>NC_030854.1:20586349-20665401 GCF_000208745.1 Theobroma cacao | reverse complement strand
AATTTTTCACTTTGTTTTTCTATCACATTTAACCATTTTTCATCATTTTCTCTTCATTTCTCTTAGAATAAATATCAGATTATCATCATTGTACCTCATTGCAGATTCAGCCAAGGGTGGGTATTGTGAAAATTTAATGCTTTCTTGCCCAATTTAATTTCTAAACACATTTAACTAACTAAAACTATCAATTTAACTAAAAATCAAAACCCAAAAATTTCAATTTCTCTCCCCTAGAATTTTGTCCAGCCCTTGATGTCACTTTTAGATTTCTCTCCTCAAGCATGCTAAATGGAAGCAAAGGCATAGGAAAGGTAGAAATCAAGCAAAACTCGAAAAATCTTACTGTTAGACGCGTAAACGGGCGAAAAACGCGAATTCTCCTTTGAATTTTTCTAGTTTCCCTTTGTTTTCTTTGTTTTCTTCCTTTCCTCTCTATTTCCTCTCTTGTTCTTCCTTATGGCTGGCCAGCACTTAAAATGGGGTTTAAATGGGCTGACTTTTCATTAAAATAATATTATATCATTAAAAAATGCCACTTGTCACTTTCCCATTGGCCCATTTTTAAAATTTCATCCATTTGTTTCCAAATTCTCACCATACACTTGTCCCACATATCCATAGCTTAGATAAAATTCTCAGACTTATCCAAAGTCTCGGTGGAGTAACTTTTGAAATTTACACTTTTGCCCCCGTAAAAGTGAAAAATTACATTTTTGCCTAAAAAATTGAAAAATTGCCCATAGACATATTTTTCATCCCTTATACTCATACCATTCTCCAATTTGTTAAATATGATCTTAATTCTCTCAAAATCTCAAATTTTGTCCGCGAGTGGTAAAATTATGATTTTGCCCCTACACTCCAAAAATCACCAGAATTAAAATTTTTCACTTCCTATCATTAAATTATACTCCAAATAGTTAATCTTGGTCAAAAGTTTCACTCCATTATCAAATTATTATCTTAGGTGGCAAAATGACAATTTTACCCCTGAACATCAAAATTTTCAATTTTACCCTTAATAAACCCTCGAACTCTGAACAGTCATTTTTAGTCATTCCTTGACTATAAAATATTAAATTTTATCCTACGATTCCTAATTGAAGTAGTTCAAGGTTAAATCAACTCAAGTGTACCGTTAAGTACGGTACCAGGTTTCGTCTATTCTTAGGTGCTTTCCTAGCATAATAACATGCTACTCAGTGCATGTATGTCATGACATGTGTTTATAGGGTCGGGTTTTACGAAAAAACCCTCATTTCAAACTTTGATTAATACCCTCATAGTGTTTTACAAAACCCATGATCAATCCATCAACTTAAATGGGTGAAAAATAGGTCAAAATCAAGCAAGGTAGCAAGCATGGCAACAAGTTTCTCGCTGCAGCAAGAAACAATGTCAGTTTGCATGTGTTTCAGTTTTTCTATCATATCTCCCATTACAGAAGTCCAATTGACCTGATTTTTAGACCATTAGAAAGATAAGAGACAGGGATACAACTTTTATGTTTACCACTATTCCTAGTTTTGAAAAGAAGATGGTCAAAATCTTCATCAAAGTGAAAGAATTGCATTAGAACCCGAGAGTTTCTCGCTGCAGCTAGATTTATTCTCGTTGTAGCGAGTTGTTGGCTGCCAAAATAGAATGTTTCTCACTGTAGCGAGAAGCAGGGCACCTAAGTGTAAAAAGACCTCCTTTGCACTAAAACTCCATTTGGTGTTGCAAAAAAAATCAATTTGCAAGAAAATGGGAAATTCTCAAGGTTCATCATACCAATTTCAACATGCCATACAATCACATTTTACAATCACACACATTCTATCACATATCTATAGATATAATCATATATAACACCTACACCACCCCACCTTCCTTAGCTCTGTGCACTCCCTACACACATAAGTCAATACCACCATATGTACACTCCATACTCGCACATTTCAATGTCATCATGTGTGCACTCCCTACTCGCACACCTCATTATCATCATAAAACATTATTTATCATTGCACAACATACATTCAAATATGTATACCAACACCATGTAATAGTGCATGAATCCATAATAGCCACAAGTCACAACATAGAGACAATTTATCAAGGGCTTGTTCCCAAGGCACCCATTTTTAAGAAAAGTTGGATAAAATCATTCAAAGGTTTTGTTCAATACATTCACATTCCCAAAACAATTTTGAAATGTAAGTTCACTCACCATTCTTGTTGATTCTTTTGCTTGACACTAACCTCAACTAATGCTCCAAATGGACATGTGAGGCCTTGTTGGAACCTACACACACACAACATTACAACCAACCCAAATTGGCATTATTATAATTCCAAAAGCTCTTTCCTAATCAAGTTCCACTAGTTATTCCTAACTAGCTTCCAATTGCCATTAAATGGCTATCTATTCTTTCTACTCTAGTAACTCTAGAAATAAATAAACAAACCTCAATAATAAAATAACTCACAACTCCAATTACTAGCCATTATCAACAACCTAAAATCAATCCTCATTCATTACTCACATTGGTGGATTTGTAGTTGAATTCCTTCTCAAGAATACTCAAGCTATCATGGAAAGTCTATCTTTTTCTCTCTCTACAATTTTCAACTAGTGAGAGAAAGTGCTGAACCAAGACTTTTTAAGGGTTTTAAGGTGAGAGAGTGAAAGAGCACAAAGGTTATATGAAAAAGTGCACAAAAGCATAAAAATTAGAACTAGAGAGAGAAAGTTATGGAAGTTGCAAAGCAAGCTTCCATGGAGGATAAAAGGAACGTTAAAGGGGAGGAAGAAAAAGAAGGAGAAACTGTTGAAAGCTGCTGGAGCTCAGATATTTATGCTTCAAGTTAATCCAAATTTCCACTAAAATTACCAAAATGCCCTTAACATGGTAGTTTTGTCTTCCTCCTATCCTTTGTGCAACCTTTTTGCTCTTTTGACATCAAAACAAAGTCCATAATAGTCTAAAGCTACTCGAGTTCACGAAACTTAAAAATTTAGAATCGAGATGCAAAATGACAATTTTGCCCATACCGTGGAAATTATCATTTTTTTGTCTTTCTCATTTATTTTCCATCATAAACATCATTCATTCATTCCTTAGGCCTATTTAGACCTTAATAGCATAAAAAAAACCCACTCGTAGGAGCTCACCAAGAGAAATTACGAAATTGTCCTTGGTCTGCATTATCGAGACTATTTCAATTATGTGCCTATGAAGATCGAGATTTCACAGGTTCACTTTTGAATTACCCTTTTAACTTAGTAATCAACTTAAATTGGCATCCATAAACTTTATTAGCCACCGTATCAAAATACAAAGTACCACAGTCTCCCCCACTTAAAATAAATTCGTCCTCGAATTCAAATCGACGTAAGGTGAATAATCAAAGTTCTAAAGTTCTGCCACATCACTTTCGTTAGGCATTCTTAACATAGAATCTTGGTTTATGCATCATATCAACTTCTAGTGTTATAGAAAACTCGACAATGTCATAGTATATAGTTATGTGTACTACTATTGTAGGATCAAAACAGTATCATCCTTCATCTTATGAAGAGAATTCAAATAAGCTATGAATTCTGGTCACACCTCAATCAAATTGTCCTTAAATTATCAATTATACATGTTTACTTAACCATCCACAATTCCTCTACCTCGACCTTTTATCAAACCTTCCAACATTTAAGCATTTATTCCACCATTGACTATAGGTCTAAATCATCAACCAACGTCTATTCCATTTTACATACTTCCATACAAATTCCATTCGAGCATTTGATAATATGTAAGGATCAAAACAACCTTTGTTTATTTTAGATATATATAAGATCATGGATGATTCAAATCTAGTAGCTATTAGTAACCATTTTCCCAAAAACAAACTCCAATACTTTCATGATCGAGTGCTCACTAGATAAATCTCAACTTATACCACAAGGCATTTCAATAAATCATGACATTCCACATACCCTTTTATAATCTTAACCAATCTCTTTAATCAATAACTCAACCTCTCGAGATTAAAGTTGCTCAAAATTTTCCCTTTAAAGTTCCTTTCCAAGTCTCATTTTGATTACTAATCATTTCTATATTTCCAATGTCATAGCTAATTTGCTCATCATCAATCACCTACAACATATCTAACTTGATATTTCTCAAATTTACCCCAAACATCAGATCTCATGGCCTCATTAGTTTATCAATCCGAGGATGAAATTAGATACTTGTCTCTCTTTAAGTGTACTTTAAAATCAAAGAATCATCTATTAAGACCTTTCTAATATTAACTTCTTTTAGTCCTTTTTACCTTAGAAAATTAAATCCATAATCATTCATTTTGAATCATGAGTTTTATACCAATCAAGGCAGATTTTACACTTTTAATTATACGAATTCAAATGCACACCTTTATGCATAAGCTATAAACTTTTTCCCACATCTTTATATATCAAAACTATATATATTGAAGCTATACCAAAACTGATACATCATTTTCCATTGCCCCTTAGGATATTAAATTCATGTCATACTTCTATATTTGTGTACTTCATAATAACCTAACAATTTCTAGCTGATAATTAAGCTAGTTCATATGCCAAGCGTCTCAGGCTATATCAAAACACCAAGTTTTATCACAATATAATAGAATTTGATGAACTCATACCAAAAGTATAAACACTTATTTTTAAGCTAACAGCATTATAATCCACTTGTTCACAGCCAAAATCAGTGATAAATTATCTTAATCATTGTCTAGCACTATAACCATTGATAGAATATCATCATTGAATGAAATTATAAATAACTCCACATGAGCTTTTATACCAATATGCAACATATATATCCATACATATATATTTCCAAAAATTTTAACTTCGAATAGCCTTAGGCATATCAAGCTCAAGAAGCCATTTGTAAAACCAAAATAACCAACAATCAAGCTTAGAATCATTTCTTCTCTTGGTTGGTTAGATCATGCTCATCATTTGTAGTGAATACAGAAAGTTGATTTCAATATTCCATTCTCATACAAGAGTCAACCACTAATTGGCTCCATCTCTAAACACCATGTGTTTTATAAGTCGATTTTCTTAGTCAAAATTCATATTGTAGTACTCCAACTTTAGGTCATGTCTCATTACCAAATCTTTACTCGTATATGAGTACATGAATTCTCAAATCATCATATCTTTTCTAAGTAGATTTCTGCAATTTCTGTAGCATATTTCTATTCCCTTACCAAGGGTAGTATCATTTAATCAAACCATGTCACCCTCATTCTCTAAACATTTTAAACACAATTCAACCTTTGCCTATCCTTACCAAGCACTTGACCTTGATAATTACTCAAAATAAATTGGAACTTGTGACGGAAGCACATTTCATAATTTATGCCTTGCGTCTATAATTATGTCAAGACCAGAACCTCATCGGGTCCACAAAACGGTAGGATAATCATTGCCTTAAACCAGCATTTCCAAGTATACTTATGCTTGTATCATATCGTCATACTTATGTGACATGTCAGTCACGAGCCCAACTTGATTGTATAGCCATTTGCTCTTTGAGTTTTAATATTTTCTCATTGTGAAAAGTCTTTCGAATTTATCTCATCAGGGTATTCACAAGGTGGATACATGTCCATATCTTACAGTTCAAGGCCTAAAGCATTGAACAAAGCCTCATCATTGATGTTCTACACTATATCATATAATACAAAATATAATCTAATAACTATGACAATGAAATTCTAAAGTTCCACCTTTATTTACCAATCATAGCTCCCTTTATGAGCACATACTTTACACTGCTTGATTGTTCACAAATCACTCATGGCCATCCAAATTCGACCTCTTATAGGAAGTCGAACTAATATATTATTCTTATGTTTTTCGATATACTTGCAAAATGCTTAAACACATCCTTTAATAGAATTTTGTTGAGGACTTAGACAATCAAAGGCTTATCTTCAAAGCCACGCATAACTTTAACAATTTAATATATATTCGATAACATTTAGCTCATTAACCCCATTGAACATTATTTTAAGATCTTTCAAGATGTCTTTACTTTTATTTCGAACCGAACCAAACTAACTTAATATAATTGCATTGATTATCCTTGAGCTTTTTATGCTCATCCTAACAACACCTATGTTTCACCCATCATTCGTCTTAATGACTTTCAGCCTTTCGCAACACACTTCTTATACATGTTAAATCATTCTTAATCTCATACCAAGCCTATAGTCTTGTAATCACCAATTAGGCCAAATCCTTTTATGGAATATCTCCTTCCATACAATGAATGCGAATCACAAGATATACAACTTCGAGTGTAGGCTTACATATTGGTAACCTCCATATATTTCTTGGTCATAAAAACCACAATTTACAAAACTAGCTTTCTATCACAAGTTTGTGATCGGAACATTAATCTCCACATATCTCACTTTGGACATACTTCACTACCAACATTCATATACCTTTACCACACCATTCAGTGTAAATTGATTAAGCAATGATCTCCAAATTTACTCCTAGGTACACATATATCAAATTGTACACCACGTAGTGTTCAGATCTTGACTTTACTCATCAATTCTTAACCAATTACATCCATAAGATAGACAATTCACATAATTTTTGTATCTTGCCTTTGCAGTCATAAGATCAAAATTTCTTAAGCTTAGGATGCAGAAGCTTCCTCTTAGAGCATATCCGAAAATCTACATGTTTTAAGTCCCTGACCTATGGAGAAGTCACATTCAAGACTAATCATTTACATCATAGGTTGCATATCGAACCAAACATATTTTTAAATGGACCTTTAAAGCAATTTATATATCGATCTTCATATAGAACTCGATATGGCACTTAGACTAAATTTGTCATTTCCATGTCATTTAATTTCAAACTGCTAAATCCACATCTAGTCTTCTAATCCTTTGGCTCCACACTAGGCATAGCAAAATTCAAGCTCATCCTTAGAGTAGATCATTTACTAGCCTTTTACTTCACAACCATACATCAATTGTAATAATCAGTGATTTTCACCCTTGAGCTAATTCATGCAATTATAACTATAAACCATAATAATTCAATTCAAGACTTAGAATCTCACAATTACTTAATTAGAATCAAAACCAACCCTATTTAAGCTACTATACACATATTCAACACTTATACGCTTATAAAATATTTCAAAAGCCCACACCATTTCTATAGGGGCATGTCAAGCTCAATTAACATAGTGCACTTACGTCCATGCACATAAACATTGGTTTACACTTTTCTCAATATTTAAATTTATAAACCTCAAGTGAGTCATAACATTCACTATTCATTCCAATCAAATACTGCTTTTATTACCATTATCGTACATCCTCCCTATATGGACCTCAAATACAATCCATAGTCTCCAAAATTTTAATTAATTTTTTTTTGATAACCATGGGTTCGAATCTTAATTCCACCAAATAAATAAATTATTACGGACATAACAGTCCAACTCCACCTTCCTCCATCCTTAGTTAGAGGAATATATCATTATGTTAACCTTTCATTAGGAGCACTTGCTTAAAAATCTTTCCAATAATGGTTTGTGTCTCGAGTGGCATCTCAAACCCGAGCAGCGATACCATTTATGCCTTTTACATGACGATAGCAAAAGGGTAGGTTACTAGGAATAGGAGTTCATATAGCTTCCTGTCTATGACTTGTGCTGTAGTCACAAACGATAGACAAGACTCTACATTAACTCTGACAACTCCGCTGATTGACACGAAAATCCTTAGGACTGGACTAAACCTATAGCTCTGATACCACATTTGTCACAACCCAAATCCCGAGCCATGATCGGCGTATGGGCCCAATGGGCATAGCCCACTAAGCCCAAGCAAGCCCTTTTTTTTTATCCAATCCTAATCATCATTCTCAACCGTCATTTCTAAAACCACATATTACAATTCTCAATTACAAATATTTCAGTAACATTTTATAGCAATCCAATATTCACATTTGTATTATGCTAACATAGTATCACCAATTTGCCACCTTATAGTGGCAATAGTAATCAAATATACATATTTGATTTTTAACATGAATCCTATTGGTCTTCATTACTTATACATGTACACAAGCATAAGACTCTTGACCGTTAGTGGAGTGACCGTGGGTGAAGGTACAGCTACTGAAATACCATAGTGCCTACCAAGAAGGCGAGCATATATGTGCGACTATATCTAGGTCCCAACTTGCCTTCG
Source organism: Theobroma cacao (assembly GCF_000208745.1). Taxonomy (NCBI): domain Eukaryota; kingdom Viridiplantae; phylum Streptophyta; class Magnoliopsida; order Malvales; family Malvaceae; genus Theobroma; species Theobroma cacao. Next base: position 20,657,127 of record NC_030854.1, on the reverse strand, counting down.
AATATGAAAACATGAAGTTTAAAAATGTAAGTATAAAACTCAGTGAGTGAACATAAGAAGGGACCAAGCAATCGATAAGAAGAATTTGGAAATCATGATGCACTTGTTTAAAAAACAATGCACTTGATTTAATTTCTTACTAAAAACTCCTCATTTCAAACTTTGATTAATACCCTCATAGTGTTTTACAAACCCATGATCAATTCATGAACTTAAACGGGTGAAAAATAGGTCAAAATCAAGTAAGGTAGCAAGCATGGCAGCAAGTTTCTCGTTGTAGCGAAGTTCATTCTCGCTGCAGCAAGAAATAGTGTTGTTTGCATGTGTTTTAGTTTTTCTATCATATCACCTATTACAGAAGTCCAATTGACCTGATTTTTAGACCATTAGAAAGCTAAGAGAAAGGGATACAACTTTTATGTTTACCACTTTTTCCAGTTCCGAAAGAAAGGTGGTCAAAAGCTTTATCAAAGTGAAAGCACTGCATCAGAACTTGAGAGTTTCTCCCTGCAGTGAGATTTATTCTCGCTGAAGCAAGTTGTTGGCTGCCAAAACATAATGTTTCTCACTGTAGCGAGAAGCAGGGCACCTAAGTGTAAAAAGGACCTCCTTTGCGCTAAAAATCCATTTGGTGCTGCAATAAAAATCAATTTGCAAGAAAATGGAAAATTCTCAAGGTTCATCATGCCAATTTCAACTTGCCATACAATCACATTTTACAATCACACACATTCTATCACATATCTATAGATATAATCATATATAACACCTACACCACCCCACCTTCCTCAGCTCTTGTGCACTCCCTACACGCACAAGTCAATACCACCATATGTGCACTCCCTACTCGCACAATTCAATGTCATCATGTGTGCACTCCCTACTCGCACACCTCATTATCATCATAGAACATTATTTATCATTGCACAACATACATTCAAATATGCATACCAACACAATGTAATAGTGCATGAATCCATAACAGCCACAAGTCACAATATAGAGACAATTTATTAAGGGCTTGTTCCCAAGGCACCCATTTTTAAGAAAAGTTGGATAAAATCATTCAAAGGTTTTGTTCAATACATTCACATTCCCAAAACAATTTTGAAATGCAAGTTAACTCACTGGTCATGTTAATTCTTTTGCTTGACTCTAACCTTAACTAATGCTCCAAATGGACATGTGAGGCCTTGTTGGAACCTACACACACACAACATCACAACCAACCCAAATTGGCATTAATATAGTTCCAAAAGCTCTTTCTTAATCAAGTTCCACTAGTTATTCCTAACTAGCTTCCAATTGCCATTAAATGGCTATCTATTCTTTCTACTCTAGTAACTCTAGAAATAAATAAACAAACCTTAATAATAAAATAACTCACAACTCTAATTACTAGCCATTATCAACAACCTAAAATCAGTCCTCATTCATTACTCACCTTGGTGGATTTGTAGTTGAATTCTTTTTCAAGAATACTCAAGCTATCATGGAAAGTCTCTCTTTTTGTCTCTCTAAAATTTTCAACTAGTGAGAGAAAGTGTTGAACCAAGACTTTTTAAGGGTTTTAAGGTGAGAGAGTGAAAGAGCACAAAGGTTCTATGAAAAAGTGCACAAAAGCATAAAAATTGGAGCTAGAGAGAGAAAGTTATGGAAGTTGCAAAGCAAGCTTCCATGGAGGATTAAAGGAACGTAGAAAAGGGAAGAAGAAGAAAAAGGAGAAGCTGCTGGAAGCTGCTAGAGCTCAAATATTTATGCTTCAAGTTAATCCAAATTTTCGTCAAAATTACCAAAATGCCCTTAACATGGTGGTTTTGTCTTCCTCCCATCCTTTGTGCAACCTTTTTACTCTTTTGAGACCGAAACAAAGTCCATAATAGTCTAAAGGTACTCGAGTTCACAAAACTTAAAAATTTAGACTCGAGATGCAAAATGAGCATTTTGCCTCTATCGTGGAAATTATCATTATTTTTATCTTCCTCATTTATTTTCCATCATAAACATCATTCATTCATTCCTTAGGCCTATTTATACCTTAATAGCATAAAAAAAAACCACTCGTAGGAGCTCACTAAGAGAAATTATGAAATTACCCTCGGTCTGCATTATCGCGTCTACTTCTAGTTATGTGCCTATGGAGATCGAGATTTCAAAGGTTCACTTCTGAATTACCCTTCTAACTTAGTAATCAACCTAAATTGGCATCCATAAACTTTATTAGCCATTGTATCAAAATACAAGGTACTTCATATCTGTAGTGTGTAGGTAGGTCCAAAAAAGTTGTGCAATGTATAAAAGAAGAAAAGGATGTGTAAGTCTTTTAATTATTTCTTATAAAGTATGATTGGTGGTAAGAATGGAGGCACATGGTGCCATGACATTATAAATTGATAATTTGGCATAAATATAGACCATTGGGGGTAAATGATGGAACTTGAGGAAGATGAATTATTGATTAGTAAGGATTGCAAGTATAAAGTGTGGAAAAGATGAACTATTTTCATGGCCGTTTATACTGAAATGTCAATAAACTATTTGAGTTACAAGACAAGAAAGACAATTAATTATGGATGATAGGAATTGTGGGATGTCATAAATAATGAGTAGTTATGTGTGTGGTGTTGTATATATATCTTGTGAAGTCATTACACAATATGGAGAGGATGTCTTAAGGTGGGACTTAATGATTGATGATGAGTGTTAAAGGATAATATGAGTTGAAGGTATTGACTTGGCCTAATGCATATGATAAGCAAAATGAAGATACACATGATGATGGAAATTATGGTATAGGCTTAAATGGAAGCCATGCGGTTGAGAATGATTGGTGCCGTAGCCTTAAAGGTAGAAGAATTACTTCGATAAAGTAAAAATTCCAGTAGTTGCAACACTGCAGCGCTAATTGCCCAACACTATCGTGTTAAGAATCTCTCATGGCTAGGAAGCGTGAGCAAATTGTGAGTGGTATGAAGATGAAACTCACAAGTTGAATTATCGTCATTGGTCTTGATGTTGGGCTTAGTTATTTGGAGTTTTAAGTACGTGGAAAAGTGTTTATATGAGGGAATTGAAAGGTTTCTTTAATGCCTTATATATTGACATGTAAGAAAAAGAAGAGTTAAAGAGTTCTTGAGATGGCTACATTAAGATAAATTACCATGTGGAGTGTTAAAATGAATAATATGTTGACAAAGTCAAATCCTAAGAAATGAAAAAGACAAGAGATTAAGCCTTGTTAAAGGCTAAGGAAAAAGTGAGTGAAAGGTTAGATGATTGTATGAGACATTGACAAGGGATGTCAATACCAAGTGATGAAATTGTGAATAAAGAATTACAAGGGTGGCATAGCAAATGAGTTAATATAAAGTATTGCTATGAAAATTTACAAATCTTGTCTTGATTTAGTTGAATGAAGAGGATTAATAACAATACAAGGCCAATTATGTGGCATGCTAGAAACCCATGAGGATAAATTGAAATAGGAATAGATGAGTATGCATTTACATATCTTGGAGAATAAGTGCATGTTTTTGGAATGATATGCTCGGGATGTTAAAGAGCAAATAAGTGATTAAGTGTTTCAGGAATGTATAAACATCCTTGAAAGGGAATTACCAATGATAAGTGGCTAGTATAACATGTGGGATTTTGAAACTTGCTAAGGAGCCTAACGGCTAAACCACGGGTTATGTGATCATGTGCGGTGAGACGTGAGACATAAAGTTTAAGGTGGGTATCTGCAAGGAAATACTCAAAAGGAATCCTACTATGAATCTTGTGAAAACAAGCATTAAGTTGTGTGGTTACAAAAAGGACGCCATAAGCTAAAAGTGATATTCACATTGACATTAAGAAATACGTGAGAAGAGCCTTGTTTTAAGTCTTGTAATTTCAAGTACATATTGTAAATGGCCTATGGGAGAATGATGTTATATTAGTATGAAAGAATAGAGCAAAGGATGAGTGAAGGCAACCTTGATAATGAAGTCAGATAATGAAAACCTCATAATATATGATGGAAATTGAAATTCAAAAATGCTTGAAACATGCATGATTCGAATGAGTCTAAGTCTTAAGTGACTCATTAAAATTGAGGCACAACAAGGATATATAGTATAATGATACTTAAGCATATAATTGGAAAGGATAAGAAAGCAGTATAGGCATGTACATGATGTGAAGTTATGCATAGGCATAATGAGAATTCGTATGGATTATGTAAGAGGTAACTTGTGGTAAGAGGCAAGTGGAATGGTGAGTTAAACATATAAAAAGGGTAATCTAAAATTGATTGTACCCCAATGTTTATAGATTAAATATGAGAATTATTATATCAAATTTTGGTTATGGATAGGAAACAAATAAAGGGAAACTTAGTTCAAAGGCACTTGAACACAAATATCCTTACACATAATGAGGAATGTTGACATTTAGAAGTGTGTGTACATACATATGTGTGGAATTGACGATGTGACCAACTAAAATGAAGAACTATTTTTAGAGATTTGAGATTTGAACTCGATATATTTGATGAGTTGTATGGATAATATAATGATAAGAAATTCCATCAGAAATGGAGTTATGTTGATATAAGAAATTTTGGAGGAATATCCAAAGAAATGATATTAAGAAAGTGTAATCTAAAGTGTGATTAAGCCATACAAGATGGACTAATATGATTAAGAAGACTTAAGTTGCATAAATACTGGAAAAACATGAAGTATGAAGGAATGGTTGAAAGATTCAACTCCCCAAAATGTTGGAAATAGGTATAGGAATGAATAGGGCATGTTCATGATGCCATAAGTTATGTAATAGTGTATGGGGATAAAGTGAATGAGTGTCGAGAACTTTGACAAGGAATGGAGTAATAAGATGGCAATTAGGTATATATAAGTAAGTATAACATGTGATTGAAATCAATATGATTGAGACGGAGTTATGGTTCAATTCCAGTGATGGTGATAAAGGCATACTTGACGTTTTACTATGAGAGATAATGTTTGTGAAGGTTACTGCCGAATTGATTCTAAAAGATGATAACAGACATAAATAAAGTATTCCAGTTGAACTAGAGGTAAATGAGGTGAATAAATCAATATTCCCTATAAAGGAAAGGATGGAATAAGATCATAGAATGAGATTAATAACCCGACACCGACACGAATTCGAGGACAAATTCTATTTAAGTGGGGGAGACTGTAATACCCCGTACTTTGACATGGTGGCTAATAAAGCTTATCCGATGCCAATTGAGGTTAATTATAATGTTTAAAAAGTGATGAAAGATGAATGAAATAGTTTGGGATAAAATATTCCTCACGCGAGGAAATAATAATAAAACAATAATATTTTTATCGGAAAAGAATTTGTGAGATAAAAAGTGATTCGGAAGTGAATTGAGGCATAATAAGGTATTTTGGATACCAAGGAGACAAGAGAAAAATTTTGAAATAAAATAATATTTTATTAATAAAATATTAATAAAATATTAATATTTTATTTTGTCACGACTTGGAACTCCCATCTAGCTCGTGACAATCGTCGTGACGTCTCGATAAACATTCATTAACCGGAATGTCAATCGAAATCTCGCAAGGCTTAACATCAGTTTTTCTCGCTTCCTCTGTGAGTATTAGTTACTAAAATCATGTTTTGAGGGATTATAAACTATTTCAAAATCAAAACAATAGAAAAATAATTTTTTTCTCACAGGGGCATTTTGTTCATTTTTTCTCAAAAATTTCGAAACCAGCTAAAAATGTAGTATGTGAGTATAAAACACATAATTCATAATAAAAAATAAGTTTGAATGTCTATAACCTTCATTTAAAATGAAATTATGATTATTTGGATATAATAAAAAAATAAAAAATATATTTAATAGAATATTTTATTTTTTTATAAAATAATATTTTTAGAGTTATACGTAAATAATTTTTTGCAGCGTAAAAGCAAAATAAATTCATACATACTGTAATATAGTAAACCAGAGCATTTAATTTAATTTACAATAACCAGTGGGCCCCCGAATAACCAAAAGTAAGAAACACTGTGAACCTACAGTTTGGAGGATGCAAATCCAATGGTAGCCTCGATGAAATCAGCTATCTACAGCCTATTCTAAGCCTGAAATGGGTGGAGAGGAGGGTGGTGAGATTATATAATCCCTGTGAGTAAACAAATACCATCTAAAATATCTAAAGCCGAGTAAATGGAGACAGATAAAATAGTTTAACATACTGTAATTCATCACCTTTCGACTTGTTTCAACCAAACAAAATCAATTTATATAAATCGAGTAATCAACATGGCTTATGAATTTCTTAAAACTTTGGCTCGTGCCAAAATCATTCTCATACTCAGTTATCAGGGATACCTTGATCGAGGGCTATCCCAACCGAGTCCACCAAGGCTTTTAAAAAGTTATGTACGCATAAATCATGTTTTTATTTTGAAAACATAGCCGTTCCTTGGCATTGGCTGAGTTCACCCTTACGTGGTGGTTTGTCGTGAAGTGAACTTTAAAGTGTTAACATCAGGAGTTATCCATCCGCGCCTCTCATATTGAGGTATGAATATAATAGGGTTACCGTGCCCCCTTTAATAGGCTAGTCCACGGAACTCGTCCATTATAGCGACTAATTTATAACCCATCATACAATAAAAATTCAGTAGCATGACATGACAATTATTTTATTTTACAACCTCTCAAGGCAAATTAACTGTTCATACATTTTCAACACAAATACCAATTCAGCCATTCATGCAAATATTATCATAAGCCATTCAATTCAAACCATGTTTTGGAACACAACAATTAGTCTCCAATTACTCCATTTTCAAAACCATCATTCAAGTTCAAGACAATTTTATAAAATCATTTCATTTTAACACATTTTGTTTATAAAACCTAAAAATTTACCATTTAAACTCATTTTCCATAAAATCACAAAATCGGATAAAAATCACTTTAGATAATTAAGACGATAGTAAGGTTACTCATTATTTAGGGAGTCAAATTCCGAGTACTCCAATTCTTGATCCTCGGGTACTATCTCTTTACTTTTGCCAGAATGCTCACCACCTAGACATAATGCACAATAAGCCATTTACTACATTTGTGCTAAATTGTTATAAAACCAATTCAGGCTCTATACTAATGCATGAAATGGGATGTGAAATACTCGGGTAACTATCTAAATACGATGTTCCATATAAATTCAATTATGTACATAAATAAAACGGTATTGGCCTAATTCGATCTATCATCCGATTAATTGGCCAATACGTCCAATTCAACTCCAATTAACTCCATTTTTCTTCCAATTCTCCAAACCATCAAACACAAGTTAAATAACTTGAAATATGGCAAAATCATTCTCACATTTTCTCTTGGATAATTCGGCCATGGTGGGTGCATCAACACTATAATTTTTCCTACTTGATTCTCACATCATAAATCACTAATTCTTAACCAAATAACTTAAAATAAAATCAAAATCATCCTCAATATTCCACATGGAGAATTCGGCCAATGATGGGTGATGGAAGAACATGAATTTTTCTTGTTGGCTTTTCATGCTACACATCACTAACTAAAAACACTAAAATATCTTAAAATCTAACCAAATCAAGCATCAAAACCTCTCTCTAAGTGTTCAGCTAGCAAGATACCCATCATGAAATCATGTGATTCAACCGTGAAAAATGCAAAAAAATGTATGGGAAAGGTAGATCACAAGCTAGAATTGAAAAATCTTACCTTTTGTCACTTGTTTCCTTGAATTTTCACACTTTTCCCTTGAATTTTTCGACCTAGGGTTTTTTTTCTTCCTTTGGCCGGCCATATGAAGAGAAATAGGCTGATTTTGTGCTAATTTATAAGGAAAATAATAAATGGATAAGAATTCGACACATGTTACCATTCCATTGGTCCATGTGTCATACTTACCCATTAGGCAATCTCTCTCCACCACTTAAATTTCCTCAATTATCCATGATAATATTGGGTAAAATCCATGTGCTGGACAAGTGTTGGGTGGTGTAAAATTACAATTTTGCCCCTAGGGTGGCAATATGACTATTTTGCCCCTATGGTCGAAAAAATGTCGAAATTAAAATTTTTCACTTCTCAAACTCAATTTATGTTCTAAATAGTCAATCTTGATCAAAAACTTCTTCCAACATTCCAATTATAACCTTGGGTGGCAAAATGACCATTTTGCCATTGGGTCATGAAACTTCCAATTTAACTCCAAATCGGTCCTCAAACTCCGAATCACCATTTTAAGTCATTCTGGGGTTTTAAAATTCTCATTTTCATCTTTAAATCTCTATTTGGTCTAGTTCGAGGCTTAATTCATCTTAATTGTACCATTTGGTATATTGCTGTCCTTTAACGATTTCCAAGATACCCAAGCAAACATGCGTTCTTATGTAAGAATGGCATAATAAACATATTGTAGAGCTAGGCTTGACATATTTAGTGTTGAAGTTTTCCATGAAAGAGGAGTATATGGTCAATCTAAGTGGGGGAGAAGAAGAATAAGAAAATTTTAGAGAAAAATGACATTAATGGGACCCGTGTGTCTTTATTAATTAAAGCTAGCAACGGTAAGTAAATATTTAAATATTTCGATGATACCGCATTAGAGCATAAACTTGATATTTTATTAGTACAAGTGTTAAGGAAGAAAAATGGAAAGAAATTGGAATTAAATGATTATGGGAGGATACAATTAAAAAGGGTGAAAACCTTGGAAGGTAAAATGATAATTTTACCATTTGCTTGGTTAAAGCTTCCCAAGGAAGCTTTGACTCCTTTCTTTTTCAGCCATGACCATCCTTACCCTCTCCCACCAGATATTTTCTTCTTCTTCCTCATCCTTCCCATGCCATTTTCATTCCACCTCCATGAAAATCAAAATTTTCATGTGATTTTCCTTGTTTTCTTTTCATTTTTTTGCTTTTCTTACTCCTTTCTTCTCCAAACTTCTTGGGCACCAAACCTACAACTTCTAACCCCAATTTTCAGCACTTCTAAACCATAGAAAAGAGAAAGAAAAATCTCTCTTTCGTTCCTTTATTTTCTATTTCTACTTCACTTTTAACAACACTTGGATTTTTGGCTTCAAATCTTCATTTTTAAGGCTGAAAGGTATATATTTCCAACTTTTGAAAGTTTTGAATTTATGTTTATATTTTCAGATTTTATTTTCCAATTTCTTCAAGTTATTTTTCTTGGAAATATTAGGTTTTTGTTGATCTTCATGCCTTCAAGCTTACCAAGGTAAAGAATCTTTACAGTTGGAATAGTTGATATGATGGGTTTAAGAATTAGACTAGAAATGTAGGTTAAATGTTCGGTTAGAGGGTAGATTGCCTAATGTAAATTTATTAGAATTATTAGATATAATTTATGACTTGATTAAGATCATTATGGTTTATTGGTAAATATAGGTTTTAATGGTATTTCGAGACTGCCAGGATTAAGACCTTGTGGACGTTAGTTTTGTGTGTTGCCATTATTGAGGTGAGTGAACTTGCATTAAAATGTTTTGGGATTAAAGCGTATGTGTTTGAATGAATTTCATGAAATGTTTTATTGGCCTTTTCTTTAAAATATGAATGGGAACAAGCCCTTGATGAAACATTGTTACGTTATGGAATGTGACTGTGACAAATCCATGTGCTATTTTATTTTGTTGGTATATATATATATATATATGTTGTGTGTTGATAATTATGACCATGCATGTGCGGTGTAGGAGTGCACATGCCAGTGATAACAATGTGAGGGAGTATGGATGATGAGATTGCCTATGTGCCTGAGTGGGGGGGGGGGGGAGCACATGATGGCATTAGTTGTGCACGACGTGGAGGTGCACATGATGATGATGATACATGCCATGTGCGTGATGTGGGGGGAGCACATGATGGCATTAGTTGTGCGCGATGTGGGGGTGAACACGATGATGATGATATATGTGCCATGTGCGGGATGTGGGGGGAGCACATGATGGCATTAGTTGTGCATGATGTGGGGGTGCACATGATGACTCTGGCTATGTGCGGTGCGAAGTGCACATGAGATAGGTGAGGTGGTGGTTGTATACATGCTGGTATATATATATGCTATAACTATGTTTTTTATATGCTATAGAAAAAGTTATGAAAATAATATGTGACTGTATTGAATATTGAGAAAACTTGATTATTGTCAATGTGCTTGATTTAATGTACAATGTGGCATGAGTGGACTTTCCTTGTGGCAGTGAAAACCCCTTAGATTTTATCTAGCCAGAATTTTGTTACAGCGAGAATGCCTTTTCACTGTGGCGAGAATCAATCTATTATGTTTGACTTGCTTGAATCCTACTTAAGTTTTCACCCATCAACTTCTTTGTTGTTTATGGATCCTTCATCATCAAGTGACTAAACAACCAAGGGTCTGAATAAGGGGTTTTTAATAAGAAATAAACTAAATTGCATTGTTTTTGAACTTAAGTGCATCATGATTTCTAAACCTTCCTTAATGTTGCTTGTTCCCTTCTTATGTTCATTCATTGGGTTTATACTCACATTTTTAAACTTCATGTTTTAGGTTTTTTAAGTTAAAGGTGATTGAGTCCTAGGATGAGGTGCTCCTCCCTATCCATTGCTCAGTAGGTTTACCATGACACTAAATGTTAGCAACTGTGCCCAGAGTCACTCCGTTGACAGTCAATGTCTAATTATGTGTATATGAATACTTGATGTGAAATACTAAGGCTCATTTGTCAAGCTATATATGTATATTATGGTTGATGATGCCATTATGAATACATAATTGGGTCTTATGAATTGTTTTCAAAGGAATTATATTTGAACATTAGAAATTTTGGATTTTAAAGACATATGGATTAATGTACAAGATTATATAAATAGGCTTGCTTGGGCTCACTGGGCTGAACCCATTAGGCCTTTGCGCAGGTCATGGCCCAGAAATTGGGCTGTGACAAATTAGCCCAACAGTTAGCAGCTTAAGTAGAATAAGTAGTCTAGGGAGGCCAAGCAGCCCAAGCAGGCTAGGCAGCCAGATAGATCAAACAACAAGCCTAGCCCACATAGTGTAATCTGGTTTAAACCTTTGAATTTGCTAATGTATATCTAAGTTTAGATGTCGATTTACTATATTAGATTTAGATTTGGATTTAATTTGAATATTATCTATTTAAATTAAATCTATTATCTTATCCTATCTTGTCTCTATCTTGTAACATAATCTTATCTAACAAAGGAGACCATCAGCCTATAAATATACCCCTTCTCCTCATTGGTAACACACCTTAGAGAAATACAAAGCATTCTATTTCCGAAAAGCACTCTCTTTTTCTTTTCTTTTGCTCTGCTATTTTATAGGTTGTAAGTCTTACTTAAGCTCTATTTCAAAGCTTAAGATCACTTGAGGTTAGACTTAAGTTCTAGAACATGACAGCTGGTATCAAAGCCCAGGTTAGAGGAAAAGAGAAATGGCATTGATAGAGAACCAGTTCGCACTAGTCTAGCAAGTTAAGAGACTAGTGGTGCAATTAAATGAGGTAAGTTGAGGGACATGATGTCTTTTCTCGAAGGTCGAGTAGCTAGAGTGGAGATGGTCGTGGGAGAGACAAGGGACAAACTCAAGGAGTTCGAGGCCAACATGGATTAGTTAGGGGTCAAAGAGTTGTATGAGATAGTGGAGACGTTAAACCATCGACATAAGGCATTGGAGGAGCTGGTCAAGTTGTTGAAATAGGTTGTATAGGGGTTTAGGGACAAGCTTGTTGCATTAGAGGCAATGACAAAAGGTGTTGCACTGGCCACTCAATGGGGACTCATTTGAAGATGGCTAAGCCCAAAGAATTCCAAGGTAAGAGAGAAGCCAAGGAGATGTTCCTATAGAGCTTGGAACAATACTTCAAAACCATAGGCATCATAGAGGATGCTTTACGAATTAATTTCGTAGCCATGTATTTGATGGACATTGCCTTGCTATGGTGGAGACATAGGTGCGATAAGAAGCTTGAGGGATCAACCATTAGCATTGGAGCAAAATTCTAGAGGGAGTTTCAGAAGCAATTTTACCTTGAGTACACAAACAACGAGGCGTGGGCCAAATGGTGGAGGCTTACCCAATAAGGTGAGGCAAAAGAATTTGTAAAACAATTCTCTAAATTATTGTAACAAATTAATGATCTTGGTAAAAAGGAAGCACTATTTTCGTTTATGGATAAGCTCAAACCATGGGCCAAGTTGAAACAACAAAGGAGAAGTGTGCAGAATGTGATAGAGGCTATGACCGTGGTGGAATCATTGGTAGATTTGCATAAGTTCAACAATAATCTTTTCTTCTCCAAGCCTAAGAAAAAAGGCAACGGTGGGAAAGAGAAAGATAGTGGGTTAGAGGAAGTGGTTGACAAAAAATCACCACGCCATCAGACCAAGGCAATCACCAAGTGGAAGGGTAAGGAAAAAAAGCCTCTTAAATGTTTCTTGTGTGAAGAATCACACTAGATAAGAGATTGACCCATGTGAAAAAACCTTAAAGCCATCATGATGGACAAGGATGATCTAGGCAATGAGAGTGACAACTAATGTGTAAAGGGACTCGCTGAGCGGTCACACTTAAGGAAAAGGAGAAAGAATAGTGTAGTGGCAAGAAATGCTTACATCCACAACTGAGGGAGCTAGGAGCATATTGAGATTGCGTAGTGTCGTGTTGCACTTAAAAGAGCAACAAATGACAACGGTATGTCGTATGATTTAAGAAAGACTAAGATCAGCAATGATGAGATTGTCACAAATGAAGGCCAGGAAGCCTAAGATATGAACACAAAATCGTCAAGACCAACCAAGCACTCGTGAGACCAAGGGATCGAGGCTTATAAGGATTGGTCCACAACAAGTGCCTAAGGAGACAATGCATTCCAAAGAAGTGTGTAGAAGCCAAAAGTGCACAAAATAAAGTTATTTAGAGTAAAAACGTGTAAGAGGATGGTCGCAATGTAACATTGCATCTCTTAGCAACGAGGGCATTATTGGATTGAGTAAAAGAGGACATCACAACCCAAGAGTTCAATCTAGTTCTTGCAAGCCAATTGGCCTAATAGTTAATAGGTTGAGAAGGCTAAGCAGCCCTAGTAGGCTAAGTACCCCAAGTAGGCTAAGTAGTCCAAATAGGCCAAACAACAAGCCCAACCTATGTAATGTAATATGATTTGAACTCTTGGATTTGCTAATGTATATCTAAGTTTATATGTATATTTACTAGATTAGATTAAGATTTGGATTTAATTTGAATATTATCCATTCAAATTAAATCTCTTTTCGTATCCTATCTTATCCCTATCTAGTGACCTAATCTTATCTAACAAAGGGGGCCATCAACCTATAAGTAGGCCTTTTTTTGTCATTTGTAATACACCTTCAAGAAATACAAAGCATTTTATTTCTCAAAAGCTTTCTCTTTTTCTTTTCTTTTGGTTTCACTATTTTATGGGTTTTAAGGCTTACTTTGTTGGCTTCATATGTTTTTTATGATAACAAAACATTCTTTATTTATTGGTGTTTAACTTCATTATTTAAATGCGTAGGACAAAGTTTAAAACCCTTAATAAATTTTATGTTTAAAGGCAAGTCAAGAAGCTTGCTTACTTAAAAGATGGGTTAATAAGTTAAAAAGGGAAAGCAAAAAAGGTTAACGAAAATAGAACACCATTAACTGATTAATGGAGAGCCTTAATCTTTTAAGGCAAATGTGGGTGCTATATAAAAGCAAGGCAAAAAAAGCTTAATTAGTTAGCACCAAGCTTAATTGATTAAAAAGGTGTTGGAAGCTAAAGATAGAACTTGCTAACTGATTAAGTAAAAAGGTTAATCGGTTAAAACTTAGGACTTGAAGCACTTTGAAGCACCAAAGTTTAAATTCAAAGTGAAGTTGACTGTTGAAGGGAGCCAAAATGAAGAAGGGCAAAATTTGGAGACATTTTAATTGGTTAATGTTTATTTCAACCAGTTAAATTTGAAGGAAAAAACTCCTCAAATAGTTAAAGGGAGGATTAACCAATTAAAGGAAGTCTATTGGTTATAGAACTTTGAAAACAGAAAGTTTTTAATTGGTTAGAACCTTTTTTAACTAGTTAACACAATGAATAGAGTTGCCAGACAGTGCAAGTTAGAGAAAGCTTAATTAGTTAAAGCTTGCCTATTTGAATTTGAATGCGAAAAGATAAGATAACAGCTAGAATGGCATCAGACACATTCATAATGGCTAGAAACTATCTCTAACAAAAAATTTGACTCTCGAAGTATAAATTAAAGATCCAATGGTCAAAAAAGCAAAAGAAAAGCTACCAAGATCATATTTTGAGCAAAAAACCAAGGAACCTTTTCTTACACCTCTATTTTCCATTCTATTCTTGTAAAAGGTTTTGAGCATTATTGTATTTATCTCAGATTAGCAAGGCGAAATCACATGTACTCATTTTTTTTTCTTTTTTATTAGTTCATTAGAGTGTGGGAAGCACTCTAAGATTTATTGTAACGGATTAGAGCTTGGGTTAAAAACTCAATTTGAAAAAGTTTGGTGAAAGCTGTTAATTCCACTAGTTTAGTGAACTTTGGTCAAAAACTCTTGATTGGGATATCAAGGTAGTGGATGTAGGTCAAGGGGACCGAATCACTGTAAATACTTGTGTTTTGTCCACTTCTCTTTACCTTCCCTAACTTGGTGTCTTTGAACTTTAACAAGTTTTAAACCTTTCCTCTTATGGTTGATTAAGAGTTCTACAAGCTCAAGGGTTGACTTCAAAATTTTTAGTGCTATTCACCCTTCTTTAACACACCTATGGGACCAACATACTTAAGCTCTATTTTTAGAGTTTAAGGTCACCCAAGGTTAGGCCAAAGTTCCAGCACGCGACATATTATTCATCAGCAGTGTATCAAATATAAACCCATTGATTTATATTTGCCATGTCGAAAAAATTCATTTGCTAAATATTGTATTAATGATTAAGTTGATTTGTCATAAGTTGATAAACTTATCTTTAAATTATTTATTTAAATTTTACGATATTAAGAGGGCCAAGAGTGTTGGGTCAAATAGTCTTAGTCATAAAAATATTTGATTGATATCCAATTTGAGTCAAAGTTCTTCTGATTAACTATTTTGCAACTCCAATGAGGGATAAAAAAGTCTCATTATATAAAAACCAAAAAAGATAGGGCTTCTTCTTAAGCAAGTCATTTCTAACCATATAAATATAGATTGATTCAATTAACTAAAGGTATGAGAATGTGAGGATTGGAGATTTTTACAGGAAAAAATGATAAGAAATATTAGAGAAAAACTTTTAAATGAAATAAAGAGATCGTTCTATTTGGTGTAAACAATTTTGAGATTTGCTAATATAATAGAATTTCTTTTTTTATATATTTGTATGATTTCTGAATCTCTAAGCTAAGTACCTCGAGATCTCAAGTTAAAGTCTCATGATGTATAGGTTGGTTCTAACTCTATGTTTATTTTTTTGGTAAAATAACCCCAACTCCCTAAGTTTCAATCGAAATTCCAAGCAAGTCCATTAGTTTTCGAAATGGACACTCCACCTCAAAAAAATATCTTTTGTTGGACACATAGGTCCAATTGTTAGTCTACCTTTAGTGTTTCCATTAGTTTGATGATTTGGCAATATTGAAATGATAATTTTACCCTTTACTAATTTTAAAAATTACTATTACATAATTTTTATTAAGTTTTTTACTAATTAAAAAAAAGAGGAGCACCGATCATTGCTACCCTCCATTGGGGAACTGGGGAGCACCGATCGGTGCTCCCTTTTTTTAGTTGTTTTTTGAAAGAAATATAATAATAATTTTTTAAATTAATAATGAAAAAAAGGACATTTAGTTCCTTTTATTATCTTTGTTAACGATGTTTACACTTTTGGGGTGGAGTGTCCATTTTGAAAACTAACAGATCAATTTGGAATTTCGATTAAAACTTAGGGGTGTAAGGGTATTTTACCTTTATTTTTTTTACTATATTATTGGTTAACTTAATTGTTATTATAATTTATGTTTGCATTTGTAAATTCATAAACATGTATATCTTTAAAATTATGTTGAATCTCTCTCTCATTTATGGATTCAAACAAATAGCATGAAATTATGTTCAATATTTGCCTCTTGTTTTTATGCAATTCATTTTTCTGATTTGATCGAGCTTTTACTGGATGGTGATGATTTTATTTCTAGCATGTGGTAATATAGTCACATTAGAATGGTGTCTAACATTGTTTGTATAAGTAACTACATAAATTTTATGCTTTAGCTTAGAGGTCATGATATGCATGATGATATTAGAAACATGTAGCAAAAGAGTTGTGAGACTCCAATTGCATATGGAGATAAGGTCAACTGTGTAAGTGACACAAGCACCACCCCTAACTCTTGTGAATTTTGACAGTAATCAGATTTCATGTAAAGAGCTATTTAAAAGGATTCTGATGAACATCTATCGATGCATGGCCAAATGTATGGATAAATTTCATCCATAACTAAATCTATCGATACATGGCCAAATGTCTCGATATATTACATCAATTTTTGAAAAATAAAAAAGGGTAAATGAGTATTTTTTACACTTCAAAGTATAAATAAGACCTTTTCTATGAGGGTTTTTCACTCCAAACCAATTTTCATTAGATTTCCCTCACCTCATAGCCACTCCCAACCCATTTTTATCAAGGATCATCATTTTGGAAGATTAAAGCTTAGATTTTGATTTTTGACGGCAAAGGTGATTTTTTTCCACTCTTTGAATCTTTAAATCATGGGTTTCTAGCTCTAAAAATGTTATTTAATGTTCTAGATTTATTGATTACTTCAAATTAAAGGATTTGATGACCTTTCCTCATTGATTAGAGCTCACTTAAGATAAGAATGATGAGTTTTGAACTTTAAATATATGGATATTTGAAGAGTAGTAAATTTAAGTTGAAAATTTAGGTTTAGATGAATTTGACTAGCTTCGAAAGACTTAGTATGCTTAGTCCTTGATTCCTATACTAATTATTGATTGCAAGGATTATTGGATGTTTAAGAACAATTGAAACTCAAAGGAATTTGCTGGAGTAAGTTGTGCTTGTTGATTATAGTCAACTTTTTGACATGAGTGGGTACGAGTGGGTACACCACTTTCAAACTATTTTAGTATGTAAAGTTGAAAGCATGATTTGAATAGTTTGATGATGAATATGTTTCTCCAATACTATTTTATAAATGTAAATGAGTTGTGAATGAACCCAAGTTTTAAAAAGACTTTTCATTGTATTATGTATATATAAATATCCTAGTATGTATTTGTCACAGCCCAATTTCTGGGCCATGACCGGTGCGAGGGCCCAATGGGCTTAGCCCACTAAGCCCAAGAAAGCCTCTTTGTATAATCTTATACAGTAATTCATATCCCTTTAAAATCCAAGATTCATAATGTTCAAATATAGTCCCTTTGAAAACAATTCATAAAACCCAATTATGATATTCAGAATGGCATCATCAACCATAATACACATATATAGTTTAACAAATGAACCTCATCATTCCACAACAAGTATTCATATACACTTAATTAGAACTTGACCGTCAGCAGAGTGACTCTGGACACAATTGCTAACATTTAATGTCATGGTAAACCTACTGAGCTATGGATAGGGAGAAACACCTCATCCCAGGATCCAACCACCTTTGACTTAGGAAACCTAAAACATGAATTTTGAAAACATGAGTACAAACTCAGTTAGTGAACATAGGAAGGGAACAAGCAGCGTTAAGGAAGGTTTAGAAATCTTGATGTACTTGTTTTGAAAAAAATGCAATTTAGTTTAATTTCTTTCTTAAACCCCTTGTTTCGAACATTGATTAGTAAACTCTTAATGTTGCAAAGACCCATGCTCAATCGTGAAGATAGAGGAGTGAAAAAAAATTATATCAGAACCCAAGCAAGGTAGCAACGTGACAGCACATTTTTCGCTGCAATAAACATCAATTTGAAAATACTTAACAACTTTCAATGTTCAACATGCAAGATTCCACATACATTACAACCACGTACTATATTCATAAACCTTCTATTACACATGTACATATATATATATATATATATAAACACGAATACCACCACCTCACTCAGCCAACGTGCACTCCCTGCACGCATATCATAGTCGACATGTGCACTGCCCACTCCGCACATACACGGTTGTAATTGTTACAACATTGTTGTCGCGACCCGGAACCTCCCTCGGGCCCATGACAACCGTCGCGACGTCTCAATTGACACTCATTACCCGAAATGCCAATCAGAACCCTGCAAGGCTTACATATCAGTTTCTTGCCGTTTCTGTGAGCAATTGTTTTTAAACATTCCATTTTAAACAATTTCCAGTAGTTTCCTGCTCAAGTAAATCAAAAGACAAAAATATTTTAAAAGGATTTATAGATAAATATCACTATTCAAAATATTGATTAAAATATAGTATTTTTTTATATAAAACAATATTTATAGAAACACGTGTAAGAAATCTTTTGTAACGTGTAAGTAAAATAAATTCACACATACAAAAATTTACAAAGTTATAATGTACAATAATGGTTACAATGACAAGTGGCCCAAAATACACCCAGTGTTGGTGCTAGAAACCTACTGTCTGTGTGGTAGAGATGTCAACTGGAATCCTCGACAAAATAGGGTATCTACAAGCTACCACAGACCTGAAATGTTTGGAAAGGAGGTGGGTGAGATTTTGCAATCCCAATGAGTAAACAGACATTATCATAAATATCTAAAGGCGAGTAACATGGAGGCAAGTTTAAACAACAAATTACAAACCATTTCATAAGGTTTTCAATTTATTTCTTAAACCATAAAATATTTGTAATTTACCAAAACAGTTGTTAAGGCTTATGTCTTTTATTAAAAAAAGGCTCAAGCCAAAACTAATCCTCGGGGATACCTTGGCCGAGGCATCTAACCGAGTCCGCCAAGGGTGTTAAAATATTCACACGTGAAACACATTTTTATTTTTAAAACCAGCCGTTCCTTGGCGTTGGCCGAGTTACACATTCACGTGGGGGTTCGACGTGAAGTGAGCTCTAATACTACCCCGGGAGTTACCCTCCTCGCCTCTACAACCGGAGTAACTATATAACTGGGTTTACCGTGCCCCTCTAATAGGCAGTCCACGGAAACCCGTCACTGCAGTGACTAACCCACCAATTTTAATAAAATTTCGACAGTATAACGTGGCTTTTATTTATTTATCCAGCCTGCATAGTAAAACCAACTTACATAAATTTCCCAAAGCACTCACAAAATATAGCCACATATACTCATTTCTCATAAGCCATTCCTAGGAAAATATATATTTTTCAAGTCAATTTGTAGCCTCCAATTACTCAATTTCATAATCAATACAATATATTTTTATTTGTCACATTTATTCCTAAAACATCAAAAATCCCGTTTTAATCTCGTTCTCATTTCATAAAATACATAAAGGGCATTTAAAATAAACTCTAGATAATTTACAATAATAATAAGTTTACTCACCGTTTGTACAAACTAAAAGCTTTCTAAGCGCCCCGATCACTACTCGTCGGGTACGACTTCTTTGCCTTTTCCGGAAGGCTCTCCTCCTAGACACATTACAAAAATTTACACAATTCATCACATTGATGCTAAATCACTATATAATTAACTTAAATCCTATACTAATGCATGGTATGAAATGCAATAGCCTAAAACGGCTTAAACGCGGTATTAACCTATTTTTGGCACTTTGCCCGATAAATTGCTAACGCGCTCCATTTTAGCTCTAAATCATCCCATTCTCTCTCCAACATTTCTAACCATTAAATATCAGCCAATAACCTTCTAAAAACAACAAAATCAGCTCACTCCCTTCCTTGGAAAATTCGGCCAAAAATGGGACATTAACTCGGTTAATTTTCTACTTTGTTTTTCTATCACGTTTAATCGTTTTTCATCATTTTCTCTTCATTTCCCTTAGAATAAAATCAATTCATCATCATTGTACAGCATTGAGCATCCAGCCAAGAGTGGGTATTGTGAAAATTTAATGATTTCTTGCCCAATTTAATTTCTAAACACATTTAACTAACTAAAACTATCAATTTAACTAAAAATCAAAACCTAAAAATTTCAATTTCTCTCCCCTAGAATTTCGTCCAGCCCTTGATATCACTTTTTGATCTCTCTCCTCAAGCATGCTAAATGGAAATAAAGGCATAGGAAAGGTAGAAATCAAGCTAAAATCGAAAAATCTTACCGTTAGACGCGTAAACGGTCGAAAACCGCGAATTTCCCTTTGAATTTTCTTGTTTCTCTTTGGTTTTTCTTTTTTTCTTCCTTTCCTCTCTATTTCCTCTCTTGTTCTTCCTTATGGCCGGCCAGCACTTAAAATTTGGGTTTAAATGGGCTGACTTTTCATTAAAATAATATTAAACCATTTTTAAAAAATGCCATGTGTCACTTTCCAATTGGTCCGTTTTGAAAATTTCATCCATTTGTTTCAAAATTTTCACCATACACTTGTCCCACATATCCATAGCTTAGATAAAATTCTCAGGCTTATCCAAAGTCTTGGTGGAGTAATTTTTAAAATTTACACTTTTGCCCCAATAAAAGTCAAAAATTATATTTTTGTCCCAAAAATTGAAAAATTGCCCATAGACATATTTTTCATCCCTTATACTCATACCATTCTCCAATTTGTCAAATTTGATCTAAATTCTCTCAAAATCTCAAATTTTGTCCATGGGTGGAAAAATTACGATTTTGCCCCTAAACATCAAAATTTTCAATTTTTCCCCAAATGAACCCTCGAACTCCGAACAATCATTTTTAGTCATTCCTTGACTATAAAATGTTAAATTTCATCCTACGATTCCTATTTGAACTAGTTCGAGGTTAAATCAATTCAAGTGTACCGTTAGGTACAATATCGGGTTTCATCTATTCTTAGGAACTTTCCTAGCATAATAACATGCTACTCAGTGCATGTATGTTATGACATGTATTTATAGGGTCGGGTTTTACAATTGTCATTCAACTGGCATGTGCACTGCCCACTCCACACATACATGGTCTTAATTGTCACAACATTGTCATTCAATCAGCATGTGCACTGCCCACTTCGCACATGCACGGTTACATCAATTACACAAAAATACTTAACAATACATATCATATTTTACTATTTTTTTATATGTATATATCAGTATCATATAGAGGTACATAGATTCATCATAATCATATTCCACATCACAAAAACATTTCACTAAAGGCTTGTTCCCATGCCTTTTTATAGAAAAACAATTAAAATGTCTCAATGAACCACATGTGCCTTACTCCTAAAACATTTTTGGCAAGTTCACTCACCTTATGATAACGGGATATTACATCGCTATTTGATCGGAGGTGTCTCTAATTATTTTCACTGTTCGGTCGCTTGATGTTTACTCCAGCACGCCACCATAGTACTCCAACCTTATCTTTGCACTTCCGTTTTCTTTTCCACTTTGAGTCCTTCATGTACCCATGGGTTTATTGGCTTACATGTTATCAATTTTTCTCCAATCAAGCCAATCTTTGCTACCACAAGACATTTCTCTAAGTCACTAACTCATTTCAAAAACTACTCAAGCCAAGAACAAGAATTCTTACCGTTCCTTGCTTGAATCACCAAAACCAAGCTTTTTTCTTCCTTTCTCTCTTTTTCTTTCTTCTCTTCCTAGGGTTTAGATGTGCTAGAAATTGGGGTTAAAGGCTGTAAATTTAGTGCTCAAGAAGTTTGGAGAAGAAAGGAAAAGAAAACATGGAAAAGAAAGTGAAGAAAACTTGATTTCATGGTGGATAAAGAGAAAATGGCATGGAAGCATCAAGAATGGCATGGAGCATGGATGAAGAAGAAGAAAAATCTGGTGGGGGAAAGGATAAGGTCGATCTTGGCCTAAAAAATCAAAGTCAAAGCTTTCTTTGGAAGCTTTGACCAAACTTCATGTAAAATTATCGTTTTGCCCTTTTAGTTTCTTTCCATTTTAATTTAGTCCTCCCAACACTCATTTAACTCCAATTTTCTTCTATTATCTTCTTCTACACATGCACAAACAAATTATAAAGTTTGTACTCCAAGACGGTGTCCTCATAATATTTAAAATATTTATTTGCCCGCGCTATCTTTACTTAATAAAGACACGCGGCCCCATTAACGTCATTTTTCTCTGAAATTTTTCTCATTCTTCTTCTCCCCCACTTAGGTTGCCCATATACTCCATGGAAAATTCTATCACTGAATAAAATATTATTTTATTTCAAAAATTTTCTCTTGTCTCCTTTTGTCTCCTTGGTACCCAAAATACCTTATTATGCCTCAATTGACTTCTGAATCACTTTTTATCTCACAAATTCTTCTCAGATAAAAATATCATTATTTTATTATTATTTCTTCACGTGCGAAATATTTTATCCTAAACTATTCCTTTCATCTTTCATCACTTTTAAACATTATAATTAACCTCAATTGACATCCGATAATCTTTATTAGTCACCATATCAAAGTATGGGTTATTATAGTATTAGTTTTCAATAATGGAGGACAAGTCCTTTCAAGTGTTTAGTACCAAAATCACCACCTCAATGAGATGCTTATGACATGCTTGGAGCATCTAAGTTGCTATGATTATATTATGTTAATTCCAAATATTAGATGAGTTATGAATGTTCATAAGATGCATGTTGAATGCTATAATGCTAGGTACATGATGTAGTTTCCACATACCCAAGATATGAAAATGAGCACATGTTGAATGCTATAATGTTAAGCACGTGATGTAGTTTTCACATACCACATGTTATGAGTACATGTAAATGATAATATGAGATATGATATGTTTATTTGTTAACCCAAGGGTGATAAGGGGTTTACCATTACCATTATATTGGAGTAGGGTATGAATTCCACTCCCGAAGTACGATTGTGATTTTACTCCTCATGGTGCATCATGGATGTCCAAGAGTGATAAAGGCCTAACCATTGGTAAGAGTTGTCCAAGAGGTAATGGGGGTTTAACCATTACTAGTCTAAGGATTAATGGGGGCTTAACCATCAACAATTTAATTGTACCTTTGAATAGTCTTTGATTGATGAACAATGATTCTATGCATAGGATATATGAGAATGTCAGAACAAGGTTCCTTAAAATATCATGATAGAAGATAGGAGGTAAGATTAACTTGAATTTGAAGGTCTATTAGCCCGAAGTCCTTGAGTTCTTGTGCATGGTTAACGAGCCTTAGTAGGTAGGTCACAATACCATGACATGGGATGATGATTGTATATTCTAGCCCTTTTTAGATGCGATTCAGAAGGTTTTACAATCAAGTTGGTTTCTAAAGGATTAAATGTCTTCAATGTGCATAAAAAGTGTTTCCAAGGATTATTTGGATTCTTTGCTCAATTATTTAGAAAAACAGGTATTTGTTGCCAAGGATTTTATAAAGCTTGTTTAAAGGCATGACTATTTGTTTCACAAGTTCACTACATGCGTATTTGAAAGATCATACATGCATGGTTTTATAAATACTCTATTTATGCAAAAGCTCTAACCCTTTGACTTGTTGTCTTCTCGTATCCACTCACGGAGCCTTTTTGACTCACACATTAGTTTTTCCTATTTTGTTGTAAATCAGTAATAGCTATTGAGCACTTGTGTCATAGAAACGTGGTCCGTTCTTCCTTTGGTAGGTGACATAGAAGCCTCTTGAAGCTTAGAGAGTCAGGTCTTGTTTCGCTTAATGAGTCATTCCTTTATTTATTGCTTATGAATATTTGATTATATTGGAATGTAAAGCCGTTGAATGGCAAGTTACTTAAATGAATACATGTGAATATTTATGATGATGGCTTGTGAGCTTTTATAAGCACATGGGGTGCATTTACAAAATTTTCATGAATTGTACTAGGTGCATTTATTGTGAATGAAAAACATATACACAACTTTTGTTGAGAAGTTGTATAATCGTGTATTTACGCCGATGCATGGATGTTTACATTTATATTGATAAATGTTTTATGAGTTTGTTAGCAAATGGGCCACTTATGTATGATTTATGATTGAGTTACAATAGAAGGCTTACTAGGGTCTAGTGGGCTATACATACATAGGTCTTAGTATTGGTGATGATCCATCCAAAAAAAGGGATAAGATAATTTGAAATAGTTGTTTGAAGTTGATTATAAATATTTGTTGAATTAATTCCTCTTGAAGCTCCATGGTTCAATAGTTAGAGGAGCTTAGCTAGATGGTGTTGATTTTTAAGAGGTGTCATTATCATAGCCCAATTAGCGGGCCATGACCGGAGCAAGGGCTCAATGGGCTCAGCCCACTAAGCTAAAGCAAGCCTATTTATATAATCTTATACATTAATCCATATTTCTTTAGAATCCAAAATTCATAATGTTCAAATATAGTTCCTTTGAAAACAATTCATAAAATACAATTATGCATTCATAATGGCATCATCAACCATTATATACATATATAGCTTGATAAATGAATCTTAGTATTTCACATCAAGTAATCATATACACATAATTAGACCTTGACCGTCAACGGAGTGACTCTGGGTATGGTTGCTAACATTTAGTGTCATGTTAAACCTACTGAGCAATGGATGGGAAGAGCACCTCATCCTAGGATCCAATCACCTTTAACTCAGAAACCTAAAGCATGAAGTTTAAAAATGTGAGTATAAACCCAGTGAGTGAACATAGGAAGGGAACAAGCAACGTTAAGGAAAGTTTAGAAAACATGATGCACTTATGTTGAAAACAATGCAATTTAGCTTAATTTCTTATCACAACGAAAATCCATTTTTTGCTGTAGTGAAAATCAATTGGAAAGCATTTCTCGAATTTTAACATTCAATAATCAATTCAACCATAATATAATTTCCATAACCTCTCTCTATATATAATATATAAACATACATACGACCACTGATCTCACCCTAACTCTCCCTCAGCTAGGTCATCATCAGTTCATGTGCACTCCTACACTGCACATGGCTAGGTCATCATCAGCTCACGTGCACTCCTACACTACACATAGCTGGGTCATCATCAACTCATGTGCACTCCTACACTGCACATAGCTGAGTCATCATCAACTCATGTGCATTCTTACACCGCACGTAGCTGGGTCATCATTATCACACAATAGTATCATTCAATGCATAACATACATATCAACATAATGTGGAAACAAATGAATTCATCACATTCATATTTCACAACATAAAAACGTTTTATCAAGGGCTTGTTCCCATGCACCTTTTAAAGAAAAACTAACAAATATTTCAAGTAGCTCAATCAAGCATATAAATCACTTATTCCAAAACATTTTAATGCAAGTTCACTCACCGGTTCTCGTTAATTCTTAAATAGACTTCAACTCCCACTAATGGTCCGAATAGAGATGTGGGGTCTCATTGGAACCTCGGTAGCTTTGTAATTGAATTCCTTTTCAAAAGCTTTCAAACTATTATGAAAAATCTTTCTTTCTGTCTCTAGAATGTTCAGCTAATGAAAGAAAGTATTAACAAAAGGCTTTTGAGGGTTTTAAGGTGAAAGAGTAAAAGAGCACAAAGGACTTTGTAAAAAAGTGCACAAAAGCATGAAAATTTGGGTTAACTTGAGAAAATTTATGGAGGTTTCAAAGCAAGCTTCCATGGAAGGTTTATCCAATTTGCTAAAAACCTTCTAAAAAGCTTAGATATTTCCATGAAAATTGGAAGGTTTATCCAATTTGCTAAAAAGCTTCCATGGAACATGAGAAGGGAAGAAGAAGAAGAAGAAATTGCTAAAAGCTTAGATATTTTATGCCTAATGTTTATCCAATTTCTCATGAAATTACCAAAATGCCCTTTCCAAGGTCACTTTGCCTTCCCCTTACCTTTGTATAGTCTTTTTAGTTCTTTGACACTGAGACAAAGTCCATAATAGTCTAGAAATACTCAGGTTCACAAAAACTTAAAAATTTTTACTCGATATGCAAAATGATCGTTTTACCCTTACCATGAAAATTATCAGTATTTCTATCTTCTTCATTTATTTTAGCATCATTCATTTATTCCTTAGGTCTATTTAGACCTTAATAACATTTAAGAGCTACTTTCAGGAGCTCACCATGAGAAATGATGAAATTGCCCCTAATCCATGTTATCGCGTCTACACATAGTTATGTGTCTATGGAGGTTGAGGTTTCACAGGTTCACTTCCAAATCACCTTTTTAACTCGGTAATTATCCTCAATTGGCATCCGTAAGCTTTGTTAGGCACCAAATCAAAGTACGGGGTACTATAGGCATCATATAGGTGAGTGGACTTGCATTAAAGCTAGTTTGTTAAGAAAAATGCATGAAATGCTTTTAATGTGATGTTTCCATAATATTATTGGTTATTGAATCTTTACAATTATGGTAAATATCTATATATTCTACTTAGTATTTCAAAATGTGTATGGGAACAAGACCTTTTTTTAAGTTTGATAATGAAATATTATGGTTTGAAATGTCAATTTCAACTGTGTTGAGTATGAAAGAGTTGAAGTTAGAAAAATGTGGTGGACCACCATTGATATCGGGTTGTGTGTGATGGAATAAAAGGAAAGATGTCCATTGGCAATATTGTAATGAGATTTCATGTCTTGAGATATTTCATTATGGCAATGTAAAAAAGGTCTCATGAGAGATAAAAATGAAAAAAATGCTTTTTTTAGGTGGAGCTAATTAAGTTAAGGACTTGCAGCTAGCAACAGTAGATGCTAGCCATTGTGCAAAATATATCGCTTTAGTTAATAGAAGGGGTGGAACGGTGCTAACCAAGTGTGGTGGAGGATAAAACATGATTTTTATTATTGCCAGTGCCTTTATGCCCTGAACTATATTTATATTGATGGTTAACTACCCTGAGATCACCTTAGATAGTGGGGAGTGGAATGACACTATCCCTTGGGCCATAGTTCCTTGGAAGTATTGTACTTCTTAGGTGTGCTCCATAAGAATGGAAAGTTTTATTTAGTATAGAGTTAAATATTTTGGTATGTTTTACTTGGTTTAAGAAAATTCAGATTTGAAAGTAGTTTGGTATTGAAATGCACTAAATATGGCTATTTGAAATATGATTTTATGTCAAAAGGATAAATTTTAAGTTAGGGTAACCTTGAGGAATGCTACTTGTTGAAAAAAGTAGGAAATTTGGAAATTTATGCAAGAGGTATCAATACTTTTGAAGGAGGTATTGGTACTTGCCAAGCAAAGCAAAGCCCTAAGGGTGCTATCATGACCCGGTTCTCTCCTCAAGCCCGTGACAACCGCCGTGATGTTCTGATAGACATTCGTAGCCCGAAATGTCGATCGGAACCTCGTAAGGCTTTAATATCAGTTTTCTCACCTCCCCTGTGATCAACAGTTGTAAAATAACATGTTTTGATAGGTTATAAACTATTTCCAAATCAAAACAATAGAAAAATAATGTTTGTCTCATAGGGGTATTTTGGTCATTTTTCCTCACAAGTCTCGAAACCAATTAAAAATGTAGTATACGAGTGGAAAACACATATTTCATAATCAAAAATAAATTTAGATGCCTAAAACATTCAGTTAAAGCAAAACTATATCTATTTGAATATAACAAAAATATTCAACAAAATTTTCTATTTTCTTATAAAACAATATTTATAGAGTTACCAGTAAATAATTTTTACAGTGTAAAAGCTAAATAAATTCATACATACTATAATACAGATAACCAAAGTATAAAATTTAATTTACAGTGACACGTGGGCCCACGAATGATCAAAAGTATCAAAAGAAATGAACCTATAGTTTTTGAATGATGCAAGTCCAACTGTAGTCTTCGACGATATTAGCTATCTACAGTCTATTCTGAGCTTGAAATGGGTGGTAAGGAGGGTGGTGAGATTATAAAATCCCTGTGAGTAAACAAACATCATTTAAATCAGCTAAAGCCGAGTAAAAAGAGACAATCAAAATATTCCATCACATTACGTATTTCACAACTTGAAAATTCGTCCCAACCCATGCAAACGATTGTATTTCATTTAATTTCTCATTAAGGCCTATCACTTTCATAAACATTTGGCTCATGCCATCAAATAGTACTCGATGACACCCTGATCAAAAGCGTACACTCGAGCCCGCCAAGGTTGTTAAAAATTTCGTATACACGTAATACATATTTTTAGTTTGAGAAAAACACAATCGTTCCTTGGCGTTAGCGGAGTTCATCATCACGAGGTGGTTCGGCGTGACGTGAACTCTAACAATACCTCAGGAGATACCCTACGCGCCATTGCAGTGAGCTAAACCCACTATACAATAAAAGTTTGACAGCATGACATGGTAATTATTTTATTTTACAGCCTCTCAATGTAAATCAATAATTCATTCATTTTTAGAACATTTAGCAATTCAACCATTCATGCCAATATTGCCATAAGCCAATCAATTAAAACCATAAATTTACAATATATCAAGTGGTCTCCAATTACTCTATTTTCAAAGTCATCATTCAATTTCAAGACAATTTATAAATTCATTTCATTTAAACACATTTTCCATAAAATTCACAAAATCGAATAAAAAGACCACTTTAG
Source organism: Theobroma cacao (assembly GCF_000208745.1). Classification (NCBI taxonomy): domain Eukaryota; kingdom Viridiplantae; phylum Streptophyta; class Magnoliopsida; order Malvales; family Malvaceae; genus Theobroma; species Theobroma cacao. The sequence continues at coordinate 20,628,342 of NC_030854.1, read as the reverse complement.
ATAATTAAAATGATGATAAGGTTACTCACCTCACAATAGCGGGATTACTACATCGCTATTGATTCGTATGCGTGTATAATTATTCCTAATTGCCAATCTTATACTTCGTTTGGCACGCTTCCACAACAAACTTTCCTAGCAACAATTTAAACCCAATATACTTAGCGCATCAATTCCACTTCTCTTTCTCATTCTATCATAATCCATTCACCTAATTCACATCTTAATACATTTTTACTAAATTTAATTACATCCTTTGCTCACGTAATTCTTAAGATTATTAACACCAGTAACTTATTTATGGTATTAAGTGCCTATTTCAACCTTCTAAGCAACTTAAATTTACTTCATATCACCAAATAACCAATGTATAATTAAATAAAATGAGCTAGCCTCTAAACAGTCCAATTTCACAATAAGCCATGGAGAAAAGTAAAGAAATTTTACCTAATTAGGCTAGGTTGGCCCAAGTCTCCACTTCCTTTTCTTTTGAACTTTTCTTCCTTCATTGTTTTTTGGGTCCTTTTTCATGGACTTCTCCCATTTATTTTTAATTGGGCCATGCCCATTATTTCCTTATTGGGCCATGTCCATTTATATGCATATATATATTTTTCTTTCTTTTCTCTTCTTTTCTTTTATCTTATTTTCGTTTCATTTATTTTCTTAACTTTTCTTTCTCTCTCTTTTCTCTTCCTCTTCTCTCCAGCCGACCAGCAGCTTCTTGCTTGTCTTTCTTTTTCCTTTCTCACGTGTAAGAGCTATCCACAATGTCCTTCTCTCTCTCCCTTTCACTGCCGGCCACAACTTCTTATCTTTCAACCATGAGATTTTCAGCAGCTAGAGCTGCTCATATCCACAACAAAATCAGCAGTTAAGCTGCTCTATTTCTTCTCAAAATCAGCAGCTCAGTTGCTCTATTTTCCCTTCAAAAATTAGTAGCCAAAGCTACTAAGATTAACAACTAAATTCTCACTTTTTAGCTTTCAAAATCAGCAACCAAAACTTCACTTTCTAACCTTCAAAATCAGCAGCTACAGCTGCTCCTCTCACCCTTAAATTGGCAACAAAATTGGCTCTCCTTTCCTTCCTCAATGGCAGCAAAATTGCCCCTCTCAACTCAGCTTTTTCAGCCTTTCTTTTCTTCCTTTCTTCTCCCTCACCGTTCGGCCTTTCTCTCCTTTCTTTTTTTTTTTCTCTCGGCTACTTCTTTCTTCTTTCTTTCCTTTGTTCTTTCGTTTCTCTTTTATTCTCCCTCACAACCGACTTCTGTCCCTTCTTCCTTACTCTAATTGTTTACTTTTTTATATATATATATTTTATTTTTTTCTTTCATGAATGTTCCAACTTGATCGGCCCCCCTCCATCAAACAAAGTAAAGAGTCTTTGACTCTTTTTATTGACCACATGGGTGGCTGCTCATGTTGGTCTTCTTTATTTGTTTATTTATTTTATTATATATATATACTTGTATTATTATTTCACTATTTGTTTATTTTATTTCTTCCATTAATTCCACTACATAATCCTTCAATCTTTATATTTTAAATTCGATCCTTTTAATACGTCTAAAAATTTCAATTTTCATCTATCTTCCTTTCTTCGTACATGTACTACCAAATTATCAAAATTGCACTTCAACGTGGTATTACCATAATATTTAAATATCCACTTGTCCATTTTGGCTCGACTTAGCAAAACACGAGTATTTCACTTTCGTCGTTCATCTCCAAAACTTTATTTGTATTTCTTCTCCCCCACTTGGATCAACCATAGGATCCTTCTTCATGACTGATGTTGATTTCGACATCCGATTAAATATTAATATTTTAATATTATTTTATTAATAAAATATTATTTTATTCTAAAAATTTTCTCTTGTCTCCTTGGTACCTAAAATACCTTATTATGCCTCAATTGACTTCTGAATCACCTTTTATCTCACAATTCTCTTTCAATTAAAATATTATTATTTTAATATTATTTCCTCACGTGCGAAATATTTTATCCTAAACTATTCCTTTCATCTTTCATCACTTTTAAATTTTATAATTGACCTCAATTTGCATCCGATCAGCTTTATTAATCACTGTTTCAAAATATGGGGTACCACAACCTCCCCCACTTAAATAAAATTCATCCTTGAATTCATGTCAATGTTGCGTTATCAATCTCCTTCTATGATCCTATTCCTTTGCTCCTTCTATAGGGACATTCAATTTATTCACCTCGTTCACCTTCAGTTCAATTAAATACTTTATTTATGGCAATTATCATCCTTTGGAGCCAAATCAGCAGTACCTTTCACAATCATGATTTCTTATATCGAGTCACTAAGCATGCCTTTATCACCCTTATTAAATTTGAACCATAACTTCATCTCAATTATACCGATTTTGATCACATATTATACTTACTTATGTATACCTAATCATCATTTTATTAATTTGCTCCATGCCAAATTTCTCAACCTTGATTCATTCATCTTATGCTTTTCCATACACTTCCTTTAATAGAGTTCCATTGAGAACTTAAATAATCCAAGGCTTACCTTCAAAGTCACTCATAACTTTAATCATTCATTGCATGCCTGATAACACTTTAGCTCACTGACCCCTCTAGACATTATTTCAAAATCTCCCAATTATTGAGAACAATTCTTCACCTTAATTAGTCCAACTATCAATTTCATATATACATATGTACATGCATTTTCAAATGTCAACATCTCTCGTTATGTATAGGGATCCATGTGTTCACATGCCTTGGACTACATTCCCCTTTATTCATCTGCATCCCAATCCTAGTTTCAATATAGTAATCCTTATAGTGAATGTCAACCTTCTTATTATGCTTGCGTATAACTTCATATCATTTATATCATTTCCAATCATATGCTTGAGTTTCATCATTCTATATCCTCACGTCACAATGTCATTAATCACATCTCACTTACTAAATGTCACTTAAAAACTTAGACTGTTTCGAATCATGCATGCCTTAAGCATTTTCAAATTTCCAATTTCCATTCTACCTTAGGAAGTTTTCATTATTAGCTTCATTATCCAAATTATCGTCAATCATCCTTTGTTCTATTATTTCATACTAATGTGACATCATTCTCCTTGGACCAATCTATAGTTTGTACTTGGAATTGCAAGGCTTGAAACAAAGTTCTTCTTAAGTACTTTTTAACGTTAACACAAATTTCACTTTCAGCTTATTGCTTCCTCTTTATAGCCACATAACTTAATGCTAACTTTCACAAAATCCATAGTAAAACTCCTCTTAAGCATCTCCTTTGGAATATCTATCTTAGACTTATGTCTCATAGCATGTGATCACTTAACCTGGGACTTAGCCGTTAGGCTCTTTAGCAAGTTTTAAAAATCTCACATTTTATACTTGTTGTGTATGATTAGAAATTTCTTGTCAAAGATACTTGTGCATTTCTAAAATACTTAATCTTTTATTTACTCCTTAAAATGTCGAGCATATCGTTCTACAGACGTGCACTTATTCTTAAAGGTATATAAATACGTACTCATCCATTCAATCACCAACTCATTTTCATAGGTTCCTAGGGTGCTACACAATTGGCCTCATGTTGTTACTAACCCTTGTCGTTTAACTGAGTCAAGACAATAATTGTAAATTCTCATAATGATATTCTATATAAACTTGTTTTCATACTAGTCTTGTAATTCTTCATTCACACTTTCATCACTTGGCATCTTATCTCAAGGTAGCCATCTCAAGAATCTTAAATTTATTTATTTATTTTATATGCTCATACACGAGGCGATAAAGAAGCTTTTCAATTTATTTAGGTAGAAATTCTTCAGAATATTTAAAACTCCCAAATAACAAAGCTCAATAACCAATAGCCAAAATGCAATTCGTAAGCTCATTATTGTGCCACTCCCATCATACTCGTGCATCATAGGTGTGAGGTATTCAGAGCATTGTAGTGCTGAACAGTCAGTGCTGCGGTGCTGTAACTACTAGTAATTTCCTCATCAAATCTATTTGTCTGCATTCAAAGTCACTACATCAATCATCCTCAACCATTGGGTTTTCCTTCTAGACATATATCATGAGTTCCATAAGTATAGGTACCTTCTCTTTGCTTGTCATACACACTAAGCCAAGTTAATACTTTCAACTCATGTCATCTTTTGACTTTCATCATCATTCATAAAATCCCACCTTAAAATATCCTTTCCATACGGTGTAATAAATTCATAACACATATACCACCTCACACATAAATTGCTTACTGTCTACAACTTTCCTCAAATTTATTGTCATCCTTATCTAATTATCTTCCTTGTCTTGTACTCTAATAATTGTATTGACCTTCGAAATAATTAACTACGAAAACAGCTCAACTTCCTCCTCAGTTTATTCTCGTAATTATTACTAAATCAAAATTTCATATTACCCATATTCCATAATTTAACTTCATTGGGCTATATTTGTGCCCAATTATTACCTCATAATGTCATGGCATCACTGAGTAATCCCCTTCATGCTTAAATTACAATCATCAACCTAATCATGTTATCCATTTCGAATGTCATTTATAACCTTATTGCTTCCTCCTATAACCTTTCTCAATAATTATATTACCAGTTTATCCCTGTCATACTAAAAGATTTCCATATACATCCAATCATTTAAATAGCTATTTTATAATCCATTCTAGTCATACACTTTAAAAGCCAAACTATTAACTTCTTTGTACAGATAACTATTATCTCCTTTACACTACATCTACCTAGAGTTAAAGTAGTACAAAATCCTACGAAAATATTACATGTCATTGGGATCATCATCTTAATTTGATCTTATCGAAAGATTCTACTCCAAGTCCTTCTTAAGATCCTCTTTTGAGTTCTCTTCTTCTTGTGATTTTCTCCTTTGCTCCTCAATCCAGGCTTGTTGTATTCTCCTACATTCCTCATAACTCACCGGTGCAGCATTTCTTCCACAATTGAGAGGAAACTATCGTACAACGTTCACCTTTCTATGAGGATAACCTGCAATAGTTACTTTCTCTTTATTCTTTTCTTGTTGTTCATTTACATTCATCCCAAAACTTGAAGGATAGTGTCAAACAACTAACACGCTTTTCCTAGAACGAATACATCCCCTTGCAATTTCCTCCCTCGTCCATTCTCTATGGTACTCTTCAGGTTGTTTCAAAAGGAAATCTTTTTCAGTTTTCGGAGTATCGGAGCTACTCTCACTTTCAAAATTCTCGCTACTCTCAAAGCTTTCCTTATTACGAAACCATTCTGCTAAGTTCGGAGGAATTCTATTAATAGGAATTCGGGATGGACCACTTTCTGAATTACCTGAACCAAGGCACCATTGGCTTCTAGCAGTGGAATCTAATGATCCCTCACTAGCACTATGAGGGGTATCGAGACTACCGCCTTTTCTAGACATGGTGTGTATGTCACCAGTGCATCTCAAAACCTATATGCAACCAAGTAGTAATTACTTAATGATTCATGCATCACAAGAGTAGATAGGTTTCTATATGTAGATGCATGCATTCTATTCAATATAACTTAACTTAACTTAGGGCCACACTAACACAGTAAATTTTAAAACAACTTTAAACCCAAAAGCTCTAATCTTTAAAACCAAAAGCTCTGATACCAACTTAATTGTCACGACCCGATACTCTCCTCTAGCCCGTGACAACTGCCGTGATGTCCCAATAGACATTCATCGCTCGGAATACCGATTGGAACCTTGCAAGGCTTTAATATCAGTTTTCTCACGTCCCCTGTGATCAACAGTTGTAAAATAACATGTTCTTATAGGTTATAAACTATTTCCGAATTAAAACAATAGAAAAATAATTTTTGTCTCACAAGGGCATTTTGGTCATTTTTCTCCACAAATCTCGAAACCAATTAAAAATGTAGTATACGAGTGGAAAACACATATTTCATAATCAAAAATAAATTAGATGTCTAAAACATTCATTTAAAGCGAAACTATATCTATTTGAATATAACAAAAATATTCAATAAAATTTTCTATTTTCTTATAAAACAATATTTATAGAGTTATCGGTAAACAATTCTTGTGGCATAAAAGCTTAATAAATTCATACATACTGTAATACAGATAACCAAAGTATAAAATTTAATTTACAGTGACACGTGGGCCCACGAATGACCAAAAGTATCAAAAGAAATGAACCTATAGTTTTTGGGTGATGCAAGTCCAATTGTAGTCCTCGATGATATCAACTATCTACAGTCTATTCTGAGCCTAAAATGGGTGGTAAGGTGAGATTGTAAAATCCCAGTGAGTAAACAAATATCATTTAAATCAGTTAAAGCCGAGTAAAAAGAGACAATCAAAATATCCCATCACATTACGTATTTCACAACTTGAAAATTCATCCTAACCCATGCAAACGGTTGTGTTTCATTTAATTTCTCATTAAGGCTTATGACTTTCATAAACATTTGTCTCATGCCAGCAAATAGTACTCGATGACACCTTGATCAGAGGCGTACACTCGAGCTCGCCAAGGCTATTAAAAATTTCGTATACATGTAAAACATATTTTTAGTTTGAGAAAAACATAACCGTTCCTTGGCGTTAGCGGAGTTCATCATCACAAGGTGGTTCAGCATGACGTCAACTCTAACCGTACCTCTAGAGATACCCTACGCACCTCTCTGACCAAGGTACGAATATAACTGGATTCCGTGCCTCTTTAAAAGGCTAGTCCACAGAACCCGTCCACTGCAGTAAGCTAAACCCACCATACAATAAAATTTTAACAGCATGACATGGCAATTGTTTTATTTTACAGCCTTTCAAGGCAAATCAATAATTCATGCATTTTCAGCATATTTAACAATTCAACCATTCATGCCAATATTGCCATAAGCTAATCAATTAAAACCATAAATTTACAATATATCAAGTAGTCTCCAATTACTCTATTTTCAAAGTCATCATTCAATTTCAAGACAATTTATAAATTCATTTCATTTAAACACATTTTCCATAAAATTCACAAAATCGAATAAAAAGACCACTTTAGATAATTAAAATGATGATAAGGTTACTCACCTCACAATAGTGGGATTACTACGTCACTATTGATTCGTATGCATGTATAATTATTCCTAATTGCCAATCTTGTACTTCGTTTGGCACGCTTCCACAACAAACTTTCCTAGCAACAATTTAAACCCAATATACTTTGTGCATCAATTCCACTTCTCTTTCTCATTCTATCATAATCCATTCACCTAATTCACATCTTAATACATTTTTACTAAAATTAATTACATCCTTTGCTCACGTAATTCTTTAGATTATTAACACCGGTAACTTATTTATGGTATTAAGTGCCTATTTCAATCTTCTAAGCAACTTAAATTTACTTCATATCACGAAATAACCAATGTATAATTAAATAAAATGAGCTAGCCTCTAAACAGTCCAATTTCACAAGAAGCCATGGAGAAGAGTAAAGAAATTTTACCCAATTAGGCTAGGTTGGCCTAAGTCTCCACCTTCCTTTTCTTTTGGACTTTTCTTCTTTTGTTGTTTTTGGGTCTTTTTTCAGGGCCTTCTCCCATTTCTTTTTAATTGGGCCATGCCCATTCTTTCCTTATTGGGCCATGTCCATTTATATGCATATATATATTTTTCTTTTCTTTTCTCTTCTTTTCTTTTTTTTTCTTTTCTTTTTTTTCTTTCTCTCTTTCTCTTCCTTTTCTCTCCAGCCGACCAGCAGCTTCTTGCTTGTCTTTCTTTTTCGTTTCTCACGTACAAGAGCTATCCATAATTTCCTCTTCTCTCTCACTCTCACCGTCGGCCACAACTTCTTGTCTTTCAATCACGAAATTTTCAACAACTAGAGCTGCTCATATCCACATCAAAATCAGTAGTTAAGCAACTCTATTTCTCCTCAAAATTAGTAGCTAAGCTGCTCTATTTTCCCTTCAAAAATCAGCAGCCAAAGCTACAAAAATTAGCAACTCAAACTGCACCTTTCAGCCTTCAAAATCAACAACCAAAGCTTCACTTTTTCTAGCCTTGAAAATCAGCACCTAAAGCTGCTCTTCTCACCCTTAAATTGGCAACAAAATTGGCTCTCCTTTCCTCCCTAAATGGCAGCAAAGCTGCCTTCCTCAACTCAGCTTTTTCAGCCTTCATTTTCTTCCTTTCTTCTCCCTCACCTTTCGACCTTTCTCTCCTTTCTTTTTTTTTCTCTCGGCTACTTCTTTCTTCTTTCTTTCCTTTGTTCTTTTGTTTCTCTTTTATTCTCCCTCACAACCGACTTTTCTCCCTTCTTCTTTACTCTAATTGTTTACTTATTTATATATATACATATTTTATTTTTTTCTTTCATGAATGTTCCAAGTTGACCGGCCCCCCTCCATCAAACAAAGTAAAGAGTCTTTGACTCTTTTTATTGACCACATGGGTGGCTGCCCATGTTGGTCTTCTTCTTTTTTATTTATTTATTTTATTATATATATATACTTATATTATTATTTCACTATTTGTTTATTTTATTTCTTCCATTAATTGCACTACATAAGCCTTCAATCTTTTATATTTTAAATTCAATCCTTTTAATACGTCTAAAAAATTCAATTTTCATTTATCTTCCTTTCTCCGTACGTGTACTACCAAATTATCAAAATTGCCCTTCAACGTGGTATTACCATAATATTTAAATATCCACTTATCCGCGTTGGCAGGACTTAGCAAAACACGCGTATTTCACTTTCATCGTTCATCTCCAAAAGTTTTTTTGTATTTCTTCTCCCCCACTTGGATCAACCATATGATCCTTCTTCAGGACTGATGTTGATTTCGACATCCGGTTAAATATTAATATTTTAATATTATTTTATTTTAAAAATTTTCTCTTGTCTCATTGGTACCTAAAATACCTTATTATGCCTCAATTGACTTCAGAATCACCTTTTATCTCACAAATTCTCTTTCGATAAAAATATTATTATTTTATTATTATTTCCTTGCGTGCGGAATAGTTTATCCTAAACTATTCCTTTCATCTTTCATCACTTTTAAACATTATAATTGACCTTAATTTGCATCCGATCAACTTTATTAATCACTATTTCAAAATATGGGGTATCACAGGTGCTTGTATTAGAGGTATTCATACCTTTAGCATGGGTATCAATATTGAGAAAACAGAAGCCCTTTGGATGAAAATTATCGATACTCTAATTTATGGGTATCGATACTTGGAGGCTAGAAAGGGTGCAAAGGCCTTTTGTTGTAAAGGTATCGATACCTGAAGCTTTATTTTCATGAAAATGCTCAATTTTAACTTATCTTCAATGTGGGAGTGTTTTTCCAACTAGAACTAAGCCCCTAACTCAAATTATGGTTCTTCAAATCCATTCAAATGACTTGTGGTATGAGAAATTGTATGTTTATCTCATGGATTTGGTTTCAAACTTAAAAGTGCATGGTTTCAACTAAAGGCATGGCTTTATTAAGAATTCTACCATGTGTATGCTTGTTCCTTTCTTATGCTTACTCACTGAGTTATATATCCAACACTTTCAAACTCATGCTTTTGGTTTTCACATATATCTCTAAAGCCTAAGTCTCAAAGAGGTCTTCGTCTATCTTTTTGGTAGGTATTGTAAAGGCATTCAGTAGCAATCACCAAGCCCTAGTGTCAACTTTGCTATCAAATTTTGGGCTATTTTGTATTTATGAGGTGTTAGTACACACGTTGATGTAGCCATGAGTTGGCATACAATTTTTGTTTTTGTAATGGGTATAAGGATGCATTATGAGAACTTTAGCAAACAATTGTGCAATATAATGACATTTTTGGAAATAGAAATATAAAATGAAGAGTATATCTTCATGTATGGAAAAGCCATTCAATGTAAAAACATGTATAAACTGTGTATGAGTATGCAGCTTGTTTGAGCTTAGTGGGCCTTGCCTATTAGGCCCTTATGTCAGTCATGGTTTGGGATTTGGGTTGTGATTGAATATTCCATTGACCTAACCAACCAACTTAAAATTGAATTAAATTTGGGTCTATTGGCTAGTTCCATGGAATGTATAAGTTGTCGACATTGAAATATTCCATATATTATACGAGTTGTCGGTATTGGGTAAGTTAGTCGAGTCTATGAAATATACAAGTTTGGGTTTAAGGAGTACAACACAATCTATCACTTGTGGATTCAATGGACTTGACCAACTTACTCGAGTTATATAGCGAATAGGGATTTACATACTATTGCAAATTCCCTATTTGTTAAATAATCTTGAGTAAGTAAGTTAGGTCCATACAATCTATTAGTTCAATCTTAAAATAAATAATAAAAAAAGACTACAAAACAAATATGTGAAACCCCAATATTTGCTAGAGGATAGAATAGTAAATCCTTACATGATCATGGAATTTTTTTTGTTTTGAATGTATAACTATAGTTTTGCCATGGAAAATATTGAATTTTTAAATTATAGGTTGATTTGATAAAATATAAGGGAGAGAGGAGTCAGAACTTGTTTACAAGCTGATTTTTACATTTTGGAGCAAAAGTATCAATACTTGATGAACATGTATCAATACTTGTTGCCTGGAAAGCTTTTTAAAGGAAGTTTGGATGAACAAGTATCGGTACTTGAAACCTAGAAACAAAAATATTGATCCATTCACAAAAGTATCGATACTTGATGTTGTTTTTACAAAAATAAAAGGGTAAAACAATATTTTCTCACCCAAAACTTACCTAATTAATTTACCTAATGCCTCTTTAACTTTAGTCCGCCACCTTTGGCTATTTTGGAAGCTCTAAACCCTTTTCAAGCTCTCTTTCTATTGGAAACTCCATTTTCAAAGATTCAAGCTTTGTTTTGGTCAGTTTTCAATTTTAGAAAGAAAGTGGTAGCGATTTAAACTTTTAAACCCTTTAATCTTGGTTTCAAAATTATGATTTATGCTTTTCCAACATATTTACATTTCTCTCTCGAAGGGTTTTGAAACTAAATTGGTTTTTCATTCTACAAGCTCATTAAGGTAAAGAATTGTTAGCTTAAAGCTTAAGAATCATTAGCTCAAATTTGAACAGTGATTAACTAGTCCAAGAGTTAGATTAGAATGGGTTTTGGTTAAGGTTAATGATAGCTTAGCCTTTAAATATGAGATTGTTAGTCTAAGTTGTGTCTACAATTGTATTGTTGCTATTATAGGATTGGTTGAAGCTCCAAGGATTTAGCTGAAGGAAGGATTGGTGTTTCGATCATGTGCAAGTCAACAGCTTGATCTAGGTGGGTAAACGAGATGCTTTAAAACTATTTTGCTATGTATAAAACTAAGAATGATTTTTTTGTTAGTGATTTTATAGATTGTCATTCTATCTTTATGAATGAAATGATTGAGCCTTGAAATAAATGATTTTCAAGATGGATTTCAAACGTATATTTATGATCTATAAATATGAATACTATGTGTTAGTTTTGAATAAAAGGGAACAAGCCTTTCCAAATGTTTTCACTAAAATAAATCCTAGATAGGATGAATGAGTAGAGTTGATATATGATTAGGTTATTGCCTATGTGGATGAATGCATACCCACCTATTATGATGTGAATGTGGATGATTAGTAGCCCACCTATTGTGATGTGAGTGTGAATGAATGATAGCCCAAGTCCTAGAATGTGCAAGAGTGGATGGAAAAAAGCTCAGCTTTATAAAGATGCAAAAGTGGATAATTAAATACCTCGCTAATGAGACGATAATATGATTATCATGGAAGTACATATTTATGACAATGATAGTTCTAAAAATGAATGAGCATGATGGTGTATGATTTTGATGTATAAAACCTATGTGAGCATGAAAGCCATGGTGTGGGGTGTTGTTCCACATGTACATGAGGGCTAGGGTGTGAGGCGTAATGCCACACACATGATAAGGCCAGATGTAGGGCATCATACCACACACCTATAAAGCTTTGAGATGGAGCAGTAGTACTATTCTCATATTGCATTCATTGATATGTTTTAATTTATTGCTATGGAATACATATTATGTTGATGATTATTGTCAAAGTGATGAATTGTATTATGAATGTGTGTATAAGTACATTTGCACTTACCTTGAACGATTTAGCAAGAGAACTACTAAGTGTAAGTGATAGGAAGAAGTTAGAGACTTGAATGTGCTGGAAAATGCTAAAAAATCTAGGTTTTTAAGAATAAAGTATCGATACATATACGATAAAATGTATATAATTAAGTTTAAAGTATCGATACTTTCAAGAAAGTATCGATACATTTAGCCCATAGAGTATTCTGGATGGAAAGTATCGATGCATATGGAGAATGTATCGATACTTAAGGTGGAACACTTTCTGATTTCAATATTCAAATGGCTTTTCTTGTGGTTTTAAGCCTTCCTTTTAATCCAAATGATTATGTGACTCAAATTTCAACTTGTTTAATGAGAAATGATATTGAATAACATCATTTTAATGCATTCGAAAGGAAATGTGATGATTGATTATGAAAGTTATGTAAATTGCAATTATGGTTTATTGCAAGTGTCAGGAAAGGGCCACCTATGCATCACAACATAAAAAGAAAAATGAAATACAAACGTAGTAGAAACAAACAATCCAAACTAGCCTCCCCACCCAAGGTGACTTTCATGGCTTTTGGATGATCTACAATACAATAAAAAAACACAAGTGATCTAGCCAACACCTTGGGGACAAACAAAAGTTCGATTCCTTATTTAAACACCATCGAACAGCCCTTTTGAGATATCTCACACCAAGCGCGGTTGTTGCAAACTAAAACTTTCCAGGAAGTTCTTGTGTAGCCTCTAACGAAAGTCCACATGGTGAATGAAGAAATCCCTACAAGAAAGTGGGATTGCCAAGCCTTCAATATGTTAGCAAGGTATTTATATCTTGGACCAATTTCATTCCTAATTAGGTTATTACATGACTTTTCATGTAATTGCTAATTGATCCTTGCACTTAGTTAATCTATATAATTAAGTTTAATAAAAGTTCATAAATTCTAGTTTTGATTAAGTCTAACTTAATCACCTATCCCATTTTAATCTAAATATTCACCTTTTGTGTTGTCCCATTTGTTGACTCCACACTTTTTTTATGATAATAAAACATTCCTTATTCATTGCTGTCTAATTATATTATTTGAATGTGCAAGAGAAAGCTTAAATTTCTTAACATATCTATTGTTTGAAAGCAAGTCAAGATGCCTATTTAGTTGTAAGATGGGTTAACTGGTTAAACAAGCAAAGAAGAAAGAACTTTAATAAAGACAGTTTAGTCTTAACCGATTAACAATGATCCTTAATCAATTAAAGCAATTCTAGGCACTACATTAATGACAGATAGAAAGGTCTTAACTGGTTAACATAGGGTTTAACTAGTTAAGAGGGTACTGGATGCAAAATAAAAGGTTATTAATCAGTTAACCAAAGGGTTTAATTGATTAAAGCTCCAACTTGGAGTACTTAAAAGTGCCAAAATTCAAATCCAAAATGAAGTGGATCATTAAAGGGCACCAAATGAAGGAATTCAAATTCGAAGATATTTTAATCTATTAAAGTTTATTTCAATCGATTAAAGTTGAAGAATGTTGGCTCCATTAGTTTTTGATGATAATAAAACATTCCCATTCATTTGTGTCTAATATCTTTACTTGAGTGTGCAGAACAAGAATAGTATGCTAATGCCAAATAAATTATTTAAAGAGGATATATTAAAAGTTATATGAAGAAGAAAGTTACAATTAATCAACAAGATAGAAGCCCCTTAGTCGATTAATGAAGAGTTAGTCAGCTAAGATTTAAATCAAAGGTTGGCGGGCTGAAAAGTATTGAGAAACAGAACCAACTTAGTTGACCAAGGAATGAGTTAGTCGACTAAGTGTACACTGCTAGAACTGCTAGAAGCTGGGAACAGAAGACAGAGACGACTTAGTCGACTAGGATATCGGTTAGTCAACTAAGAGCATTCTACCTGCAAGTTTAAACTCTGCACTAAAAGACAGATTAACAGCTAAAACCAATTCCCAACTGTTTTCAACAGCTAGAAAACTGTCAAACTGCTATCAGAATTATTTCTCAAAGTATAAAAGAGGGTTCTAATGGTTAGAAATGCATAATTGAAGGCTTCCAAGCAAAAAGAGCTCAAAACCAACAAAAATTTCTCTGCACTTTACTGCACTCAGCGCCCATCTTTGTAGTTGTGTTTTGCACTTTAACTTGTATCACTTAGATCAACTTTATGATCATAGGTACACTTCTATTTCATTTCTCTTTATGTTCTTAGAGTGAAAGGGTCACTCTAAGCGGTTCAATCAAGCTAAGATTGCTTGTTTAGGTAAAGGTTCTAACTTAGCCTTGAAAAGTTAGGTGTTGGGTTATAGTTGAGCCCGAAAAAAAACTATTGTGAAAGGTTTTGGCTCAGCCTGGTAAAAGCCATTGTAAAGCTTGGTGAAAGCTTGTGAATTTCACCGGTTCTTAGTGGATTGGTTGGAAAATCCTTGGTTAAATAATCAAGGAAGTGGATGTAGGTCTTGGACCGAACCACTCTAAATTCTGCTGTGTTATCTACTCTGTTTTGTTTCTTATTTTCATTCCTTCTTTTCACTTGCATTTATTCCCACTTAGAGCTAATTTTTGAAAGAGCCAAATTGTGCTATTCACCCTCCCTCTAGCACATTTACTTGGGACTAACAAGTGGTATCAAAGTTAGTTCCCTATTCTTGAGGTCTACCACCCTTTGGGAGGATCCAAATGGCTCTCCAAAAATCCATAATTACAGAGGGACAATCCACAAACAAACCACCTCTGTTTGATGGCTCTAACTATCCTTATTCGAGCACAAAAATGTCAATATACATTAGAGTAATTGATTATGGAAATGTGGGATGTCATAACTGATGGACCTTTTATTCCCTCAACCTTAAATGAAGTAACGAATGAGATAATGCCTAAGCTAAGGTCTGAATGGACCGAGGTTGAAACTTAGAGAGTCCAAACAAATTTTTAAGGCTATCAATACATTGCATTGTGCCTTGACTCCCACCGAATTCAACAAAGTATCAAGCTGCACAACAACTAAACAAGTGTGGGATAAGCTTAGGATTATCCATGAAGGGATTTCTCAAGTCAAGAGTCCAAGATAGCTTTCTTGACCCATAATTATGAAATATTTAAGATGGAGCCTGGTGAAGATATCACCAGCATGTTAGATAGATTCACAAACATCACAAACAAACTTAGTCAGTTAGGCAAACCAATACCCGAGCATGAGATTGTTAAAAGACTTCTTAAAAGCTTACCAAAAAATTGGAAGCCCAAAGTGATTGCAATCCGGGAAGCCAAGGACCTAAATGTTGTTACTCTAGATGAGATTTGTGGTTTTCTCCTTACTAATGAGCTAGAACTCAAGGAAAAGGAAGAAGAAGATAGGAGGGAAGCAAAAGAAAAGAAAAAGAGCATTGCACTAAAAGCCATTATCCTTGAAGAAGAATTGGAAGAGCTATCTTGTGATGATGATGAAGAGTTAGTATTGGTTGCAAGGAAATTCAGAAAGCTTATGGGCAAAAGAAACCGAAGATTTGCTAGAAGAGGGTTTAGAAAAAATCAAGGGTCTTCATGGAGAACTAGAAACAAAGATGACTCCAACAAAAAGGATGAGCTAACCTACTTCGAATGCAAGAAGCTTGGACATGTTAAGTCTGAATGCCTATTGCTGAAAAATGAGACTCCAAAGAAAAACAAGAAATCAAAGAAGGCAATAGTGGTAGCTGCTTGGTCAAACAGTGACACATCAAGTTTTGAAAGTGAAAAAGAAAAAACTGAAGAAAGAGCAAATCTGTGTTTGATGGCACAAGATGATGAATCTGAGGTATCCTCATCCCCTTGTAATATTTCTATTGACGATTTACAAGATGAGTATGAGTGCCTTTGTGATGAATTTGAAAAACTTTAAAGAAAAAGGCTGCATCTCTTGAAAATGATTTGGAAAAGATGAGAAAATAGTTCAACTCTGTTTTTGAGCAAAGAAATTTTCTGCAAATTGAGTTAGAACGTTCAAAAACAGATTTTGGAGTTTTAAAATTAGAGCTGGATAATAAATTTTAAGCCTTGCAAAAAACACTTGATGAAAACATAGCTCTTAAAAGTTTGAAAAATGAAACTTCAAAAAGAAATGCATATTACAAGAAAAATTCTGCTAATGCATCATCTAGGTGTTATATTTGCAACAAAATTGGTCATTTATCTTATGATTGCAATAGAAAAAGAAATGTGCAGAAAATAATAAAAATATGAGTCTCAAAAGGATCCTATGTTGCTGCTAACAATCAAGGACCCATCAAAGTATGGGTACCTATAAAGAAAAACTGAAAATTTGTTTTGTAGGTTGAGCTGCACTTAAAAGATATATATTCAAGAGCTCAACCCAAGAAGAATCAGCCGTGGTATATGGACAGTGGCTGCTCAAGGCACATGACGAGAAATGAAATGCTATTGCACAACTAGACAAGAAAAATAGAGGAACTGTATCCTTTGGTGATGATTCAAAAGGTAGAATTCATGGCATAGGAACGATTGGTAAGAACTCCTAAACTCAAATCAATCATGTGTTATTAGTTAAAGGCTTGAAATATAATTTATTGAGCATTAGTCAATTGTGTGATAAAGGATTTAAAGTATGCTTTAATTCAAATAAGTGTGAAGTGATAGATATAAGCATAAATAAAGTCTCATTTATAGGAAGAAGATTAAAGAATATGTATGTTGTATTTCTTGAAGATCTTGAAATGAATTATGAAATGTGTTTGATGGCAAATGCTGAAAATGATAGCTGGCTTTGGCATAGAAGACTAGGACATGTGAGCATGCATGCTATGTCAAAATTAATTAAGAAATATATAGTTGTTGGACTGCTAGATATAAAATTTGAAAATGATAAAATATGTGATGCTTGCCAATTAGGAAAACAAGTTAGAACATCCTTTAAGACTAAGAAGATTGTGTCAACAACTAGACCTCTTGAATTGCTGCACATTGATCTATTTGGTCGAATAAGTACAACTAATCTAGGAGGAAAATCTTATGGATTTGTAATAGTTGATGACTACTCTAGTTACACTTGGGTTTATTTTCTTGCTCATAAGAATGATGCTCTACCAGCATTTATAAGTCATTGTTGGTAAGTTGAGAATAAAAAAAAACTAGACATAGTTAGTATTAAGAGTGATCATGGAGGAGAATTTGAAAGTGATGAATTTGAGAAATTTTGCAATGAAAAGGGGTTGGATCATAATTTCTCTACACCTAGAACACCTCAGCAAAATGGAGTTGTAGAGAGGAAAAACCGAACCTTAAAAGAAATGGCTAGAACTATGATATGTGAGAATAACCTACCAAAATATTTTTGGGCTGAGGCAGTGAACACAGCAGCATATATACTCAATAGAGTCTCAATTAGAGCCATGATATCAAAGAATCCATATGAACTTTACAAGGGTAGAAAACCAAATATTTCACAGCTTAGGAGTTTTGGTTGTAAATGTTTTGTGTTAAACAATGGAAAATAGTCCTTAGGTAAGTTTGATGCAAAAAGTGATGAGGCAATATTTTTAGGATATGCATTAAACTCAAAAGGCTTATAGAGTTTTGAACAAAAGAACTTTAACTGTTGAATAATCAATCCATGTAGTTTTTGATGAGTCCAATGCCTTAGAAAAGGAAATTCATGCTGATGATGATGACGTAGAGATCCTAGAAAAACAAATGGAAGAAATGAGCTTAGAGAACAATAAGAATAATGAAGAAAGCTCACCTAGAAGAGAAAATGAAACTCCACCTCTAGAAAATTTGCAAAGAATAGAAATTCATCATAGTGATCTTCCAAGGAGTTGGAGATATGCAAAAGACCATCCACAAGAACAAATCATAGGTGACATTTCTCAAGGAGTTAATACTAGGAGAACAGCAAGAGAGACTTGTGAGTTTTCAACTTTCATATCTCAAATTGAGCCTAAGACATTTAAGGAAGCAGAAAAAGAGGAAAGTTGGATATTGGCCATGGAAGAGGAACTTGATCAATTTAAAAGAAACCATGTTTGGTCATGAGTTTCTAGGCCTTTAAACCACCCTATTGTTAGAACAAAATGGGTGTTTAGTAATAAGGTAGATGAGCAAGGAAATGTAGTTAGAAATAAAGTTAGGTTGGTAGCCTAAGGATATAACCAAGAGGAAGGAATAGACTATGATGAAACCTTTGCACCGGTTGTTAAGATTGAAGCCATAAGGTTGTTGCTTGCTTTATGAATTTTAAATTATACCAAATGGATGTAAAGAGTGCATTTTTAAATGGATTCATTCAAAAGGAAGTGTATGTTGAACAACCACTAGGATTTGAAGACTTTAAAAAACCAGATCATGTTTTTAAACTTAACAAAGCCTTGTATGGATTGAAATAAGCTCCTAGAGCTTGGTATGAGAGGCTTTCAAAATTTCTGATCGAAAAAGGATATGTTAGGGGTAGCATTGATACTACATTGTTTATTAAAAGATACTTAAAGGATTTAATTGTTGTTCAAATTTATGTGGATGACATTGTGTTTGGTGCAACCAACAAGGCTTTATGCAAGAACTTTGCTAAAGAAATGCAAGGTGAATTTTAAATGAGCATGATGGGTGAGCTGAGGTACTTTCTTGGCCTTCAAATCAAACAAAGTAATAAAGGAATCTTCATCAACCAAGAAAGATACACTCAAGAAATGCTCAAAAAGTTCGATATGCTGAAGCTAAAGTCAATTTGTACACCAATGAGCCCATCCACCAGACTTGATTTAGATGAAAAAGGAAAAAATGTTGATCAAAAGCTCTATAGAGGTATGATCGGATCATTGCTCTACTTAATAGCAAGCAGACCAGATATTCAGTTTAGTGTGTGTTTGTGTGCTAGATTTCAATCACAACCTAAAGAATCACACTTAACTATTGTGAAGAGAATTTTTAGATACCTCTTAGAAACACAAACCTTAAGAATATGGTACTCTAGAGAATCATTATTTAATCTTGTAGGCTATTCAGATGCAGACTTTGTAGGAAGCAAAACCAATAGAAAGAGCACTAGTGGAACATGCCAATTTTTAGGAAGTATGCTAGTATCCTGGTCAAGTAAGAAACAAACTCTGTAGCACTTTCCATAGCTGAAGTAGAGTATATTTCCTTAGGTAGTTGTTGTGCTCAGATTTTGTGGATCAAACAACAACTAAGAGATTTTGGAATAACAGTACATAATGTACCAATTTTCTGTGATAACACAAGTGCAATCAATATATCTAAAAATCCTGTGTAGCATTCTAGGACTAAGCACATTGAGATTAGGCACCACTTTGTTAGAGACCATGTAGTAAAGGGTGATATTAAAATTGAGTTTGTGAATACTTTGCATCAATTAGATGACATCTTCACCAAACCTTTAAATGAAGATAGATTTTGTGAGATTAGAAGGAATTTAAGGATAATTAATATGCAGGAGATTTAAAGAAAAATCCTAAAATTTTCACAAAGGACAGTAGGCACTTAGTCCACTAAGAGAGGTCTTAGTCATCTAAGAGCATTCTGTCTCATTAAATAATAAGACTTAGTGAAGTAAAGGTAGGAGGAATAAAATAATGAAAAGAAACTGCCTATCGGGAAATAAAATAGAGAAGGAAAATCGCCCAAACCAAAAATAAAATTATAAGGCAATTTTTGAATTTTTAAAGGGGAGTTACCAATTGCACTTAAAGAGGGGGAGTTAGACAATTTTTTTTAGGAATTAAGCTGCTCTCAACCTATTTTCTTTACACTTTCTCTCTCTATTGAAACCAACGCCTGAAATTGAAACCCTCACCTCCCAACCTTTCGAAACCCTGAGTCTAAATCTATCCAAACCAAATGATGAAATCAAGAGAATCTCAAGAACTTCTGGAGAAAAAGAAGGGCAAACGGCCAATGGAAGAAATTCTGCAAGCTGAAATACTAAAGAAAAAGAAGAGGATTGAGTCGAGACCTATAAGTAAAAAATTTGGAAAATCAAAAAGCCATAATTCTAAAAAGAAGAAAGAAAAGGGCAAATCGCACAAGAAAGGTACTACTTCATCTTCTAAATTTAGAAATAAAGTACACGAAGAGAGATTTAGGAAAATAGAGAATGCACCAATCACTTGTGGAAAATACATTGACTGAGAAAGCTTTAATGAAATGCCTAAAATCTTGACAAGTTTATCAGATTATTTTGAAAAGTTAAAATTGAAGGAGTTCAGCACATTTAAAAGTCGATCATATAGTGCTAGTTTAGTCAAAGAGTTCTATTTGAGTATAGTTGTTGACAAGAATGAATTGGAATATCCTAATGATTATTATAATGAGGGTCTGAATGTGTTTTTGAATGGGAAAGAATTCACTCTCACTGTTGCAGATTTCGGGGAACTTCTTAAAATAAAGTGTAATGAGGGAGAATTTGAATTCCTTGAGAATTACAACCCCTCATCCCTGTGGGAAGTTGTCACAAGGAAGAGAGAAAAGTACTCCTCCAAGAGTAATGCTGGGCTTATTACAAGTCCTCAAATAAGGATTCTGCATTACTTTGTTGCCTCTAATCTTCATGGGAGGAATGGAAGCTTAAGCTATATTAGCCTCCAAGATTTATGGCTAATGGAACATGCATTTAGTGGTGTTGTAGTTAATCTGGAAAGGTTTATGATTGAAAGAATGAGGGGAGCATGCAAACTGGAGAAGATAAACTTGCTTTATGGAAATATCATCACTTTTCTAATGCAAAAAAAAGGAATTTAGAGCTCTAGATATGAGGCAGACAAGGTCAAAACCAGAGACCAAGCCATTTATCTAGGAAGCTTGCCTAAAATAGGTGCAAACTTGATGGAGAAAGATACATTAAAACCCCCAAGGCTGGTCTACGAAAAGAATCCTCCTTACCTACTTAACCATAGGCAACACCATCTCAATTCTCAAATGAAGTAATCTTTAATCTACTAATAAGAATTGATGGAAAGCTCACAGATCAAGGAGCAAGAATTTGAAAAATTGAAGAAAGGTTAACAGAAATGGAAAGCAAAATGAAAGGAAAAGAAAAAATGCCATATGAACCAACTGTTGCAGACAGCTTTGCAACTCCTAGCCTGGATATAGCAAGATAGAAAGCTGAGGTGCAAGTTGAAGATCATGAACCTAAGGTGGAACAACCGAGAAAATCCCCCTTACTTGAGCCACAAGATAAAGAAGAATCAGTACAAGGAATTGAAGTGCTTGGATCACTTAATGAAAATCCTCCCACTGAACCCCAACCTCAACTAGAACCTCAACCATCTCCTCCACATTTTGAAGAGGTTTCAATCATGGGACTTTTCCATCAAATGGTTTAAGAGGAACAAGTTGAGAATGAGGTAGCTAAGGCATCAGCTCCTACTACAAAAGGGAAACTTGGAAAAGGAAAAGTAAAGACCATTATTGCTCCCCAAGTCATGTCCAAACCACCTGGCAAGGGCAAGAAACAATGGCAACTAAAACAAAGTTCATCAAAGGGAGGAAATCATCCAAATTGGCTGAGAAGGCCACGCTAGCAACAATCTCCTCTCCTCAAGAACCTTTTGAGATTTCATCTGCTAAACAATCCCTTGAAAAATCCACTCCATGACCCTCTCCCCAGCCTCTAAATGTTTTCTATGGCACTGATGAATCCACTCCATCGGCCTCCTCAAATGACTAAATTCCGCCCTCAAATTGATGATGACAAAAAGGGGGAGAAATATGGCTAGGACCTTAGAGGAGAAATTAGGAAAAGATTAGGGGAGATAAGAAGTAGAAATTATCTAGGGGCAGTTTCAGAACATTAACTGTTATTTTGTGGTAATATGCTATTTGTGCCATGTTGGCAATTGAACACTTAAATTTAACCTCGTTGTTTATATTTTTGTATGAGAAATGGGATGCTTATATGTTTATGTTATTTGGTTATTGATAATTAAATATCTGATGATGTCTTACTGTCTATGGTATTTTAACTGTTGTTGATAAAAATCTAGTGCTATACTAATATTGGGAGGATCCATAGAGATGAAATCAAAGTACAACAATCCACATATAAGACAACCTAGTCTCTCAAGTTTGAGGATCACTTGCATGACTGTCACATGACGATATACTCCATTGACATTAGAGTCAAATACCAAATGGAATCCTCAAGTCAACTCATGTTTTGTGATCATGTATCGATACATTATGAACATGTATCGATACATTGGAAACATATTGTAGTTTTTAAGACAAATTACTTATAAAACATGCCCAACTTATTTACATTTATACCATTTAAGTAAATATCTTCATTCTTAATTCTTTCCTTTTTACTCTCCATTTACTTAAGACATTTAATGTAAATAAGCAAACAACCCTCCATTTGGATTCAATAAAAATATAAAAAAATCAAAATCCAAAAGAATCAAAAGCTAAATTTTGGTTTCAAGAACAAAATCGAAAAAGTTTGATTGAAATTAAATTTGCGGCTTCCATTTAGGATTGGAAACCTTAAACCTAAAAATTATGAAAAAATCACAGTTAGTCATTCAAATATCAAAGGAATCATTATTGCTATTTTTTATTTCCAAAAGATTGTTCTATAAAAATTACATATTTTTACCCCTTTTAAACTTAGAAAATTTTTTGCTTCAAAAGTGACAGACAACCAAAGTATCAATGAATTCTTTTTGAAGGTTAAAACTAAGTTTGATATTCAAAACATATAATCTATATGCTTACTTAAGGATTTCCTAACTCATTCTTTTACTCAAGGTGGGATTTCAAAGTAAATATGAATACTATGTATTAGTTTTGAACAAATTAGACAAGCTCTTTTAAATGTTTCCACTCAAATGAGTCCTAGATAGGATGAATGAGTAAAGTAAATGCATGACTAGGTCATTGCATATGTGGATGATAACATGCCCACCTATTATGATGTGAATTTGGATTATTAGTAGCCCACCTATTGTGATGTGAGTGTGGATGAATGATAGCCTAACTCCTAAAATGTGTAAAAGTGGATGGAAAGATGCTACCATGATAAAAATGCAAAAATGGATAGTTAAATGCCCACTAATGAGACAATAATATGATTATGATGCAAGTACATAACTATGATAGTGATAGTACAAAAAATGAATAAGTATGATGATGTATGATTTTGATATGTAAAATCTATGTGAGCATGAACCCATGATGGGGGGGGTTGTTCCACTCATACATGAGAGCAATGATGTCGGGCGTGATACCATAAAACATTGTATAGCTAACTGTGGGGCATCATACCACACACATGATGAAGCTAGATGTGGGCGTCATGGCACATACCTATATAGCCTTGACATAAGTTGGTAGTACTATTCTCATGTTGCATTCATTGATATGTTTTAATTCATGAATGGATAATGATTTACGATGCTATGGAATGCATATGTAGTTGATGTGTGAGACCTCGACCTCTATAGGCTAGTAACTAAGCATAGACGTAATAACACGGGCTAAGGGTAGTTTCTTCATTTCCTTAGTAAGCCCATAAAAGTAAGTTTTTAAACATTATTATGGCCTAAGTAGGCCTAAGGCATAAATGAATGATGAAATATGGGTAAAATGGTAAAGGAAATAAAATTAATGATGATTCCCAAGGTAAGGGCAAAATGGTAATTTTTCATCTTGGGTCAAAATTTTTAAGTTTCATAAATTTGATTATTTCTAGACCATTATGGACTTTTTTTCAGTATCAAAAGAGTAAAAGATTGCATAAAGGGTTGGAGAAGAACAAACTAACTAGTTGAGGGCATTTTCGTAATTTAAGTGGAGTTGGATAAGTTTGAGCTATAAATATCTCTTTCTTCTAACAGCTTCTTCATTCTCCAGCAGCTTTTCTTCTTCTTCTTCCTCTCATCTCACGTTGCTTCCATCCTCCATGAAAGCTTCATAACCTTCTTCAAAATAGCTCCAATTTTCAAGCTTTTGTGCACTTTTGCATAAAACCCTTGTACTCTTTCACTTTCTCACTTTAAAACCCTTGAAAAATCTTATTTTCGTACTTTCTTTCACTAGCTAGGTGTTTTAGAGAGAGAAAGAGGGAGCTTCAATATTAGCTTGAAAGTTTTTGGAAAGAATTTCAAATACAAGCTACCAAGGTGAGTAGTGAATTAGAATTGATTTTTAGTGTTGAAAAGGATTAGTGTTTAGACTTGTGGGTGTTTTGGTAGTTGAGGTTGTTCATTCACTTTAGAGTGATTAGGATAGTGAACATAGATAGCCACCTAAATGGCAAGAGGAAGCTAGTTAAGAGAAAGCTTTTAGAATTTATAAGTATGTGAATAGACATAATGGTGATGCTAATGTGATGGTAGGTTCCAACGAAGCCCCATTGCCCCATTTGGACCATTAGGGAAGTTAGAATCGACTAAAGGTTCAACAAAATACCGGTGAGTGAACTTGCATTTCAAAATTATTTTTGGGAGATATAATTGTATTTGTATGAAACGTTTGAATGATTTATTCTAACTTTTCTTTAAAAATGTGTGTCGAGGAACAAGCCCTTGATAAATTGTTTTGATGTTGTGAAAATGTGAAATGTGTAAAAGGACAAACCTATGTGCTCCTATATCATGTTGATATATATATATATATATACGAATATATGTTGTGCATTGATGAACAACATTGTGTAATGATATTGACCCGACTATGTGCGAGTAGGAGTGCGCATAAGCCGATGTTGACCCGGCTATGTGTGAGTGGGAGTGCGCATAAGCCGATGCTGACCCGACCATGTGCTAGTGGGGAGTGCATATGAGTTGATGATGATGATGGGAGGGTGTGCATGACGATGGATATAAATATATATATATATATACATACAAGATATATATAACATGTTTAAGTTGATTTTGTCTTTACAGCTATAGGCCTTCTCTTGAGGGAATGAAAACTTGTTGTTGATGTCTTGTTTCTCGCTGTAGCGAGATTCATTCTTACTGCAGTGAAAAACTCTCGAGTTTTGAAGGTTCTGTTGGCTTGATTCTCGCTGCAGCGAGAAAGTTGCTGAAGCTTATCATTGCAGCGAGAAACTTTCTGGTTTATGGCGTGAATCTCACTGCAGCGAGAAATTTTCTGTCTTGTTTATTATCTTGTTCGATTGCTGCCCTATTTTCCACACCTTTGGTACCATAGTTGAGCATGGACTTCCAATATTAAAGAATTAATGAATTAAATTTGAAATGAGGAGGTTTGGTGAAAAACCCTTGGCCAGCTAAGAAACCCTCGACCAATTGATAATTGGAGCCCAATTTCGCTGTAACAAGGACCCCATCGTTTACTTGACTTGAATTTCATAAATGCTATTAAAGTTTTCCCTCTTCAAATCCTTTGTTGAGCATGGACCCTTTTCATCAAGTGATATACTCATTTGGGGTTTACATGAGAGGTTTTAATAAGAATGAAACTAAATTGCATTGTTTTGAAAATAAATGCATCATGTTTTCTTTAAACTTTCCCTCCTGTTTGCTTGTTCCCTTTTTATATTCACTCACTGGGTTTATACTCACCGTTTTCAACTTCATCTTTTCAGATCAAGAGGCAGTCGGTAACTAGGTTGAGGTGCCCTCGTAGATTCGTCTCTTTGGTAGGTATCTCGGCATTCAATAGCTGAACGTTGCCCAGGTCTCTCCGCTAGAAGTCGAGTATTCTTTTTGTTGTGTATAGACAAACCAATGTAAATTATTAAAATATATGTATTAGACAATATATGTACACTTTGATTGGTATGCCACTATGAGTTGGTAATGTTTAGTATTATTTTGATTCAAAGTTATGAAATGTGACTTAGCAACTTTTCATGGAATGATGAGCAGGTCATATTAATAGGCTTGCTTGGGCTTAGTGGACTACGTCCATTGGGCCCATGCGCCAATCATGGCCCGAAATTTGGGTCGTGACATGATGATTATTGTGAAAGTGATGAATTGTATTATGAATGCGTGTACAAGTACGTTTACACATACCTTGAATGATTTAGCAAGAAAACAATAAAGTATAAATGATAGGAAAAAGTTAGAGACTTGAATGTGCTAGAAAATGTGCAAAATTTAGGTTTTGTGCACAATGACTAGCATTATCATTGCTAGCAACGAATTTTCTAACGTATATGGCTCCTCTAAATAACAAAACAAAAATCTTTTGGTGGATATACTCATTGAAATATTAGAGGGGGACTTGTACTCATACAATGTCCCAAGAATAATTTCATTATTTATAGAAAAGAAAACATTGTGCTAAGGTTAACAAGTCCATATTAGACATTAACAATTCCAAAACATAAATAAATTTAATAAATCAATCTAAAGTCCACCTTTTGGTGACTCAACATCATTTATCGAAAAACTCAATTTGGAATTTAAACTGCTAAATGCTTGTTCCCCATGCACCAAAAGTACATACATACTATTCATATTTACATATAATAGTCATGTTCGAAACTCGTATTTAGAGCATAACATGGCATACATAAATTCCCTTCAAAATGTATACTTTCATAAAATTAGCATCTCAGGTAATTGTGAAACCCTAACATTTCACTGAAGGTTAAAGTTGGAACTTAGCTTGGTGAAAATGTATAATTTTGAATTCTAATACTTTTTCTTTTTGAACATTTAAAACTTGAAAAAAGGTGTTTGGTTTGCCAAATGAGTTTATCTAAAAGTTAAGACTTAGAAAAGGTCAAATACTTTGGTTCTGGTCTTTAAACTGCATAATGGACCAAAAGTATCGATTCTTGTACACAAAGTATTAATACTTGAACTCCAAAAAGGCATAAGATAAATGAAGTTTCAAGACTAGCTGAGAAAGTCATGCTACCTTTAAACCCAGAACAAATGTATAGATACTTACCTCAAAAGTATTGATACCTTTGACACAAATTGGAAAAAGTTAAGGGTAAAATAGACTTTTCTCTTATATTTTCAACCGTGAAGCCCTTAGACTTTTCCCAAAAAGGTAAAAACTATTTTCCTCTGTAGACTCAACTTATTTTTCTCTCTCCCTTATCTCTTCTCATCCTTTTCAATTTCAAGGGTCTCGAGCATTTAAAAAGCACACCAACGTTCAGATTTTGATTCTAAAAGTTTCTAAAAGTAGTGTTTCCTTGTATTTAAACATCTAAACTTTGGGTTTTGATTTTAAAAAATTATAGATCATTAAAATTCATTTTACTCTCTAAAACTTAGTTTTTTGAAGTGGTTTTGATACACTTAAGCTCACCAAGATGAAGTTGCTTAAACCCCTAACTAGTTGTAGAATAACACATAGTTAGGTTGGATTTTAGTTGTTGATTTTTGGATTTGAGGTTGAGAGAATAAGTTGGTAAAATGATTTATGGTTATTGATGAAGGTTATGATTAAATAACAAGGCATTAACAATGGATTAATCTTGGATAGTTGTTGTTGGAAAAGTTATCTTCTGGAGAAGTTGAGTACTCATCGAAAAGAGCTAGAGGATAAAGCACACTTTGTCCAAGTGAGTGGTGTCAGTTAAAATTCTACTTACGCAAGTATACTTATCAAACAAATAGTATATTAGCAAGTAGAGTATCGATCCCTTAGAGAATTGTCTTAAAACTTTACTAAGTACTAAAATTAAAACAATTTAATGTTATTCAAACAATCACAATTTTAATAACTAATTAAACTAAAAGCTAATCAACTATAGCTAAAACTATTTAACACTAAAAAAATAAAAGAAAAAACATAACAGATTAAAAATCAAATTGAAAAAAAACTTAGGATTACAATATCCCTCACACTTCATTTAAATCTCACCACCATCTTAACTTAATCCAATGAGTTAAACTGCTAACTTAGAGTCCTTAATTATTTATTATGCTCTCCCGAGTCTCTTATAAAATTATACATTTTAACCAAAACACTATATTCCTATGTGAATTAAAATTAAAATAGACTCATTAAGTTCAAGTTATAATTTGGCTACATACAGAATATAGGAATAGTCTTATCCTATTCACAAATTAATTTATTCATTTAAGCAAAAAATATGATCATATGCTATTCCAATTTTAGTTTACACTAAACTCCCTTTCTTCAGTTTGTTTAGGTTTCTAGATCAATTTAATTGGTCACTAGTTAATTAAAAGCATGAAGAGCAAATTAGAATTAACAATTCAATCCCATTGAAAATAAGTTAGAAAGAGACTACAAATTTAAACTACATGTGAGTTTAATTGCAATCCTAGAAAAAGAAATTTAGCTAGACATAATTAAAATAAAAATTAAAAATATATGAAGTTTAGCCATTGAGAGTAACAAGAATAACAAAAGCTAAGGAAGAAAATAAATATTGGTACCCTTGATCTTCAATCTTCAGCCTCAACTTCTAGCTTCTTGAATCTCTTTCAAGATTTATCCTCAATGTGTCTATGTGTGGCTAACTTCTCTTTAAGCTAACTATTTATAATCTAACTTAATTTTACCAAAACTAAACCATTTTAGCCTAAAAACTCTTAATTTGGGCTTAGAATAAGTGTAGAGCCCAATAGTCTTAAGTTGGCCCACATAGCTTCCTTTTTCCTAGCTTCATATCGACTGCTACACTTTGCCAACTTCCAATGCGATTTGTTCTATCTTCAAAGAAGAACTGAACAAAGTAATCATCATGCAAGTTGAAGCTCTATCTCCTAACTTTCCAATGGTTCAAGAATTGTATCATTTGGAGATCTGAAGTGAGAGTTATGCTCAAAATACCATGACCTATACGAACAGGGCCTTAACTCCTAAAACACCTTTCTTCACCCAATTAGCCTTAATCTTCTAGAATCCTACAAAAATATAAAAACTAATAAATAATAACTAAATTAAGAGAAATAAACATAAAATTAAATTAACTTAAGAAAACTAAATAGAAAAATAACTAAAAATAAGAAAATTTAAATTTAAATTGAAGAACTTAGCTAACTTTTAAGAACAATTTGTGATAAAAATAATTCTATTTCATAGAATTATCATACCTCTAAACTTAAGATTTTGCTAGTCCTCAAGGAAAAGAAAAGAAAATAAAGAAACTTAATAAAAAGACTTTTCAAGAGATAAAAATTCACCAAGTGATTATTTCCCAATTTTTCCTTAAAAATTATCTCCCAATTCCAACTTGAGGTAAAATACAGATAATCTTCAAATTCATGCATCAATTCAAAAGAAAGTTCACTTTCTAATAGACTTCCTCTATGTGTGTGGATAACTCTTACAAATAATGTCATGCAATTCGGATTGGTTTATACCAAATATAAACATAGATTAGTGCTAAGATCTCATAAGTTTACTTTTCATCTCTTTCCACTAATGTCGACCAATACTTATTTAAGGATCAATAGGTCTTTAGTAGGCTTGTAATGTAAGGCTAGGGTCAAGGTATTGTGAGACCTCAACCCTTATAGGTTCATAACTACGCATAGATGCAATAACACAAGCTAGGGGTAGTTTCATCATTTCCTTTAAAAAGCTCCTAGAAGAAGGTTTTATGATATTTTAAGATCTAAATAGGCATAAGACCGAATAAATATTGTGTAATGATGAAAACACAAAAATGGTCATTTTTCACCTCGGGACAAAATTTTTAAGTTTCATAAACCCGAGCATGTCTAGACCATTATGGACTTGTGTTAGTATCAAAAGAGTAAAAAGATTGCACCAAGGATTGAAAGGAGAACAAGTTAATGTGCTAAGGGCATTTTCGTAATTTCAAGTGGAATGGATAAGCTTAAGCTATATATATATTTTTCTTCCAGCAGCTTCTTCATTCTCCAACAGCTTTTTCTCCTTCTTCTTCTTCCATCTCACGTTGCTTCCATCCTCCATGGAAGCTTGATATGAAACTTTCACAACTTTCCCTCTCTAGCTTTAATCTTCATACCTTTGTGCTCTTTTGACTAGAACCCTTATGCTCTTTCACTCTCTCACTTTGAAACCCTCAAAAAGTCCTTGTTCAACACTTTCTCTCACTAGTTGGAGGTTTAGAGAGAGAAAGAGAGATTTTTAATAATTGTTTAGAAGCTATTGGAAAAGAATTCAACTACAAAGAAACCCTAAGGTGAGTGATGAACTAGGCTTGGTTTTAAGTTGTTGATAATGGCTAGTAGTTGGGATTATGAGCTATTTTATTATTGAGTTGTTTATTCATTTTTAGTGTGATTAGAGTAGTGCAAACAATAACCATTTAATGGTCCCGCTCGTTGGTATCTAGGAGTCTAGATCTTATCTTATACTCTCTATACTTCACATTTCCTTGAGCCTTTCTACTTATAGACCTGAACTGTTATTTGTTTCATGTCTGAAATAAAAGGCAAGCACATCAGGGATTCCTCGAGCTGCTATCTCGATACCGATCCTTGAAAGCCTGACCTCAAGGTAGGAAAAGATTTCATCACAAGAAAGTCAAGTTAGGAAAGAATGCAACTCAGTCAAGAGATTCGGATTAGGCAAAAATGGCATATCCAGGGCACGACGTAGAGGATGTTCTGGTATTATCAAAATAAGATAGGAACGAGGTAGCATTGGAGTGAAAGAAAGCATTAGAGTAATGGAGCAAATAAGAGAAAAAAAAAGGGCTCTCGCCGAAATGATAGGCCCCTTTATTGAGGAAGAAGCGAAGAAGTATCCCTCCATCAGAGGGACACTGCCTTCAGCCCCTGAAATGGTAAGTAGAACCCAATTTAGAAAATAGTTTTGGAATGGTATTAATGCCAATTTAGGTTGGTTGTGATGTTGTGTGTGTATAGGTTACAACAAGGCCTCACATGTCTATTTGGAGCATTAGTTGAGGTTAGAGTCAAGCAAAAGAATCAACAAAACTAGTGAGTGAACTTGCATTTCCAAATTTGTTTTGGGAATGTGAATGCAATTGTACAAACATTTGAAAGTTATATCAAGTTTTCTAAATGAAAATGTACCTTGGGAACAAGCCTTTGGTGAAGTCATTTTATATTGTGAAAATGTGCTATACAATGGTTTATGTGTTATCACGATATGATAATATGCATGATATGCATTGGGTGCTTCTTTGTATGTGGATGTGGACCCGACTATGTACGAGAAAGAGTGTGCATACGCCAATGATGACCTGACTATGTGCGAGAAAGAGTGCGCATAGGTCGTGCTGACCCAACCATGTGCTAATGGAGAGTGCATATGAGCTGATGATGATGGGAGGGTGTGCATGATAATGGGTATATATATATATATATATACATATACATATATAGATATGTGTGTTATGGAAAGTTCATGAGTATGGTATATGGTCTTGTACATGTGAATCTTGCATGTTGAACTTTGGAAATTTTTGAGTACTTCATGTTGAAATTGGCATGATGAATCTTGAGAAATGTCCTATTTTCTTGCAAATTGAGTTTATTGCAACACCAAATAGATTTTTAGTGCAAAGGAGGTCCTTTTTCACTTAGGTGCCCTGTTTCTCACTGTAGCGAGAAACATTCTGTTTTGGCAGCCAGAAACTCGTTGCAGTGAAAATAAATCTCGCTGTAGCAAGAAACTCTCAGATCTTAATGCAGTACCTTCAATTTGATGAAGATTTTGACCATTTTTTCGTCTGAAATGGGAAAAGTGGTAAACAAAAAAGTTCTAGCCCTGCCTCTTATCTTTCTAATGGTCTAAAAATCAGGTCAATTGAACTTCTGTAAGGGAAGATATACTAGAAAAACTAAAACATATGCAAACTAATACTGTTTCTCGCTACAACAAGAAACATTCTGTCCTACATACTACCCTATTCGATTTTTGACAGAGCATGGATGAGAAGAGGAAAAAATCTTGCTAAAGGAGATAAGAATGGTTTTGGGCTGAAAAAAATCAGAGTCAAAGCTTTCTTTGGAAGCTTTGGCCAAACTTCATGCAAAATTACCGTTTTACCCTTTTTGTTTCTTTCCATTTTAATTTAGTCCTCCCAACACTCATTTAACTCCAACTTCCTTCGATTATCTTCTTCTACACATGTACAAACAAAGTATGAAGTTCGTACTCCAATGCAGTGTCCCCGTAATATTGAAAATATTTATTTACCTGAGCTATCTTTACTTAATAAAGACACGCGGCCCCATTAACATCATTTTCTCTCCAAAATTTTCTCATTCTTCTCCCCCACTTAGATTGACCATATACTCCTCCTTCATGAAAAATTCTAACACTGAATAAATATTAATAGTTTAATATTATTTTACTCCAAAAATTTCCTCTTCTCTCCTTGGTACCCAAAATACCTTATTATGCCTCAATTCACTTCTGAATCACTTTTTATCTCGTAAATTCTTCTCTGATAAAAATTATTATTTTAGTATTATTTCCTCGAGTGCGAAATATTTTATCCCAATTATTCCTTTAATCTTTCATCACTTTTAAACATTATAATTAACCTCAATTAGCATCCAATAAGCTTTATTAGTCACCACATCAAGTACAGGGTATTACAGTCTTCCCCACTTAAATAGAATTCATCCTTGAATTCACGTCGATGTCGAGTTATCAATCTCATTCCATGATCTTATTTTGTTTCTCCTTTTATAGGGAATTTCGATATATTCACCTCGTTTACCTCCAGTTCAACTTGAATACTTTACTTATGTCTATTATTATCCTATAGAATTAGATCAGCAGTACCCTTCACAATCATAATCTCTTATATTGAGACTCCAAGCATGCCTCTATCACTATCATTAAATTTGAACCATACTCCATCTCAATCATACTAATTTTGATCACATATTATACTTACTTATGTATACTTAATCACCATTTTATTGTTTCGCTCCTTGCCAAGGTTCTCGGCATTCATTCATTCATCTTATCCCCACATGCTATTATGTAGTCTACAACATTATAAACATACCATACTCATTTTTGTACATAGTCTCAACATTGAGAAAGGTTAATGCCTTCAATTATTTTTGCATACTTCAGATTTATCTTGCATTTACGCCATATACTTCAATTATTCCTACGCTATGGATTATATTTCTTTAATCCCATTTTCTAATTATCTTTTCTAAAATTTCTTATATCATCATAGTTCAACTTCTATTGGGACTTATTCTCGTTGTACTATTTATACAACTCATCAATACATGAAGTTCAAATCTCCAATTACTGAGAACAATTCTTCACCTCAGTTAGTCAAGTCATCAATTTCACATATACATGTGTACATGCATTTTCGAATGTCAACATCCCTTGTTACGCATAGGGATCCATGTGTTCACCTGCCTTGGACTACATTTCCCTCTTATTCATCCGCATCCCCATCCAAGATTCAATATAATAATCCTTATAGTGCATGTCAACATTCTTGTTATGCTTGCGCATAACTTCATATAGTTTATATCATTTCCAATTATATGCTTGAGTTTCATCATACTATATCCTTACATCACAATGTCATTAATCACATCTCACTTGATAAATGTCACTTGCATTAAATTACAATCCGATATTCGTATATACTTTGTAATCTCGTTGATCTTTCAAAGGTTTATCTTTATTGGATCATTGCATCTTATGCAATACCACAATCTCTAAAAGTCATCCTTATTTCTCAATTATTCTTCATACCTCTAACATATATATATATAANTATATATATATATATATATATATATATATATATATATATCCTTGTTGCATTTCGACTTTAATGAGTCACTTAAAAACTTAGACTGATTCGATTCATGCATGCCTTAAGCATTTTCGAATTTCAATTTTCATACTACCTTAGGAAGTTTTCATAATCGAATTTCATTATCCAGATTATTTTCAATCATCCTTTGTTCTATGCTTCCATACTAATGTGACATCATTTTCCCTAGACCAATCTGCAGTTTATACTTAGAACTGCAAGACTTGAAACAAGGTTCTCCTTAAGTACTTTTCAATGTCAACGCGAACCTCACTTTCAGCTTACGACTTCCTCTTTATAATCACATAAATTAATGCCTGCTTTCACAAGATCCATAGCAGAACTCCTCTTGAGTATTTTCGTGGGGATACCTATCTTAAACTCATGTCTCACTGCATGTGATCACTTAACCCGTGACTTAGCCGTTAGGCTCCTTAGCAAGTTTCAAAAATTCCACATTTTATACTTGCCGTGTATGATTAGAAATTTCTTCTCAAAGATGTCTGTGCATTCATGAAACACTTAGTCTTTTGTTTGCTCCTTAACATCTCAAGCATATCGTTCTATAGACATCCACTTATTTTTAAAGGTATATAAATACGTACTCATCCATTCAATCCCTAACTCATCTTCATAGGTTTCTAGAGTGCCACACAATTGGCCTTGTGTTGTTACTAACCTTTTTCATTTAGCTGAGTCAAGATAAGAATTGTAAATTCTCATAACGATATTCTAGATAAACCCATTTGCTATACCACCCTTGTAATCCTTCATTCACACTTTCATTACTGGGTATTGACATCCCTTTCCCATCTCTCATATATTCATCTAACTCTTCGCTCACCTTTTTCTTAGCCTTCAGCAAGGCTTAATCTCTTGTCTCCTTTATTTCTTAGGATTTGACTTTAGTCAACATATTATCCATCCTAATACTTCACACGATATCTTATCTCAATGTAGTCATCCCAAGAATCTTTCAACTTCTCTTTTAATTATATGCCCATATACAAGGCGATAAAGAAACCTTCCAATTCATTCATGTAAACACTCTCCGAAACATTTAAAACTTCCAAATAACAAGGCTCAATGACCAATGACCATAATTCAACTTGTAAGCTCATTATCGTGCCACTCCCATCTTGCTCATGCATCATAGACATGAGGTATTTGTAGCACTGCGGTGTTGGATAGTTAGTGCTGCAGCGTCGCGGCTGCTAGACATGGGATAGTTTCAACGCTGCAGCGCTAAAGAGTTAGTGCTATAATGCTGTGGCTACTGAAAATTTCTTCCACGAATAAGTTCTTCAATCTTTAAAGTTACTACAAGGATCATGCTCAACCATTTGGCATTCCTCCAAGCCTATCCCACAATTTTCATGTCTAGGCATATCTTCTCTTTTGCTTATTATATGCACTAAGCCGAGTCAATATTTTCAAACTCATTTTATCCTTTCACATTTATTTTCAACCCATAAGCCTCACCTTAGGACAATCTTGCCATATTGTGGATCAAATTCTCAATATATAATACCACACACAAAAATATTCAACATTTATGACATTCCCTAATTCTTTAACTGTCACGACCCGGAACTCCCAATGAGCCTGTGACAACCGCAGCGATGTCTCGATCGACATTCATTACCCGGAATGTCAACTAGAATCCCGCAAGACTTTAATATCAGCTTCTCATTTCCCTTGTGGGTAACTGTTACCAAACACCAAATTCTAAAAGATTTTAAACTGCTTCCAACTTAAACAAATAAAATAATAATTTTCGTCTCGTAGGGGTATTTTGGTCATTTATCCCAAAAATCTCAAAATCAGTTTAAAATATAGTATGTAAGTGGAAAACACATATTTCATAATCAAAAATAATTTTGGATGTCTAAAACATTCGTTTAAAATGGAATTATGACTGTTATAATAAAATAAAAATATTAAATAAAATATTCAATTTTCACATAAAATAATATTTTAAGAACACTGAATAAATAATTTTTACAGTGTAAAAGCAAAATAAATTCCTACATACTGTAATGCAGATAACCAAAGTATAGAATATAATTTACAGTGACACGTGGGCCCACAAATGACCAAAAGTATAAAAAGAAATGAACCTACAGTTTTTGGATGCCGCAAGTTCAACTGTAATCCTCGCCGATATCAGTTATCTATAATCTATTCTGAGCCTGGAATGGGTGGAAAGGAGGGTGGTGAGATTATAAAATCCTAGTGAGTAAACAAACATCACTCAAAATATCTAAAGTCGAGTAAAATGAGACTATTAAAACATTTCATCAAATTGTAATTTATCATCTTTCAATTTATTTCAACCAAATGAAATCAATTTATTTAAAGCAAGTAATCAATATGGCTTATGAATTTCTTAAAAAGCTTGGCTCATGCCAAAAATTATTATCATACTCAGTTATTTGGGATACCTTGGCCGAGGGCTATCCCAACTAAGTTCGCCAAGGCTATTAGAAAGTCATGTTTTTATTTTGAAAACATAGCCGTTCCTTGGCATTGGCCGAGTTCCCCTTCACGTGGTGGTTTGGCGTGAAGTGAACTCTAAAAGTTATACCTCGGGAGTTACCCTACTCGCCTCTCCAACTGAGGTAAAAATATAACAAGATTTCGTACCCCTCTAATAGGCTATTGCATTTCATACCATGCATTAGTATAGGATTTAAGTCAATTATATAGTGATTTAGCATCAATGTGGTGAATTGTGTAAATTTTGCAATGTGTCTAGGAGGAGAGCCTTCCGGTCAAGGCAAGGAAGTAATACTCGACGAACAGTGATCAGGGCACCTAAAAATCAGTTAATTTGTACAAACGGTGAGTAAACTTATTATTATTGTAAATTATCTAGAGTTTATTTTTAAATGTTCTTTATTTATTTTATGAAATGAAAACGAAATTAAAACAGGATTTTTGATGTTTTAGAAATAAATGTGATAAATAAAAATATATTGTGTTGATTATGAAATTGAGTAATTGGAGGCTGACAATTATTTTGAAATATATATTTTCCTATGAATGGCTTATGAAATATGAGTATAGGTGGCTATATTTGATAAATTGCATTGGGAATTTATGTAAGCTGTTTTTATTATGCAGGCTGGGTAAATAAATAAAAGCAACGTTATACTGTTGAAATTTTATTAAAATCGGTGGGTTTAGTCACTATAGTGACGGGTTTTCATGGACTGCCTATTAGAGGGGCACGGTAAACCCGGTTATATAGTTACTCCCGTAGTAGAGGTGAGGAGGGTAACTCCCGAGGTAGTATTAGAGCTCACTTCACGTCGAACTCCCACGTGAATGTGTAACTCGGTCAACGCTAAGGAACGGCTTGTTTTAAAAATAAAAATATAATTCACATGTAAATATCATAACAACCTTGGCGGACTCGGCTAGATGTCTTGGCCAAGGTATCCCCGAGGATTAGTTTTGGTTTGAGCCTTTTTTTTTTTATTAAAAGACATAGGCCTTAACAACTGTTTTGGTAAATTACAAATATTTTATGGTTTAAGGAATAAATTGAAAACCTTATGAAATGGTTTGTGATTTGTTGTTTAAACTTGCCTCCATGTTACTTGCCTTTAGATATTTATGATAATGTCTGTTTACTCATTGGGATTGCAAAATCTCACCCACCTCCTTTCCAAACATTTCAGGTCTATGGTAGCTTGTAGATACCCTATTTTGTTGAGGATTCCAGTTGACATCTTTATCTCACAGATATTAGGTTACTATCACTAATACTTGGTGTATTTTGGGCCACTTGTCATTGTAATTATTATTATATATTATAACTTTGTAAATTATTGTATGTATGAATTTATTTTACTTACACGTGTTTCTATAAATATTATTTTATATAAAAATGCTATATTTTTGTCTTTTGATTTACATGAGCCAGAAACAATTGGTAATTGTTTAAAATGGAATGTTTAAAAACGATTGCTCACAGAAAAGGCAAGAAACTGATATGTAAGCCTTGCAGGGTTCCGATTGGCATTTCGGGCAATGAGTGTCAATCGGGACGTCACGGCTGTTGTCATGTGCCCGAGGGAGGTTTCGGGTCGTGACAGTAAAATACTAGTAAAGACTTCCCTTATCATTAAACAATCCAAGCATATCAACTTCAAGGCTCAAAATATTTAAGAAAGATATGATTAAATTTAAAGCTCAAGAGAGAAGAGACAATTATAAAGCTTGATACAAATTTTAAAGCTAGACAATTATTGAGAAAACTTAAGGCTTGATACCAATTATGCATTTCAACATTCAGGTTTAAGTGAGAGGTGATATAGGGCACAATATCTATTTTGGTGTTTAGAAAGATGTTACCAGTAGTGAAGAACACCAAATGTTGAATTCTCACCAAACCCTATTGTTGAAGATCTTAATTCGTTATGATATCAATGATAATGATTTACTCTCCCTTAAGAAATCATAAGCTCAACACAATTTGTTAGAGATCCTTAATAGATTAAATATTAGGAAAGAAATCATGAGCCTAGAGTAAATAAGCATTCAAATGGTTATTTAATTTATTTCCCTAATACTCAAGTATTCATGGAACTAAAAGAGTATGAGCATTTGAATAGATGTTCAACATATGCATCAATACTCATATTTCAAGAAGTATTTGCAAAGTAGTTCCTAGGCATGTCTAAGTTATCATTAGTCTTCAAGCATTATTCTCAATTATCATCAAGTATTATCGGTCATCATCAAGCATTTTAGCAAGTATTCTTCCAAATTAATTTCAAGTGGTCATTCATCCAAGTCATTTTAAAGCAAGCATTGCAAGATGTATTCTCCAAATTATATATGAAATTGTAAATTCAAGGAGAACTTTCACAAAAGGCATATCATTATTAATGAAGCATGACTAAAGCATTTTGCATTTATTGCAATCATGTATGGAAGTTATGATCAAATAAGCACAAACATGATTACAAGAAACAACATGGCTATCTTCTTTAATCATGATTCCAATTTTGTTCATCAAAATGCAAGCATGAGTTCAATGTAGACATATACCCATTGAAAAGATATCCAACCATTGAAGTTCAAGGTACATGCAATTTCTCAAAAATTCATGATTCATGAGTGATATCAATTGCTATAGGATATTGAAAGCAAAGCACTCAATTCATGAATATATTCAAAGTGAACATTCAATCATCAATGAATACTAATTATCAAGATTCAAGAAAGAGATATTTAATCAAAGCACATTAGGCATTCATTGCTAACTAAAGCTATAGCCCATATTTTATTTGACATGTCAAGTTGTTTATGGTGACCTACAAGCAAGAGTTGGATGCACACAAAATCTTTAGATCATGTAAACGTTAAGGCTCAATGAAGACATATTTAACATTTAAATGCATATTCAAAGTAAATTTCAACTATGTCAACTCACAATATATGCCATGATCAAACTTGACAATTGAATTCATATTCAAATGCATAGCTTAAGTCAAGTTTTAGATTTCAAACCTTCAGGTCAAGCATAAAGAAAAATCATATAAGCATGTGTCTTGATCAATATAGTAGATAAACCAAGAATATTTTCATTAAGTTTGATAAGTTCATCTTAATCAAGTTTGTATGGATAATCAAGAAATCAATTTTGAAACAATCATTTAAGCATAAACGTAAAATATATTTCAAGAATTGTTCCTAGATTAGCATTTGAACATTTCAATTTTCATGAGAAGATTTTTTCTATATAAGCACATGAAAATCCAATTGAATTAACAAATTCAATCATTGATGAACAATTTCTCATATTTCTATTTTGTCATTGTAAATACATGAGAATTTATGGAATCAATATGAGTGTCATGCTTGGGAATATGTCATGACCCGGTACTCTCCTCGAGCCCGTGACAACCGCCGCGATGTTCCGATAGACATTCATTACGCGAAATGCCAACCGAAACCCTGTAAGGCTTTAATATTAGTTTTCTCACCTCTTATGCGAGCAACAGTTGATAATATCATATTTTAAAAGATTATAAGCTATTTCCAAACCAAAACAATAAAGAAAATAATTTTCGTCTCACAAGTGTATTTTGGTCATTTTTCTTCGAAAATTTCAAACCATCTAAAAATGTAGTATATGAGTGAAAGATACATATTTCATAACCAAAAATAAGTTTAGATGTGTAAAACATTCATTTAAAGTGAAATGATGGTTATTAAGATAAAATAAAAATATTGAATAAAATATTCCATTTTCTTATAAAGTAATTTTTATAGAACTACGCATAAATAATTTTTTAAAGTGTAAAAGCAATATAAATTCATACGTACAGTAACATAGATAACCAGAGTATGTAATTTAATTTACAATGACGTGTGGACCCCCGAATGATCAAAAGTAACGAAGGTTGTGAACCTATGGATTTTGAGGATGCAAATCCAACTGTAGCCCTCGACGAAATCAGCTATCTACTAACAATCCTGAGCCTAGAATGAGTGGAAAGGAGGGTGATGAGATGTCACGACCCAGAACCTCCCTCGGGCCCATGACAACCGTCGCGACGTCCTGATTGACACTCATTATCCGAAATGCCAATCGGAACCCCGCAAGGCTAACGAATCAGTTTCTTGCCTTTCCTATGAGCAATCGTTGTTAAATATCGAGTTTTAAGAAAATATAAACAATTTTAGATCGAAAACAATCAAAATAAAATTTTTCCCACATAGGGGTATTTTGGTCATTTTTACCAAAAAATTTTGAAACCTGATAAAGATACAACGTATGGTAGAAAAATATCCACTGCTGATTAAAAATAAATTTTGATAATCTAAATCATTCATTTAAAGTGAAAAGTTGGCTAATTAAACTAAATAAAAATATTTGATAATATATTTTATTTTCTTATAAAACAATTTTTATAAAGCTATACATAAATAATTTTTCTAGCGTGAGAATAAAATAAATTCATACATACAATAATTTATAAAGTTATAATGTACAATAATAATTACAATGACAAGTGGCCCATAAATACACCCAGTATTGGTGATAGTAACCTACTGTTTGTGGGATAGAGGGGTCAACTGGAATCCTTGACAAAATCGGATATCTATAAGCTACCACAGGCCTGAAATGTTTGGAAAGGATGTGGGTGAGATTTTGCAATCTCAATGAGTAAATAGACATTATCATAAATATCTAAAGGTGAGTAAAATGGAGGCAAGTTTAAACAACAAATCACAAACCATTTCATAAGGTTTTCAATTTCTTTCTTAAACCATAAAACATTTGTTATTTACCAAAACAGTTGTCAAGGCTTATAACCTTTATTAAAAACATGGCTCAAGCCAAAATCTAGTCCTCGGGGATACCTTGGCCGAGGCATCCAACCGAGTCCGCCAAGGTTGTTAAGATATTTATATGTTAAACACATTCTAGTTTTGAAAACAAGTCGTTCCTTGGCATTGGCTGAGTTACACATTCACGTGGGGGTTCGACATGAAGTGAACTCTAACACTACCCCGGGAGTTACCCTTTTCGCCTCTACAACAGGAGTAACTATGAAACCGGATTTACCGTGCCTCTCTAATAGGCAGTCCACGGAAACCCATCACTGCAGTGACTAAACCCACCAATTTTAATAAATTTCGACAGTATAACGTTAATTTTATTTATTTATCCAGCCTGTATAGTAAAAACAGCTTACATAAATTTTCCAATGTACTTACAAAATATAGCCACATATACTTATATCCCATAAGTCATTCATAGGAAAATATATAATTTTCAGGACAATTAAAAGCCTCCAATTACTCAATTTCATAATCAATACAATATTTTTTTTGTCACATTTATTTCTAAAACATCAAAAATCCTGTTTTAATCTCATTTTCGTTTCATAAAATACATAAAGAGCATTTTTAAAATAAACTCTAGATAATTCACAATAATAATAGGTTTACTCACCGTTTGTACAAATTAAAAGCTTTCTAGGTGCCCTGATAACTACTCGTCGGGTACGATTTTCTTACCTTTACCGGAAGGCTCTCCTCCTAGACACATTGTAAAAATTTACTCAATTCATCACATTAATGCTAAATAACTATATATTTGACTTAAATCCTATACTAATG
>NC_030854.1:20546909-20586268 GCF_000208745.1 Theobroma cacao | reverse complement strand
GATAAATTGCTAACGCGCTCCATTTTAGCTCTAAATCATCCCATTCTCTCTCCAACATTTCTAACCATTAAATATCAGCCAATAACCTTCTAAAAACAACAAAATCAGCTCACTCCCTTCCTTGGAAAATTCGGCCAAAAATGGGACATTAACTCGGTTAATTTTCTACTTTGTTTTTCTATCACGTTTAATCGTTTTTCATCATTTTCTCTTCATTTTCCTTAGAATAAAATCAATTCATCATCATTGTACAGCATTGAGCATCCAGCCAAGAGTGGGTATTGTGAAAATTTAATGATTTCTTGCCCAATTTAATTTCTAAACACATTTAACTAACTAAAACTATCAATTTAACTAAAAATCAAAACCTAAAAAATTCAAATTCCTCCCCCTTGAATTTCGTCCAGCCCTTGATGTCACTTTTAGGTCTCTCTCCTCAAGCATGCTAAATGAAAACAAAGGCATAGGAAAGGTAGAAATCAAGCTAAAGTCGAAAAATCTTACCGTTAGACGCGTAAACGAGCGAAAAACGCGAATTCTCCTTTGAATTTTCTTGTTCCTCTTTAGTTTTTCTTTTTTTCTTCCTTTCCTCTCTATTTTCTCTCTTGTTCTCCCTTATGGCCGGCCAGCACTTAGTATGGGGCTTAAATGGGCTGATTTTCCATTAAAATAATATTAAATCATTAAAAAGTGCCATGTGTCGCTTTCCCATTGCATCGTTTTTAAAATTTCATCCATTTGTTTTCAAATTTTCACCATGCACTTGTCCCACATATCTATAGCTTAGATAAAATTCTCAGACTTATCCAAAGTCTTGGTGGAGTAATTTTTGAAATTTACACTTTTGCCCCCGTAAAAGTGAAAAATTACATTTTTGCCCAAAAAACTGAAAAATTGCCCATAGACATATTTTTCATCCCTTATACTCATACCATTCCCCAATTTGTCAAATTTGATCTAAATTCCCTCAAAATCTCAAATTTTATCTGCGGGTGGTAAAATTACGATTTTGCCCATGAACATCAAAATTTCAAATTTTCCCCAAATGAACCCTCGAACTCTGAACAATCATTTTTAGTCATTCCTAGACTATAAAATATTAAATTTCATCCTACCATTTCTATTTGAACTAGTTTGAGGTTAAATCAACTTAAGTGTACCGTTAGGTACGATATCGGGTTTTGTCTATTCTTAGGTGCTTTCCTAGCATAATAACATGCTACTCAGTGCATGCATGTCATGATATGTGTTTATAGGGTCGGGTTTTACATGAGATTATATAATCCTAGTGAATAAACAAATATCATCTAAAATATATAAAGCCGAGTAAATCGAGTCGATTAAAATAGATCATCATAAGATGGTTCATAACATCAAAACACATTTCAAATCATCTAAACCAGTTACATTTCATCCAAAATATACAACGAGGCTTATGAATCTCTTAAAAACTTGGCTCGTGCCAAAACTCATTCTCGAGGATACTTGGATCAGAGGCATCCAACTGAGATCGCCAAGGCTATTTAAAAAGTCATATACGCACAAAACACATTTTTACGTTTAAAAGCACAGTCGTTTCTTGGTGTTGGCTGAATTCACTCTCACGTGATGGTTCGGCGTGAGCTGAACTCTAAACTTTACCTTGGGAGTTACCCTTCGCGCCTCTTGTACTGAGGTAAAATATAACGGGGTTTACCGTGCCCC
Source organism: Theobroma cacao (assembly GCF_000208745.1). Lineage (NCBI taxonomy): Eukaryota > Viridiplantae > Streptophyta > Magnoliopsida > Malvales > Malvaceae > Theobroma > Theobroma cacao. The sequence goes on along the minus strand of NC_030854.1, from coordinate 20,584,564 downwards.
TCTAATAGGCTGATCGACAGTAACCCGTCCACTACAGTAAGCTAATCGATATCCCACCAAATCAATAAAATTCCAACAGCATGACATGGCAATTATTTTACAACACAACATGTCAAGGCAAAACAACAATTCATATATGTTTAGCACAATTACCAATCCAGCCACTCATGCCCACATTATCATAAGACATTCAATTCAAACCATGATTTATAACACAGCAAATAGTCTCTAATTACTCTATTTTCCAAGCCATCATTCAATTTCAAGACAATTTTATAAAATCATTTCGTTTAATCGCATTTTGCTTATAAAACATAAAGATTTACCATTAAAACTTATTTTTCTATAAAATCACAAAAACGAATAAAAACTACTTTAGATAATTAAAACGATAATAAGGTTACTTACTATAATGGAAATCCAGTTTCGAGTACTCTGATTCTTGATCCTTGGGTACTATCTCTTTACTTTTGCCAGAAAGCTCACCATCTAGACATAACGCACAATAAGCCATTTACTACATTTGTGCTAAATTGTTATAAAACTAATTCAAGCTCTATACTAATGCATGAAATGGAATGTGAAATGCTCGGGTAACCATCTAAATACGACGTTCAATATAAGTTCAATTGTGTACCTAAATAAAATGGTATTGACCTAATTCGATCTATCACCCGATTAATTGGCCAATACGTCTAATTCAACTCCAAATAATTCCATTTCTCTGCCAATGCTCCAAATCATCAAACACAAATTAAATAACTTGAAATATGGTAAAATCATCCTCACATTTTCTCTTGGAAAAATTCGACCATGGAGGTTCTTGAGGGGTATATGGTTTTTCATGCTAAACATTACCATTTTCGGTTTCCACCACCACAATTCATTAAATTCTAACTAAATAACATAGGACATCACAAGATTCATCTTCAATACTTTCTTTATGAAATTCAGCCAATGAAGAATCCATGAAGAATATGTGATTTTTCTTGTTTTCCTTCCAAAAATGATAAATCAACTAAAAACACTAAAATTACTCAAAATCTAACCAAATAAATCATCAAATCTTCTCTCTCTAAATTCGGTCAGCCATGAATCCTTCATGATATCTTGTGATTCAACCATGGAAAATGCAAAAGAATGCATAGGAAAGATAGATCACAAGCTAAAGTTAAGAAATTTCACCTTTGATTTCTTGATTCTTTGAAATCTAGTGATTTTCCCTTGAATTTCTTAGCTAGGGTTTTGTTCTTCTTCTTTTCTTCCCTTTTCTTCCTTTGGCCGACCAAGAGAAATGAGTTAGGAGGGTTTATGTGCTGATTTCTAAAGCCAATTATAAATTGATGAAAATTTGACACATGTCACCATTCCATTGCCCTATGTGTTATACTTACCCATTAAGCAATCTCTCTCCACCATTTAAAATTCCTCAATTATCCATAATAATAATGAGTGAAATTGATGTGTTGGACAAGTGTTGGGTGGTGCAAAACTCCAATTGTGCCCCTAGGTCGCAAAATGACAATTTTGCCCTTTATGCTCGAAAAAATGCCGAAATTAAAATTTTTTACCTCTCAAACTCAAATTATGTTCTAAATGGTCAATCTTGGTCAAAACTTCTTCCAACATTCCAATTTTAACCTCAAGTGGAAAAATGACCATTTTGCCCTTACGTTATGAAAATTCCAATTTAACTCCAAATCAATCCTCGAACTCCAAATCACCATATTAAGTCATTCGAAGGTTCAATAACTCTCAAATACATCTAAAAATCTCTATTTGGACTAGTTTGAGGCTTAAATCAACTTAATTGTACCATTAGGTACAATATCATCTTTTAACGATTTTTGAGGCATTCAAGTATGCAGACATTCTATCAAGTACCTATACAATATGGAAAATATATTATAGAGCTGGGCTTGATAGAATAGATAGGTTTATTTCATCAAAAAGGATTTTCCATTTTTCAGCAAGTTTTGCAATTTCAAAAACATGTACTTGCACCAAATGATCATGATAGTATTCATGTTGCATGTTTTTAAGAGTCAAGAATCATTGAAAAAAGAAATATAGGGAAGAAAATATTGTAATGGACAAGATGTAAAGTAAAAAGACATTTTGGAACTCAAAACCTGTCCATTTTGGCTTTAGAGTACTCAAGAGTCAACTACATATCCCTTGGGTCCAACAACATTGTTTGCATTTTGTTCTACAATAGTCAACGAGCAATGCTAAGGAGTCAATTATGCTGAATTCATTCACATTGAAAAGCTAGAAAAATGAGCAAAATATGCAATGTTCCAAGGTATAATGATCTCAAAACATGGATTTGTGTGAAAACAATTTAGAATTTCATTTCAACCATGTTTGGAACATTATTTTGGACATGTATGATCAAAGATTCTTCAAGAAAAACATGTGAACTCAAATTTTGGCTTTTATTACTCATTGTTCACAAGTGCTAAAAAGTTGAAATGCTTATTTGAAGAATCATGTCTCTAATATGCTCAAACATATTCAATTTACATCATGATGCATGACTATGACTTATAACATGTACAACAAGCATTTAAACAATGTTTAAGCATAATAAGCATTAAACTTAGCATTTTCTATCATTTTTCAGCATATGGACAAAAATGCCCTTGAGGTCATTCAAGCATTCATTTGTAACAAGAACAAGATATAATGGCATTTTCAACATAAGGCACACTTGTTCAAGTTTTGTATCATTGAAATCATTATAGCCTCAAGCGTTACAAGAAGATTTGTTCATTTGCTTGAAAAATGCCATCAATGTCAAATTGTCACATTCAAAATCATGCTTAAGAAATCCCTTTCAATCAATTTCACCAATCATGAGAGAAATATAAAGGAAAATGGGATTTATGCAATACATGTATTAAATCAATTTTGCTCAACCATGCTATATCATCAAAATCAATGAATGAATTTCAATCAAAGAGAATAAAAGAATTTCACAAGCAAATCAATTGATAAAGATTTAATCTTTCTTTTCAAACCTTTAACTTGAAACTTTCAAGATTAGGCTTGCTTTGTGAAAAATCATGAGCTCAATGTCACTCAATTTTGTTCAATTATGCTTTAAATGATTTATGAAATGCGCAATGAGCATAATGAATCATGTTTATGCATGTCAAGGGTCATTTGCAAATATCTCACAATTATGTTCCAAAAATGCCCTTATGACCATTCAAGCTTACAAGCAAACATGCACATCCAACAAGAACAAGTCATAACTATTTTTCACTATGAAGCAAACTTGTTCAATTCATATATCATTCTAAACTTAAAGGATGGCAACATTTTTCTCATGTAAGATCATTTTGCTTTAAAAGTGCTAATCAAAGTAGTCAAAACTTTCAAGCTCATTATCAACTATCTTGAACTATTCAAATAGGTTCTAGAATGTAAATCAAGATTGTTCAAATAGTCAACCTATGTTAGGCACAAGGAAATCAAGGATAATTTTTTTTTAACTCAATTTTTCTCGTTTTAGGCTACTTGAATAGGTGTGAGTGTAAGTCATCAAATATGCTCATATTTCTATCACATTATCCAACCTTTATGTTTCAAAACTATGCTCAAAAATTATTTTTCCTCAAAGAAGTAGCATGGAAATAATTTCATAAAACATGAGGAAATTTTATAGAAATAAATTTTCCATAATCAAGCAATCTTAATAAAATAATTTTCTCAAAATAAGGATGATGATATATTCAAGATCAAATATAAGTACATACTCCATCTTTAGATTCATACACCCTTGCAACTTATAGTATGTATCATATCATATCAAGTTGCATAGTCAAGATTGATCAATAAAGCTCAAAGAATTATGCACTTAATATTCAAGCAAGAATAGGCAACTAAAATTTTCAATGTAGCAAACAATTTTAAAGACCAAGCCAAATGAATAAAACATTCAATAAATAAGCAATCAAGATTCTCATTAAAAAAAATTTAGCATAGAAATCACCAATTTTCCTTTACATGTGACTAGAGAGCATCCATTCTTCAAAATTGTTCCTCCTTACTCTAGCACACCTACAAGAGACATTTTTCATTTGATCTTTGGTATCCAAATTGCTTTGGATCCTTGAAAGTTAGTCTCGTTGCATAAAGTTCCTTTTGGAACCCACACTTGTTTAATTTTATAAGGTAAACATTTTCTAATTAGACAAATGTATGAACAATAACTATAAAATGTGCAATGATTGCCTTTAGTCATTTTGGAAGATGAGGAATTCATGAAAGCCTTTTGTTTGTCATTTAATAAATCTTCAAATTTTCTCTTCACATCAAAATTTCCATTTTCCAAAAGATCAATTTTCTTTTGGTAAGCTTCAAAATCCTTTTCCAAATTTTCATTTTCTTTTTCCAAGTCAATTTTTGCTTTCATCAAAAATTCATACTCAACATCGAGTATGGAAATAATTTTCTTGTGCTTCATATTCATTTTCTCAAACTCAAATGCTAAATCTTCAAAAGCATCATGCAATTCATCAAAAGCATATGAATTAAGTTCACAAGATGAAGAACTTACATTTATCTCTTCAAAATCCATGAGGCATAATTCAATTTCAGTTGAGGTATCATCTTCACTTGATTCCTTGTTTGCATTTGCCATGTTGCTTGTTGAACATTGATTCTCAAAAGAGTTGTCCTCCAATTCCTTTTCCATCTTTGTTTCTCCATATAACTCTTTTAATTTTTGTCAAATTTCCTTAGCACTTTTGCACATGAATACTTTATCGTATTCTCTATAATCAAGTGCACAAATGAGAGTGTACATGGCCTTAGAGTTGATTTGTGCTCTCTTTATTTCAACTTCTATCCACTTATTTCTATCTTTAGGAGTTTTCTCACCATATACCGAATTTGTGATCATAAGAATGAAATGACCATCGGTAATGGCATCCTACATCTCATAGTCATAAGCCCTAATATAAATGGACATTCTAGTACCCCAATAAAGATAGTTTAACCCATTAAATAGAATAGGCATATTTATGCATTGACCCTCAACATTAACAAAATTTTCTAGAGCCATTAGGATCTACCCTAAGGATGTTAGGCCTTAAAAATGAGGGTTAGGCTCTGATACCACTTGTTGGTCCCAATAATATGTGCTAGATGGGGGTGAATAGCACAAATCGGCTCTTGATAAGATGAAGAACTAATTTCCAGCACAAAAAAAAAATAAAAATAGAGTAGACAATGCATAGCAATTTAGAGTGATTTAGTCCAAGACCTACATCCACTACCTTGATTGTTCAACCAAGAATTTTCCAAACCAAATCACTAAAAATAGTGGAATTCACAAGCTTCCACCAAGCTTTTACAATGGCCTTTCGCAGGCTCAGCCACAACCTTTAGCAATGGCTTTTCATGAGATCAACCAAAACCCAAAGTGGTTTTTCAAAGGCTCAACCACAACCTCCAACAATGGTTTTTACCGGAATTAACCAAAACCCAAAAACTAACTTTTCTAGGCTAAATTGGAACCTTTACACTGAATCAAGCAATCCAAGCTTGAATAAATCCCTTAGAGTGACTCACTTACTCTAAGTGTACAAGAAGAGAAGAAATAAAGAAGTACCTATGATCACTTCCTTGATCTAGATGGTACAAGATGAAGTGCTGAACTCTATTACAAAGATTGGCGTTTAAGTACAGTAAGGTGCAGAGAGGATTTTCTGGTTTTTCAGCTTTATATCACTTGAAAGCCTTCAATTCTCTCAAAAAATTATTTATAACCATTGAAAGACCCTTTTATATTTGGAGAAACAACTTTGATGGCAATTTGATAGTTTATGGTCATTGGAAACAGTTGAGGATGAGTTCTAGCCGTTAATCTGTCTTGTAGTGCTCTGGTTCAAATTACAGACAGAGAGCTCTTAGTCAATTGACTTAGTCGACTAAGTTGGTTCTGTTTCAGGTTGCAGATTCTGGCAGAGAGCAGTTAGTCGACTGACTTGGTTGACTAAGTTTGTTCTGTTTCTCAAACTCTTTAGCCCGCCATTTCTCCAATTTGAATTTTAGCCAACCAATACTCTTCATTATCCAACTAAGGACCTTCCTTTTTGTTAATCAATTATTTTTCTTCATTCATAGGATCTTTGGTATACACTATTGAAGGATTGATTTATTATTTGCATACAATTTTTTCTTGCACATTTAAACAATATAGTTAGACACCAATAAATGGGAATATTTTTTTATCATCAAAAACATATCGAGTCAACATTCTCTATCTCTTATTTTGTATGATGACAAAACATTCGAAGATTAAGAATGCAATGTTTATGTTTAATATGAATGCTTCAAATCTTTACACATAATGAGTTGCTCCCCCTTAGTCAATGCATCTAGTTTTCTTTAAAGATTTTCAATAAAATTTCTATAATATCTATAATAGCTAAACAAGATAACAATATCCACAATAAAAAGCAACTAGCACATAATATTCAACAAAACCATAACTAAGCATCACACACATAAATTAAACATGAAAACCTATCACACTCAATTTAACTTAGTTTTTCTTCTCTTTCTTTTTGTCATTAAACAAGATATTTAAAACTCCCCCTTAATGAGTGCATCAAGATTTTCCCTTAATCTTTAAATCAAACTTTAATGAATGAGAATGATAAGCACTCATACACCTAAGTCATACAAGCTTATAGATATAGTTCAATAACTTCAAGAGTCAAGCTTGTGTCTATGTAAGAACAAATGTATGGGAGTTAAATCATTTTAAAAAATTGTTAAGGATTAGTCAAATAATGTTCAAGCAAATTTGATCATTTTGTCATAATCAAAACTATAATAATTTTAAAGCTAACATAACTTGGAACTCCATTCAATTGATTAGTTGTGCGGAAAAGTGACACGCTTCATTGAATTGCGTGTTCAACAGATCGTTAGCCCAAGGGCTGAGGGGCTTGGTCAAATTCAATGCCTCCTTATCCGATCATCAAACCAATGTTGGAACATGCCTCTGATGCACTCGATCAAGATGGTTATTGGCATTTTTCTTGCCTATCTCAGACACAAGTTAATACATTTTGCAATATTGGATGTCATGAGCTTGTAGCGCCTTACCAGTGACTGTGCAAGTGCCCATCTCTTAGGGAGTAATATCATAAGGTGGTCGTAAGCAAGTTTGCAAAGCTGTTTCAGCTAATTCATATGTTTGTTAAAATCGACAAGCATGTAGCATTTGGCTGCCAGGGTGAAAATTGCAGCAACATCTTCACCTTGAACCTATTTTTAACGTTTTTCCTTAAGTGATATTTGCATAAATCATGGTGTGCGTTGTGGTACACTTTCTTAACTACATTCTTAATGGCAAGATGCTGATCATAAATGAACATTCCATTTTCAAGATAACTAATCACACGACATAATTGGATAAGGAACCGTGACCAAGACTCTTCATCCTCCATGTGGCCAATGCAAAATGCAACTAGATATATCTACTCATTTACATCTTTGCATGCCGTAACAAATAGAATGCCCTTGAATCTGCCGTTCAGATATGTGGCATCGACAGCAACTACAAGTCTTATTACAGCACTGAACCCCTTGATACATACCCTAAATGCCCAGAAAATAATATTTGAATCATTGTTCTACATCCGTAGCAATAACTATGATAGTACCAAGATTTTCACGTTCCAACATCTGGAAATACGAAGGGAGGAGTTGGAATGACTCCTCCGGAGGATTGAAAACAAGACTCTCCACATACTTTGTTGTTTGCCAGGCCTTATCATATAGGCATTGCAATCCCCACTTGCGATTTATCTCTGGTCACGACCCGAAACTCCCATCGAGCCCGTGACAACAACCGCAACGTCTCAATCGACATTCATTACCCGGAATGTCAACTGGATCCCCGCAAGGCTTTAATGTCAGCTTTTCATTTTCCCTGTGGGTAACTGTTTCCAAATACCATATTCTAAAAGATTTTAAACTATTTCCAACTTAAACAAATAAAATAATAATTTCTGTCTCACATGGGTATTTTGGTTATTTATCCCAAAAATCTCAAAATCATCTAAAAATATAGTATGTAAGTGGAAAACACATATTTCTTAATCAAAAATAATTTTGGATGTCTAAAACATTTGTTTAAAATGGAATTATGACTGTTATAATAAAATCAAAATATTAAATAAAATATTCCATTTTCACATAAAATGATATTTTAAGAACACTGCATAAATAATTTTTATAGCGTAAAAGCAAAATAAATTCTTACATACCGTAATACAGATAACCAAAGTATAGAATTTAATTTACAGTGACACGTGGGCCCAAGAATGACCAAAAGTATCAAAAGAAATGAGCCTACAGGTTTTGGATGTGGCAAGTTCAACTGTAATCCTCGGCGATATCAGTTATCTACAATCTATTTTAAGCCTGAAATGGGTGGAAATGAGGGTGGTGAGATTATAAAATCCCAGTGAGTAAACAAACATCACTCAAAATATCTAAATTCAAGTAAAAGGAGACTATTAAAACATTTCATCAAACTGTGATTTATCATCTTTCAACTTATTTCAACCAAATGAAATCAATTTATTTGAAGCAAGTAATCAGTATGGCTTATGAATTTCTTAAAAAAGCTTGGCTCATGCCAAAATTTATTATCATACTCAGTTATCTGGGATACCTTGGCCGAGGGCTATCCTAACTAAGTCCGCCAAGGCTATTAGAAAGTCATGTTTTTATTTTGAAAACATAGCCATTCCTTGGCGTTGGCCGAGTTCCCCTTCACGTGGTGGTTTGGCGTGAAGTGAACTTTAAAGTTATACCTATGGAGTTACCCTACTCGCCTCTCAAACCGAGGTCAAAATATAACAGGATTTCGTGCCCCTCTAATAGGCTAGTCCACAGAACCCAGCCCACTGCAGCAAGTCAAACCCACCATACAATAAAATTTTGACAGCATGACAGGGCTAATATATTACTACCCAGCCTGCAAGGGTAAAATAAAGTAATTCATACAATTCATAAAAAACACAGCCCAGTCAGTCATGCCAATACAATAACATAAGCCATTAATTCAATTTTAAATTTACAACATATCAGTGGTCTCCAATTACTCTATTTTAAAAATTGTTATTTCGTTTCAAGACAATTTATAAAATATTTTCATTTAAACTCATTTTGTTTACAAAACATAAAAATTTACCATTTGAACTCATTTTCATAAAATTCACCAAAACTGAATAAAAACATACTTTAGATAATTAAAATGATGGTAAGGTTACTCACCGTGTCTAGAGTGGGGATTTTTGAAATACTCAGACTACTAGTCCTCGGGTGCAATTCCCTTCCTTTATCGGAGGACTCACCAGCTTGACACAGTACAAAATCGAGAAATTCACCACATTGGTACTAAATTGAAATTAAACTAATTTAGACTACTAATGCTTGATATGGAATGCAAAAATGTCTAAATATTTGCCTAAATGCGGTGTTAGCCTATTTCGGTCATTTACCCGATAAATCGATATACGCGTCCGTTTAAACTCTAAATTAATTTTTTTCAGTTTCTATACCTCAATTGCACCCAAATTGACTTAATGTCTCTCAGTGTGGTGCAAATTATCACTCCCGATAGCAAATTGCGAAAATACCCCTAGTGGGTAAAAATTTATATTTTTGCTTCGAAAATTCCCATTATTTTTCTAGGCTCATAATTCATCATTATTCATCATAATTCCTCAAATAAACATCAAGATCAACAGCCAATATTCCCCTAGAAAATTCGGCATAATGGGTTTCAATGGGAGAAAATTATATTTTTGCCATATTTCAATATAACTTAACTAAAATCACTTAATTCAATTAAAATCAACCAAAAATCAAGCTCAAAACTCATCCATGGAGGTTTGGCCAGCATGGGTGTCCATACCCACTTTCTAAATTTGCATGGAAATGAGAAAAAAATGCATGGGTAGTGAAAATCACAAGGAAAATCAATGAAATTTACCTTTTTAATGCTTGATTTCTTGATTTCTCTTGATTTTTCCCAAATTTTCAGGTAGGGTTCTTATTTGTTTTTTTCCCCCTTTTCTCCCCTGGTTTGGACGGCTGAAGAAGATGAGAATTCTGGAATTTTTACCTTTTTAAAGGCTAAAATAATATAATATTATTTTATTCATTTTTTTAATGTTTTATTAATTCCTTAAATTCTAGCCATCCATTTGTTTCCAAATTTTCACCATACACTTGTCCCACATATCCATAGCTTAGGTAAAATTCTCAGACTTATCCAAAGTCTTGGTGGAGTAATTTTTGAAATTTACACTTTTACCCCCGTAAAAGTCAAAAATTACATTTTTGCCCCAAAAATTGAAAAATTGCCCATAGACATATTTTTCATCCCTTATACTCATACCATTCTCCAATTTGTCAAATTTGATCTAAATTCTCTCAAAATCTCAAATTTTGTCCGCGGGTGGCAAAATTACGATTTTGCCCCTACACTCTAGAAATCACTGGAATTAAACTTTTTCACTGCCAAACCCTCAAATTATACTCCAATACTCAAATCATACTCCAATAAGTCAAATGGGGCTAAAAAAATTCTTTTCTAAAAATTCCCATTGTGTCCTTGGGTGGCAAATGACCATTTTGCCCCTGGACAGTAAAAATTCTAGTTTGACTTCAAATTGATCCTCGAACTCCAAATCACCATATTAAACCATTCTGGGACTTTAATATTCTTAATTTCATTTTAAATTCTCTATTTGATCTAGTTCGAGACTTAAATTAACTTAATTGTACCATTTGGTACATTGTCGTCTTTTAACGATTTTTCTTTCAGGGCTTTCCAAGTATGCAAGCATATTGTCAATCATATGAATGACATGGAAAGTATTTTATAAGGTCGGGCTTGACAACACTACCCCCCTTAAAATAAAATTTTGACCTCAAAATTTCATGTACTGAACTCAGAGAAAATGTGGGGGTATTGTTTTCTCATCTAATGCTCGACTTCTTATGTCTTCCCCTTTATAGGGAATTTCGATTTGTTCACCTCATTTACCTCCAATTCAACTCAAGTACTTTGCTTATGTCTATTATTATCCTTTAAAATCAGATCAACAATAACCTTCACAATTATGATCTCTTATATTGAGACATTAAGCATGCTTCTATTACTATCATTAAGCTTGAACCATAACTCCATCTCAATCATACCAATTTCGATCGCATTTTATTCTTATTTAGGTATACCAATCACTATCTTATTACTTCATTCCATATCAAACTTCTCGACTTTCATTCATTCATCCTATCCTCATACACTATTGTGTAGTTTACAATATCATTAACACGCCATACTCATTCCTGTACATATCCTCAGCGTTCGGGAAAATTAATGGCTTTAATTATTTCTACATATTTCATGTTTACTTTGCATTTAGGAAATTTCAATCTTCTTAATCCTATTAATCCATCTCATATGGCTTAATCGTACTATAGATTATATTCCCTTAACTATTTCTCCAAAATTCCTTAGGTCACCATAAATCGTCTTCTGATAAGATTCTTAATCGTTACATTATCTATACAACTCATCAAATATATTGAGTTCAAATCTTGAACCACTAAAACCATTATTCATTTAGTTGGGTACATCACTACTCCACACATACATATACATATACATTCAAATGTCTATATTCCTCATTATGTATACGAGTCTCTGTTTTCAAATGCCTTCAGACTAATTTCTCTTAATTCATTCCCATCCACAATCAAGATTCAATAGAATAAGCTTCATAATTCATACAAATTCTCATCATGCCTGTGTATAGTTCCTCATCATTTATATACTTATATTCTCTTCTTATCGTTTCCAATTATATGCTTAAGTTTCCTTGTACTGTATATCATTGCATCACAATGTCATCTCCATTGAATTATAATCTATTATGCGTGTATGTTTTATAATCCCATTGGTATCTCAAAAATTTATCTTGACTTGATCATTGCATCTTATGCAATACTACAATTCCTAAAAGTCATCCTTATTCCTCGATTATCCTTCATGTCTCCTATATATTGTATCCTTATTGCATTTCGATATTGATTTGTCACTTAAAACTCAGATTCATTTGAATCATGTATGCCTCACGCATTTTCGAATTCCAATTCCCATAATATATTAAGAAAGTTTCATTATCTGACTTCATTATCAAGGTTAACTTCTATCATCCTTTATTCCACTCTTTCATATGAATATAACATCATTCTTCCTTAACTAATTTACAAATTGTACTTGAAATTACAAGACTTGAAACTAAATTCTCCTCAAGTACTTTTTAATGTTAATACTTATACCACTCTCAGCTTATAGCTTCCTTTTTATAACTACATAACTTAGTGCTTGCTTTCACAAGATCCATGGCAGAACTTCTCTTGAGTATTTCCTTAGGGATATTTATTTTAAATTTATGTCTCACAACATATGATCATTTAACCCGTAACTTAGCCATTTGGCTCCTTAGCAAGTTTCAAAGTCACGCATCTTATGCTCATCATGTATAACTTATAATTCTTTCTCAAGGGCGTTTAAACATTCTTGAAACACTTAATCACTTATTTACTCTTTTATACACCAAGTATATCATTTCCATAAAGGCATGCCCAACTACTCATGCTTCAATTTATCTCCATGGGTTTCTAGCATGTCACCTAGTTTACTTGTGTTGTTACTAATCCTTTCCTTTCAACAAGGTCAAGACAAGATCAGTATATTCTCATAACAATATTCTATATAAACTCATTTGCTATATCATTATTGAAATCTTTATTTACATTTTCCTCACTTGCTATTGACATCTCTTATCAGTATCTCATACATTCATCTAACCTTTCGCTCGCTTCCTCTTTAGTCTTTAACAAGACTTAATCTCTTGTCTTCTTTATTTCTTAAGATTTGACTTCAGTCATCATATTATTCATCTTAACACTCCACATGTTAATTTATTTTTATGTAGCCATCTCAAAAATTCTCTAACTTTTCTTTCTCTTACATGCCAATATATATAAGGCAATAATAAAATAATAAAAAAAAAACTTTGCAATTTCACTCATCATCTTTATCTTAATACCTCCCAATGCACTTAAGACTCCAAACAACAAAGCTTAGCATGAAAACCAATGACCATTCTTCAACTCGTGTGTTTCATCTTCATGCCACTCTCAATTTGCTCTGCTTTCTAGCCATTAGGGGTTCTTAACGTGACAGCGTTTGATAGTCAGTACTGTGGCGTTGCAACGGTTTGAATTCACTTTATCTTAGCAACTCTTCCACCTTTAAAGCTACTACCTCAATTATTCACAATCGTGTGGCTTCCCTTCGAGTCTATACCACAATTAGCAAGACTAACTTTCTATCACAAGTGTGAAATCAAAACATTGATTTAACGTATTTTTTTTTTTGCCACTAGCATTCATATATCTTTACCATAACATTTAATACGAGTTTGCTTAAGCAAAGATCTCCAAATTTATTCATAGCTACATGTATCTCAAATTGCTCATCACTTATCATCAGTCAATAAATCCCACTCGAAAATACCCTTTCCATATTGTATAGTGATTTCACCATATAGCATCACTGCACGATGTTCCTCCATTCTACTATCATGGATACTCCATAGAAATTAATTAAAAGATTTACGTACCCTAACTAATGCTAATTCCATTTAATCATATCTTAAATACTTCAAACTTGTAAATTACAACTCCAAATGTATGTCCATATATTGATAATCTTTATATATTTCATGAGCATGAAAACTACAACTTACAAACTAGCTTTCTATCATACGTACTTTATTAGAGCACTAATTTCAACTTATTTAATCTACCCTTGGTGGTATGTCAAAATCATCCCTGTCTCGGTTGCAATCCAGAGGAATCTCTCCTCTGTATATCCGTATGAGCTGGTGGAGATGGAGCAGCTACCGTAGCCCGTCCTAACTGTGGACAATCTCTCCTAATGTGACCCAGTTGATCACAATGAAAACATCGTGCAGGCCCTCTGCACAGCCCAACATGATAATTCCCACAATTTCTGCATCTACGTGAACTTCCTGAAACAGAGGAGTTTTTGCCCCTGTTTGGTGGCTGACTAGAAGATACACTTAGATTTCTCCTTTTTGCTAACTCAGCTCGCAGACTCTTATTTTCATTCGCAAGCTTCTCGGCTCTTAAAGCCATTCGCACCACCTCTTTAGCCACGGTTGCGTCCGACTCACCCATAAAAGAAACACAACTATGTTGCCTAGCCTCTTTAAGCTTCTTAGAATCAGAAACATCCAGCACTGGTGGTGGGACAGGAGGTGGGGATGGTGGTACTGAAGGAGCAGCCAGAGGAACTGTAGGAAGAGCTTGACCAGCCTGAGCCTGGCCAGCAATAGCAGTAAAGAAGGCTGCTAATGCCTGAACTGCCTCAAGAGGCATAGCAAGAATACTAGTAAGTGGCAGAGGAGGTGGAGGATGTGGAGGAGTCTCGATTTGTTCAGCAGCAGGTGCTGCCCGAATGGTGGATGCAGTCGATTCCTCCTCTATTGCACCTAACTGACGACGTTGAAAACAACCTCTTCCCCTCCCAGCTGATCTAGTGAAAGGTGGTTGTTCGCGTCGAGGAGACATAATAATCTATAAGAGGGAACAAAGTGAGTTTAGGCAACCTCAGGCTCTATATGCTTATGCATGTATTTTATTCAACCTAACCTAACTTAACTCGGGGCCACACTGACACTGTAAATTTTTAAAACAACTTTAAAATAACTTTAAACCTAAAACTCTAATCTTTAAAACCAATAGCTCCGATACCAACTTAATTGTCATGACCCAGAACTCCCATCAAGCCTGTGACAACCACCGCGACCTCTCAATCGACATTCATTACCCGAAATGTCAACCGGAACCCCGCAAGGCTTTAATATCAGCTTCTCATTTCCCCTGTGGGTAACTGTTTCCAAATACCACATTCTAAAAGATTTTGAACTGTTTACAACTTAAACAAATAAAATAATAATTTCTATCTCACAGGGGTATTTTGGTCATTTATCCCAAAAATCTCAAAATCATCTAAAAATATAGTAAGTGGAAAACACATATTTCATAATCAAAAATAATTTTGGATGTCTAAAACATTCGTTTAAAATGGAATTATGACTGTTTTAATAAAATAAAAATATTAAATAAAATATTCAATTTTCACATAAAACGATATTTTAAGAACACTGCATAAATAATTTTTATAGCGTAAAAGCAAAATAAATTCTTACATCCCGTAATACAGATAACCAAAGTATAGAATTTAATTTACAGTGACACGTGGGCCCACGAATGACCAAAAGTATCAAAAGAAATGAACCTACAGTTTTTGGATGTGGCAAGTTCAATTGTAATCCTCGCTGATATCAGTTATCTACAATCTATTTTGAGCCTGAAATGGGTGGAAATGAGGGTGGTGAGATTATAATATCCCAGTGAGTAAACAAACATCACTCAAAATATCTAAAGTCGAGTAAAAGGAGACTATTAAAACATTTCATCAAACTGTGATTTACTATCTTTCAACTTATTTCAACCAAATGAAATCAATTTATTTAAAGCAAGTAATCAGTATGGTTTAAGAATTTCTTAAAAAAGCTTGGCTCATGCCAAAAATTATTATCATACTCAGTTATTTGGGATACCTTGGCCGAGGGCTATCCCAACTGAGTCCGCCAAGGCTATTAGAAAGTCATGTTTTTATTTTGAAAACATAGCCATTCCTGGGCGGTGGTCGAGTTCCCCTTCACGTGGTGGTTTGGTGTGAAGTGAACTTTAAAGTTATACCTCGGGAGTTACCCTACTCACCTCTCCAACCGAGGTAAAAATATAACAGGATTTCATGCCCCTCTAATAGGCTAGTTCACAGAACCCAGCCCATTGCAGCAGGTCAAACCCACCATACAATAAAATTTTGACAGCATGACAGGGCTAATATATTACTACCCAGCCTACAAGGGTAAAATAAAGTAATTCATACAATTCATAAAAAACACAGCCCAACCAGCCATGCCAATACAATAACATAAGCCATTAATTCAATTTTAAATTTACAACATATCAGTGGTCTCCAATTACTCTATTTTCAAAATGGTTATTTCGTTTCAAGACAATTTATAAAATATTTTCATTTAAACTCATTTTGTTTACAAAACATAAAAATTTACCATTTGAACTCATTTTCATAAAATTCACCAAAACCGAATAAAAACATACTTTAGATAATTAAAATGATGGTAAGGTTACTCACCGTGTCTAGAGTGGGGATTTTCGAAATACTTAGACTACTAGTCCTCAGGTGCAATTCCCTTGCCTTTATCGGAGGACTCACCACCTTGACATAGTACAAAATTGAGAAATTCACCACATTGGTACTAAATTGAAATTAAACTAATTTAGACTATTAATGCTTGATATGGAATGCAAAAATGTTTAATTTTTGCCTAAATGCGGTGTTAGCCTATTTCGATCTTTTACTCGATAAATCGATATACGCATCCGTTTAAACTCCAAATTAATTTTTTTCAGTTTCTATAGCTCAATTGCACCCAAATTGACTTAATGTCCCTCAGTGTGGTGCAAATTATCAATCCCGATAGCAAATTACGAAAATACCCCTAGTGGGTAAAAATTTATATTTTTACTCCAAAAATTCCCATTATTTTTCTAGGCTCATAATTCATCATTATTCATCATAATTCCTCAAATAAACATCAAGATCAGCAGCCAATATTTCCCTAACAAATTCGGCATAATGGGTTTCAATGGGAGAAAATTATATCTCTAGCTTATTTTTGTTATATTTCAATATAACTTAACTAAAATCACTTAATTCAATTAAAATCAACCAAAAATCAAACTCAAAACTCATCCATGGAGGTTTGGCCAGCCTGGGTGTCCATACCCACTTTTTAATTTTGCATGGAAATGAGAAAAAAATGCATGGGTAGTGAAAATCACAAGGAAAATCAATGAAATTTACCTTTTCAATGTTCGATTTCTTGATTTCTCTTGATTTTCCCAAATTTTCAGGTAGGGTTCTTATTTGTTTTTTTCCCCCTTTTCTCCCCTGGTTTGGACGGCTGAAGAAGATGAGAATTCTGGAATTTTTACCTTTTTAAAGGCTAAAATAATATAATATTATTTTATTCACTTTTTTAATGTTTTATTAATTCCTTAAATTTTAGCCATCCATTTGTTTCCAAATTTTCACCATACACTTGTCTCACATATCCATAGCTTAGATAAAATTCTCAGACTTATCCAAAGTCTTGGTGGAGTAATTTTTAAAATTTACACTTTTGCCCCTGTAAAAGTCAAAAATTACATTTTTGCCCCAAAAATTGAAAAATTGCCCATAGACATATTTTTCATCCCTTATACTCATACCATTCTCCAATTTGTCAAATTTGATCTAAATTCTCTCAAAATCTCAAAATTTGTTCACGAGTGGTAAAATTACAATTTTGCCCCTACACTCTAGAAATCATCGAAATTAAACTTTTTCACTGCCAAACCCTCAAATTATACTCCAATAAGTCAAATGGGGCCAAAAAAATTTTTTTCTAAAAATTCCCATTGTGTCCCTAGGTGGCAAATGACCATTTTGCCCCTAGAGAGTAAAAATTTCGGTTTGACTCCAAATTGATCCTCGAACTCCAAATCACCATATTAAACCATTCTGAGACTTTAATATTCTTAATTTCATTTTAAATTCTCTATTTGATCTAGTTCGAGGCTTAAATTAAGTTAATTATACCATTTGGTACATTGTCGTCTTTTAACGATTTTTCTTTCAGGGCTTTCCAAGTATGCAAGCATATTGTCAATCATATGAATGACATGGAAAGTATTTTATAAGGTCGGGCTTGACAACACTACCCCCCTTAAAATAAAATTTTGACCTCAAAATTTCATGTACTGAACTCAAAGAAAAGGTGGGGGTATTGTTTTCTCATCTAATGCTCGACTTCTTATGTCCTCCCCTTTATAGGGAATTTCGATTTGTTCACCTTATTTACCTCCAATTCAACTCAAGTACTTCGCTTATGTCTATTATTATCCTTTAAAATCATATCAACAATAACCTTCACAATTATGATCTCTTATATCGAGACACCAAGCATGCTTCTATTACTATCATTAAGCTTGAACCATAACTCCATCTCAATCATACCACTTTCGNGCCCCCGTAAAAGTCAATAATTACATTTTTACCTCAAAAACTGAAAAATTTCCCATAGACATATTTTTCATCCCTTATACTCATACCATTCTCCAATTTGTCAAATTTGATCTAAATTCTCTCAAAATCTCAAATTTTGTCTACGAGTGGAAAAATTACGATTTTGCCCCTACACTCTAGAAATCACCGAAATTAAACTTTTTCACTGCCAAACCCTCAAATTATACTCCAATAAGTCAAATGGGGCCAAAAAAATTCTTTTCTAAAAATTCCCATTGTGTCCCTAGGTGGCAAATGACCATTTTGCCCCTGGACAATAAAAATTTCGGTTTGACTCCAAATTGATCCTCGAACTCCAAATCACCATATTAAACCATTCTGGGACTTTAATATTCTTAATGTCATTTTAAATTCTCTATTTGATCTAGTTCGAGGCTTAAATTAACTTAATTGTACCATTTAGTACATTGTCGTCTTTTAACGATTTTTCTTTCGGGGCTTTCCAAGTATGCAAGCATATTGTCAATCATATGAATGACATGGAAAGTATTTTATAAGGTCGGGCTTGACATCTCTTCTATTATTTCCTTACGTCTCAATGGGGTCATATTATTTCCTTGCAGCCTAGGGGAGATAAGCTCACCAGATAACCTCGCGCTTGCAATTCGGTACCTACTTTGTAAACCATCAACGATACACATGTATACCTTCTAGAACGTCCAAACTTGACAATATTCTCCCTCAGGCAACTTTGTTGCAAGCAAAAAAAACTTGCATGCCTTCTCCTTACAAGCAACCTCTAAACGAGCGTAACATGACTTTTTAACTCTAATCTCAAAATGCTCTTTTAGTTTCATTATGCTCAAAGCTCATTTGCATTTGGCCTTCGATGGAAACACTTTTCTGCGATATAAGTGGTTGTCCATTAATCTAGACTCTTTAGTTGTAACTATTTGGAAGGATATCATATCTACCCCCGGAATAATCCATTGACAAGATAACCCTGCATTTAGCCTCTCTTGATTACTGTCATCAGGTGAACGAATCCCATTCTCAAGTGCAATGGGGCTATCGTAAATAAGGTTGGTACCTTCAACATCTTCTAATTTAATAGTTGTAGCATGGTCATCACACTGAACGTCTTCTAACACAACAGTTATGGCATGTTCTGTGCTGCCATCTACATGATTGCAATCTGAAATGTCATTGTGCTCATCCTTGTCGTCCTCTGAATAGTCATCATGTTCACCAACGTAATCATCTTCACAGTCATCCTCTAACTCACTGTTCTAATCTGCAATGTCATCCTCTTCAACATCATCTTAAATCTAATCGATGCATCATCATCACTCACAACCATTATAGTGTCGTTTGCGAATGACAATGGACCAATTGCATTTTTGAGCCATGGTTGTGTTTGTTGCAAAGTACCAAGTATTTTGTTCAATGCACATTTTGATCGACATTGTTCAAACATCATTTGAAAACACCTCATGTGTGTATCGAGCTTCTCAAACTCATGTGCATACGTCAATGGTGATTGCCATTGTTGTTTCTTGGGAAATGCATGGTGTGGTATATCAGAATAATTAACATTTTGTTATATGTGATTACTATGTTTGACACCATGTTCATGTGGAATATCATTTGCATTTCGTGCCTTAATTGTCACAAACACAACAGCTACCCTCTTATCTCGCAGAATACTTTCTACATCTTCATCATCCCTGATAACTGTGCACGAAACCCCGACGGTATGATTGAGCAATGCATGTACCTCGATTTCATTATTATGTGAGTTGACCCCAACAACCTCTTGAACCAGCTTCACTAGTCCCGAAAATGATAAATCACTCCCAACACCCCTTACTCGTGTCTCGCCACCCTTATAAGTGTCATCAACCCAATGACCATCGTATGTAACCATAAGCTTCACATTTGGCAGCCCACTGAAATTTAACAGAAAATAAGTGTCACAATAAGTTAACTTATCAAACATTACCCCTCAATTCATAAAAATCACTTACGCAATGCCTAAGTCATGGAATAACATAAAGTCAGTCTCACAATGTCTAATACACATCCACACAATGCCTAAAAACTAGTGAAGAAATGCCTCAAAACAAGAGATGCATTGCATAAGTCACGTATTGCCAGTCTCGCAATATCTAATAATAAGTCACTCAATGCCTAATATCCACTCATGCTATGCCACAATAACTAGTCACGTATTGGCCCAACGTCATGCAATACATAACAACTAGTCATATATTGCCTAAAAATTACTCAAGAAATGTCTCAAAACAAGATATGCATTGCGTAATTCAAGCAGCGCCTATAAGTCAATCTTGCAATACCTAATTATAAGTCACTCAATGCCTAATATCCGCTCATGTTATGCCAAAATAACTAGTCATGTATTGGCTCAACGTCAGACAATACATAACAACAAGTCACGGAATACATAACAACTAGTCATGCAATGCCTAAAAAGTAGTCAAGAAATGTCTCAAAACAAGATGTGCATTGCACAATTCATGTAGCACCTATAAGCCACTCTCACAATGTTGTCGATTTTGCACATGCAAGTATACGTATCAAACAAATAATGTAGACAGTAAGTCCAAAATCGTATCCCACAAGATTTGCTCCTAATTCTTCACTAAGTACTAAAATTATGACAAATTAATCTTATTCAAGCAACTTAATGTTTTAGAAAATTAATTAAAACTAAATGAAAGCAACCACTAAATTAATTAATAGAAACAAAAAATTCACTTGAGAAAGGCAATAAATTAAAATCTAGGATTATGGGTTCATTCAACACTTCATATAATACCAGCTTGTCTTGTTATTTATCTTTCTTGGGTGGTTTTGTAACCTAGAATCCAAAGCTATGGAAAAGTCTCCGTTGAGTTGCTTGTACAAATACCTAACTTAATTAGTTCACTGTATGTCTATAGGAAGCAATTAAATTAAGTTCATTAAGCAAGTGTCCTAATGTGGCTATGTATGGCAATTGGCGTATGTCTACCCATATCGTGAATCAGATCACCTAAGTGACATGAACATACACTATTCAAACCTTAGTCCAATCTAAAATCTCTTTGTCGAGTCTCAATTAGATTCACAAATCAGTTAATTGTTGGCCAAGTAATCAAATGCATTAAGAACAGATTTGAATAAGTAAAACTACACCTATTCATGATAAATAAAAGGGAAACTAATATTAAAACTACATGTTGAAATCCACCACAATCCTAGAAAGATAATTTAGCTCATAATAACTAATAAAAACAACATCCAAAGAAATTTAGCCATGAATCCAAGTCAAAGAAAATAAAAGAAGCACAAAAGTAGAGAAAGAAACTAAGTGTTGAAGCTTTGCAATCTCAATTTCTCTTGTTTTCTTGCTTTGTTCTTAGCTCCAAATCTCTAGAATAGTTGGTTGTTGCCTCCCTTTTAAAATCTCTGAAAAAGATCCCTTATATAAGCTCCAAGTAACCTAATTTCCAAAATCTAGTCAACTTTTTATTTTTGAAAAATAGCCTAGTGCTGCAACACTACTTTTTCAAAGCTACAGCTTTGAGCTGTTGGAAAAATGTGGTGTGCTTCATCTTACCAGTGCTACAGCCTTGTTCTCCCAATGCTGCAGCAATCTAACAACTTCGAACGTGACTTTCACCCTGATCTTAGTCTGAACTGGCAAAGTGATAAACATGAAAGTTTTATCCCTGTCTCTTAACTTTCAATGACTCAAAAATCACATCAATTGGACTTCAGGATTGAAAAATAAGCTCCAAATACTGCATCATGTTTAGTCCATACTCACTGTTACAGTTCTCTGACTTAGATAAATATTTTGGCCATGATCCAATCTGAACTGGGAAAAGTAATCAACATAAAAGTTGTAGCCTTCCTCTTATTGTTATATCAGTTAAAGAATCACTTCATTTGGAGTTCTTTAAAGAGAGATATGGTCAAAAAACCGTAATATATATGAATGAAACCGTCACCATACTTGCACGGATTTTCATCAAATGAGCCTTTTTCATCAAATTTCCTACAAAAGCGATAAAAGAAACCAGTAATAACTATTCTTAAGGTAATTTAAAACAAAATAACATAAAGTTTAAATAAAATAACTTAAATTAACTGCTAAACATGTAATCAAACTTAAACTAGAAAAGTACCTAAAATTCTATAATCTGAACCTAAAATCTCAAAGATTTAGCTACTTAAGCCTCCAAAATGTGTCAAAATAACTCTATATAATAGAGTTATCACACAATACTTAATAATAAGTCACAGAATACCTAATATCCACTCACGTTATGCCAAAATACCACTCACGCATTAGCCAACATCACGCAATACATAAAAACCCGTCATGAAATACATAACAACCAAACATGCAATGCTTGATATCCATTAATACAATGCATAATATCCACTCACTTAATGCCTATAAATAAAATAATATTCCAACTTTTGTCATCATACCTTTGCATCTCTTATATAACTAGAAAATTAAGAAATTAGAGTAAGTAAACAAGTTATTCAACATAATAAAAATTAAAGGCAATGACTCATTTTAAGGAAAATATGTGATAAATAAATATTTTTATTCATTAGTAGAAAAAAAATAGATGATACAACATATGAATCATGGTTCATTTCTTCCTAATCTCATCTACTATTTCATAAATTTCAACTAGAATCTTGTTATTGCCTAAAATTTCTGTCTCTAGGACTTTTGTCCTAAGCAGCAACTTATCCATGAACCCACGCATGTCCTTATCCATGTTCTCAATTTGGTCCATCAACTTAACCAAATATGCTGCAACATTGTCAAGGATATCTTCCTCTTCAGCAGCATTCCCCTTCCTAGTTTTACCTTCCGAACGTTCTTAAGCCATGAGAATTTTGAGATTTTTTTTTCAGATGATTTTGATGAAAATGGATAATGGTTCCCTCTATTTATAGGCATGAATCCTGACTCATGGAAAGGTGTTCAATGATTTTAGGCTTGTTTTTTGATGAATATGGTTAGTTCATAAATCGGTGCATTAAGTGCTTTAAAGAGAATTTCAGAGTTCTGTGTCAGTTGAATCTAGACGATTTTTTGCACTGATATAAGAGGAATTAAGGGTGTTGAATTGGTTACTAAGCATTCCTAATTCTCTTCTAATTTTACAAAATTTGTTATTAAGGGGGCTAAATTAGTAGATAATCATCTTTAGCATTAGGTAAATAGAGCAACGCAATTACTAAAAACTAGTCAACAATGCCTACAAACTAGTCAAGCAATTCCTCAAACCTTGTCACGCAATGCACAACTCACGCAATTCTTAAAATCTAGTATCGCAATGCCTTCTATCTAGTCCCACATTGTCTAATATTCAATCACGTAATGCCAAATAAATAGATTACGATTCCTAATAATCAGTCATGCAATGCCTAATATCAAGTCACACATCTTAATACTAATGACACAATGCCTAACAAATATTAATGCATCGCCTATAAACTGATTGATTTTTCTACTCCTAGCCATATTTAAGTTTCCAAAGTCATATAATTTACCCATCAACTTTTACGTTTTATGGCTATAAAAAAAAAAAAACCCAAGAACCCATAACAAATACCTTGATGTCATCTTTGTTCTTTAGGATGGTGAGAAAGTTGGATGGCGATATAGACCTCATGGTGTTGAAGAGTTGGACAACGAGATATAGACCCCGATGGCGTTCTAGAGCTGGACGAAACAAGATAGCTAAATCAAGATTAATTTTGAAATTTTTATATGAATGGCAAAGAAGAGAAAGAAACCGGGACCACTTAATTTGGATTAAATGGTTTAAAGAGTATTTTTGTTAAGTCATGCCAAAAATTATCTAAAAATAGTTAAAATTATAGTGAAGGTTATTTTTGAAGTGAGCTTATTAAAAGGATTATTTCTCATAATTTCCTCGTTAAAAATCTATGGACGTGTCAAAAATTAAGGTACTTACATGATGATAGTCAAATTTTGTATTTAACCTTATTTGATCACAACATATATGTATCCTAAAAAATACAAATCATAGCAAAACTAAAAGAAAAGGAAGGTTCATCATCATGATTGGACACTACATGATCTTTTACAAAAAGATCATAAAGCTTTAAAATTAGGTTCTGGCAAATGAACCCAAAAAGCTATTACAGGACCAGTCTTTTGACCAAGCCAGTCCTAGCAATAGCATATGATTAGAAGAGTCTTAGCTTCTCCATGTTTTTTATGTATAATTAAGCTTGCAATATGCTATAAGCAAGCGTAGCTAAAATACATATATAAAACAGTTTATACTTTGCTCGCTTCAAAGTTTGGGCAAAACCCAAATTGCCTATCTCTTCATGTCTTTAGTCTATTAGCCACAGAATAAACTGATTGGATATATATTTATCGTACTATTTGACTTGCTTTAGGATAATACGAACATCATCTTCTTCTTTTTCGTTCTTTTTCTTTTGTGGTGGATACAAACACCGAATCTGCTAAAGAGATTTTTTTCATAATATAAAGAGAAAAAGGGATTGCCAAAAATAGAGCTATGTATTCATTAATTTTAAAAGAATTAATACTCCATTTGGTTACACCTTAGAGTTCGCAAATAACTTATTAATTACCTTATAGGAACTATTTTTAATTAAAATTACAAGTGAAGCTTTAAAAAGTAATTTTTTTGGGATAATAAAAGTGATTTTGTTGTTAGCATAATGTAAACCTAACAGTGCATTTCTTCAAATATCTGTAAACATATTTTTTACCATTTATTTTTAATAGCTAAAAGCAAATAATGAAGTCATAGCTATAGTTCAATCATATATAGTTCAAGATTATATATATATATACACAAAAATTATAAACTATATAGAGTTATAAGATCACCTTAGTAATGACACCATAAGTATATTGCTTAGATTATTATAGTGATTTTAATATTGATATTAAATATAAACTAGGGATGGCAATGGGTACCCTGTAATAGGGTACCCACGAATATCTGACTCGATTATACCAGGTTAGGGTACCCTATAATCGAGTTTGGGACGAGTTCGGATAGTGATTTTACTACCTAAATCGGGTTCGGGTATCACCCCTTAGGTACCCGTTACTCAAATTCGATTACTATTTATAAATATTTTATTATTATTTTAATAATTAAATTAAAAATATACAAATTTTACCAACTTTACAAGCAATTTTTTTTATTCAAAACTAACAAATATATGAAAAGTATGGTTACTCTAGTTATTAATATGATGACATTAATATATTTAAATTAAAAAATTCTTAGATTGTTAATCATGTTTAAATAATATGAATATCATATCATATTATAAAGGAATATAATTACTATTACATATATATACTTTTAACATAAATATATTTACCTTCTATTTTGTGTTTTAACATTACAAAAATTATGACTAATAAAATTATTAATTATAATATATATACCATTATTTATATAAAGTTATAACATATATACTTAAAGAGAGCTTTTGAGATTAGAATAGTTTTGGAACCTAACTATTTTTTTTTAATTTCATGAAATTAAGGGCAAATCGATATAGTTAATTAAATTAATTCATGAAACTATTATTATTAATTAACTTGTAATGTCTTTCAATATATATAGTTTAGATATTGTGTTAATTTATAAGAAATATAATTACTATTATATATATATACTAAAATATTTTTAGTATATATATACTTTAAATATAAATGTTTTTACTTTTTATTTTTTGTTAACATTACAAAATTATAACTTATAAATTATTAATTATAATATATATAACTTTGTTTATATAAACTTATAATATATAAACCTAAAGAGAAGTTGTGAGATTAGAATAGTTCTAAAACATAGTTATTTTTTTTATTTTATGTAATAAGGACAAACTTGTATAGTTAATTAAATTAATTCATGAAACTATAATTATTAATTAACTTGTAATGTCTTTTAATATATATATTTTAATACAAATCCTATTAGATATAAATTAAAATACTTTTAATGTGTGTGTGTGTGTGTATATGTACTTTAAATACAAATATATTTACTTTCTATTTGTGTTAACATTACAAAAATTATAACTCATAAAATTATTAATTACAATAGATATACCTTTGTTTATATAAATTTATAACATATAAATCTGTAAGGAAGTTGTGAGATTAGAATAGTTTTGAAACCTAGTTATTTTTTTTAATTTCATGTAATTAAGGATAAACTCATATAGTTAATTAAATTAATTAATGAAACTATGATTATTGATTGACTTGTAATGTCTTTTAATATGTATACTTTATATATATTGGGTTCATTTATAACAAATATAATTACTATTACATATATACATATTAAAATACTTTTATTATATATACACTTTAAATATAAATATATTTACTTTCTATTTTGTCTTAACATTACAAATATTATAACTTATAAATTTATTAAATATGTTTGAGATATTTATTTTTTGATTATTTAAATTTAAATTTTATTATTTGTGTGTTTTTATTAATTTAATTATTAATAAATTATATGGAATATGTAAGAGATATATTATTTTATATGGATACAAGTACGGATTCAGATTCGGGTAATTAGGTACCCATAAATTGTCACGACCCAAATTTCGGGCCATGATCGGTGCATGGGCCCAATGGACATAACCCACTAAGCCCAAGCAAGCCTATTAATATAACATTTTCACCATTTCATTAAAAGTTGCTAAGTCACATTTTATAACTTTGAATCAAAATAATACTAAACATTGCCATCTTATAGTAGCATACTAATCAAGTGTACATTGTCTACAACATGTATCTTAATAATTTACATCAAGTTTGTCTATACNTATATATATATATATATATATATATATATATATGTATGTATGTATGTATGTATGTATGTATGAATAATAAATTAGTAATTGGGAAAAGAAAAAGCAAGGGCAACATTTTTTCCATGAAAGACAAAAGTAATAAAACATCAGTTCTCAATAGCAGAGATCCTCCTGGATTCCTGTGAGAATGTTCCCCAAAGCAGAAGTTGCTTCTCTAATGCAGGAACTGAATATTTAAACATCACCCGAACGGGAAAAAAAAAAAAGAAAAAGAAGAAGAAGAAGAAGAAAGAACATCAGTTGTCGTGCAGATAACTGGTGTCCCAGATGAGGCTATCACTATCTCAACAACAGACCATGATTTAAGCAGCAAATCTGCGTTTGGATGTAACAGAATCGTTCCAGAATCTTCAAAACCTTTCCACTCTAATGCTTGTTTCTCCAGACTCATTGTACAAAACAAAATGCTCAGTGAGGGAAGTGCCAGCTGCCAGAACCCACAACATGAGAAAGAGATGACATATAGTAATATAATACTATCATTCAGATTCAGTTCAGATGGTATTCTATGAGAGCTTCGAAACTCGCACAAACTACTGCTTTTACAGCTAAAAGGCACCCATAACTTACGTACATCTTCATTGAGATTTCAGAACATGGGATTATTGGATTGGATTTGATTCTCCTTCCGCTTTTTCCTTGCTAACTGCAGGATCGACCCAGATCTTCTCAAATCTAATTCCTATAGTCATGACATAGCAGCAAGCTAGTAGTAACCCCCCACGGTTCTGCAACACACAAATATCTTTTCCCCTTCTTTTGGATTTCATTTCAAATACAAGTTAAACAAACCCACCATACACGTACAATCCATGTCACACTAGAAAACAAAATCAAGCTCCCTTCCCCACCCCAAACACCAAAAACCCAAAAAAAGAAAAAAGGAAATCAAAAGAAAAGATAAAATCTTTAAACAATGGAAGGACAATTCTTACATATTGACTAGACCATTATTTTGTGATCTAATACCCGTCTCCTTTTAGACCGATCGCTTGAATTTGAACGTTCCAGCAAAGATTTCAATGCGTTTTGCAAGAAATGAACTGATTCAATGCTGTGATCTTTATCTGCTGCAACAATTAAAACGTTGCGGATTCTTCCTCCCAGCGTTGCCATTTCTGCTTTTAGTGTCTTCAAATGGAGAGACTTTAGAATCTCGATTAGTTCCGGTAAAAGATCGGACCGGTCCTCACAGCACAACGAAGCTTTGAATATTAGCCTTCCATCAATTGTATAATCGCATGAAAGCACTGTGATTTCGTCGGCTTCAGACGGGAAGGCTTCGAGTTCAGTGAGTTCAAGGGTTTGTTGTTTCAGTTCTTTCACGCGTTGGACCACCTTCGCCAGAAGAGAAGCCTTGTCTGTCTGCGATAATTAAAATAAAATTTTAAATTAAAGGAAAAGATAAAGAAAACCCTAATTGTAAAAAGCTTATTCACTTTCCCAAACGCACAAGCCCTAGAAAGCAATGAAATGTTTCTTCCTTTTTGTTCTTTAAAATTACTTTAGCAGCAGCTGTTTGAACGTTTCAAAAGCTTCGTAAGGCTGATATAGATCCCAAGATTTCAGAATCCAAAGACCTTGTCCAGTGAAAGCAAAAGAAACAACAGTGGGTAACATACTGCAAATTTGTATATTTGAATTTGCAATGTTTAATCGCTGAAACTGCTCCAAATAATTGTGTTAGGAAAACGTCAAGTCATTTGGCAAATTTTTTTCTTTTCGTGGGGTCAAAGGAAATCCATGTAGTCTAATTCTCATAGTCCCAAATTTCTATCCCTTACGATTTTTTCCCAGAAAACAAACAGTCAACAAAGCACGAATTACAGTAAACATACAAAAATTCAAACGTCCAACCGTCCAATGAAAAACGAATCCAAAGCTTTGATAGATAGCTCAAAAGTTGAAAACTTTTAACTTTATTAAGACAAAAGATTTTTTACTTTTTTCTTTTAAGAAAGGAAGTAACATTTTTTACCGCCAAAAGCAGCATAAAAAAATTTGCAATGTGAGGTGGTATGAAAAACCAGTTTCAGTCCATCAGCATCAAAAACCCATTTCTCTAATCTCTTCAAATTTCCCAAAAAAAAAAAACAGAGAAAATTATATTCAAAGATTTTACAATTCCAAGACACCGACGTAAGCAAATATTATACATGGTGTGTGTGGCTCCATTAATATACAAGAGACCCCAAAAAACGTACCTTAGAATTACAAGGGAGAAGGCTCCGTAGCCTATTGAGATGAGAGTTAATCCTTTCTCTCCTCCTTTTCTCAGCCTCTTTGTGATTCTTCAAAGCAGCAAGAGCTCTATCCTGCGGCGTCGTCTCAGTAGTAACTCCAGACATCTCCAGAGGATAGTACGTGGAGGAACTGGAAAAGCTTTGCATAACTGGAAACTCCAAATTGGCAGGAAAGCCGTAGGATCCGACGCCGTTTTGTGCCAGAAAACGGTAGAGCTCGGAATTCTCCGGTTGCATGCTTGTGGTATGATATGAGTATGATGATGGTGTTTTTTTTGACCAAGTTTTAGAAGTTGGAAGTGAAATCAAAGTGTGTTCAGTGCTTTTGCTTTCGGTGGTTTTTGTCTTTAGGGTTTTTTGTATAAAGTTGGGTAACTTCTCACGAGTTATCAGATTCCGAGACTTTTATAATCTTTTCTTCGGTAGTGTACACCTCTGGCCAAATTTCAATGTGGGGTCATGATTTGCATTGAAAACACAGTTCCACGTAACGCAAAAAAGAAAAAAACAGAAGGTATATTTATGTATTCACATGTCTGTATACATTAAGTAAATTACATAATTAAGTTATAACTTTTCATAAATATTTTATTTTTATTTATTAAAAATTTGATTTTTTTTTATCAAGGATATTTGAATTTATCACAAAACGTTTTGTCTGTCAATATGTCAATAAAGTTTGTATTGAATCTACCACATAATAGTGTAAAAGACAATTTTTGGAAAGAGAAAGGTCCAAATATTTTTGTTTTCTTCTACTATTTACTTTAGAAATCAGCCGACATTTAGGAGCCCAGTGTTAAGTTCACACTCATCTTCATGAAGAAAATAATTAGTGTCAACCTTTTCTTTTGACTAATCAAATGCAAATCAACGAGAAAACTAAGTAATGTATTTTTTACCTAGTTTCCTTGATCATGACCAGCCGAAAGCAAGGATTGCTAGTTAGTGCTGTCCATGCCATGACCCATAATTAAATTGAAGTATGAATATATACAGACACAACAAAGGAAGATATATTAGAACCAGGTCAATTCAAATTCAGTTTCGTTGACAATTTGCCGATGAGTACTTATCTCGATATTGGTAAGAGAAAATTTTTATAAAGGTAAAAAATTAAATAAATTTTTATTTTTTTATTACATTCAATTAAGTTTTTATATTTTTATTTTGAGTTACATACGTTCTTATAACTAATGATTGATTAACTGTCATTAGTTAAAATGTCACTTATCTTTTTTTATGTGCTGACATGGAGGCTGAAAATGCCATGTGCCCGTGTCATCATGTCACATTAGCATGTCATGTCATCATCCATTATGATATGTCAACATTACGTAATATAAAATGGCAATTGATGTTTTGACTAACAACAGTTAGTTAATTGTTGATCATAAGGGTCTATTTGACGTAAAATAAAAATATAGAAACTTGCTTGAATGCAATAAAAAACAATAACTTATTTGAATTTATCTGAATATTTCAAGGCTTTTTTAGGTATTATACCTTTTATAATTTTTAGTTTTTAATTTGAAGTATTACTATAAGCAAGTTAGTCAAAGTATTATTGTGTTTAATCAAGTTATTGTACTTTTATTTTGAATCAAATTAGATCTTATGACTAATGATTGATTGATTGCCATTAGTCAAAGTACGACTTGTCTTTTTCATGTGCTGACATGGTATTGACATGGAGGTTAAAAATGCTATGTGGCCATGTCATATTATCATCCATTATGATATATCAACATGCCACATTAGTATCCTGTGACATAAAATGACAAGTGATGTTTTGACTAACAACAATTAATTATTAATCATAAAGGCCTATTTGACTTAAAATAAAAGTGTAGAGGTTTAATTGAACTTAATAAAAAAAAAGAAATTATTTCAAAGTTTTAGGGGTTTTTTAAGGTATTATACATTTTATAATTTTTAATTTTTGAGTTCAAGTATTACTATAAGCGAGTTAGTATAATTTTATATTAGTGTTATTTGACTGATTTGTTTATCGGTTACTTTCATGGATATACATATTATTTGATATATATTAAAAGATATTCAAATTGTGATCGTAATTTCTACTTATTAATATGTAATCTTATAAGAAAATATAAAGGAAATTGTGAGAAATAGCTCTCGTCATAAGATGATTTCAGAAATAATCATCTATAAAAAGTTATTTATTTTTAGCCAAAAATAAGCATGAGTAGATCAAAATGCCCTTAAAAACATCATGGCAAATTAATATCCTGATATTTCCTTCCTGCCGTAGAGGAAATAAAAATAAATGCTCAGTTATTTCAGCTCACTCAACTCTCTGCCTCAGCTTTCTGAACTGTATCAACTCTGTCAACTCTTTGTTGAGCACCATTGTCATCAGCTCTTTTAGCTCTCTGAACTGTATCAGCTTTATCAACTCTCTGTTGAGCACCATCATCATCGTGCTATGGTTTATCTCTCGGCATCTGGCCATATTGTCATCGATAAACATACCCTATAATAGAGATGACATCAAGGTATGTTATTGGGTTTCTTGCTGCAACACATTAATTTTTGAATTTTTTTGTGTAAATTAGAACACGGATTAGAAACATTGCCCCATAGTTGTTATATGCCATGCATCTATAATGCACATGGTGTGTAAAAAATATATTGAACTAACATGTGTTAGCACATGGAGTGTAACATTTTTATTGAACATGGTGTGTAACGATTTTTGAACTTACATGTAACATTTTTGAACATGGCGTGTAATGTTTATGAACTTGGCGTGTAATAAGATGACTGACAAATTTTAGAACACGACATGTAATGTGTAAAATGATTGACAAATTTTTTGTTTTCAAAATTTCAATGGGTTTCCAATTGTGGGACTTGTGATAAGACACAGTGATCAGTGGGTGAATGGCATTTACAAGGGTGGTGAGTCACGAAAGTGGGGAATTATGAGTGATTTATCATTTGCAAGCTTGATGAAGCTGGTTGAAGATGTTGTTGGGGTAAATTCAGAAATTCATGAGATTGAGCTACATGCATTGATCATTACAGCCAGAAAGCTATCACGCCCAATTATCAAGGACGATGAGGATGTTGCATTAATTCTGTTAGAACAAATGAATGTTTCGGCTGTGTATGTTACCATTAAGGAATGCCAAACAAATGTTAGGTCATATGAAAAAGTTGTACAACATGGTAATTAGCTAAATGAAAATGAGATTTACAATGCTTCACATATACCACAACATTTGGTCTATAACCCATAATAATGGCAATTGACGTATGCATAAGAGTTTGTGTAGCCCGATAGACACACGACATTAACAGAATAGTTGGTTGCACAATTTTGATCAACATGTGCATCGAACCAATTACTTGCTTCTGTCCAACAAATGCAACGATTGGGTGAAACTGTAGAGGGTGTAATGCCATTTTCAAATGAGACTATGACACTTGAGGACAACACTGTGACATTGAGGGTGACACATCGACGCTTGAGGATAATACTGCATCTAATGAGGGAAATGAGAATTTGTTCCCTACTTGTGAAGATAGATTTGATAATAATTCAGATAATGGGCTTGATGAATGGCATGATGACAGTTTAAACGATGACTGGCTTTATGACAGTGACATTCTAATTTGCAATAATGTTAAAGGTAAAATGGAACTTGTTGGAGGTGGTGATGTAGGAGATGTTTAGTGTGATGACCCCATACACAATAACCCCATCGCTGGTGAGAACGAGATTTGTTTGCTTGAGACATTGCTCGTTGACAGTTATCAGGATAGGGGAAATGCAGGGAATTCTCGTACGCGGCTAATTCTAGGTGCAAAAAGGTTATCCTTCCAAACAATTACCACTAAGGAGTCGACATATGCCGATGATCGCTTGTATAAAAGAAGAATATTTTTCTTGAAGGTCAAGTTGAAACGAGCTTTGAACATGTTGGCTCTAGAAAAGCAGTTTGAGATAAGTGTAAAAAGGTCATGTAAAGGTCGTTTTGAGGTTGGTTGCAAGGACAAGGCATTCAAGTTTGGTGTGCGTGCAATAGAGTTACTTGAAGGAGAATATTGACAAGTTCAAATGTTCCACCAAGTACACATGTGTACTGTCGAAGGTTTGTAAAGGCAATTTCGAATTGGGAGTGCAAAGATAATTGGTGAACTTATGTCACACAAGCTTTAGGCTAATGGAGTAGCATTGAGACCTAAAGACATAATTAGTGAGATAAGGGTTCAGTGGGGATTGGAATGCTTGTATGGTAAGGCTTGGCAAGCGAAGAAGTATACGAAAAGGCTTGTTTTTTATCCTCCCAGAGAAGTCATTTCAACGACTACCCTTGTATTTTTATATCTTGGAACAGAAAAATCCTAGGATAGTCACTGTAATGGCTACTGATGAGGCACAAAAATTCAAATATTGTTTTTTGTCATACAAGGCTTGTATCCGAGGGTTTAGGGATGTAATGTATCTTACGGTTGCACTTGCTACAACACATTTAAAAGGTAGATTCAAGGGTGTTCTACTTGTCGCTGTATGCTGGTAGGTTTGTGTGAGACCTTGTCAAGCTCGATTAAAAGACGGTATTGTACCGAGTGGTAGAACTAAGTTAAATCGAGCCTTGAACTAGTTCAAATAGAAATTCTAAGAGGAAATTGAAAAATTTGAAACCCACAGAATGGCTTAGAATAGTGATTCGGAGTTCAAGGTCCAGTTTGGAGTCCATTAGGAAAATTGACCGATTAAGGACAAAACGGTCATTTTACCATTTGATGATTAAATGAAGATTTCTAACCAAGATTTGATCACATTTGACCAAGAATAATTATATGAAATATAATTATGATTATTGGAGTATAAAATGATGTTTAGCAGTGAAAAATTGTGATTCCTGATATTTTTGGAATACAATGGCAAAATGGTAATTTTGCCACTAGAGGACTAAACGGGAATTTTTTAAAAAAATGTTTTTTTTTTACCCCATTTGGTTAATATTGATCAATATTAGTGTTATTTGAGGTTGAAAAGTAGAAATAATGTGATTCCGGTACATTTTAGAGTATAGGGGTAAAATCGTAATTTTTCAATCTTGGGGGTAAATCGGTAAATTTTTCACCCCAGTACTTGTCAAGACCAAGGGATTTAAAATGTGGTATGATTGGATAAATACCAAAATAATTGTGGTGGAAAATTAAGAAGAAAAAGTCAAAAAGTTAAAAATTGGGCCAATAAGCATGTGACACATGGCATGCTTGATTATTTTATTATTTTCTATAGAAATCAGCCCATTAAATCCCCAATTCTCTCACCATATTCGGTCTAGACAACCAGCAACAAGGAAAAAAGAAGAATAAAGGGAAAAACAAGAAAACCTAGGTGGAAATTCAAAGAAAAAGTGAAGAAATCAAGGAAACAAGCTAGGTAAATTAAAATTTCTTTAATTCTCCTTGATACCTAGCTTACTCATGCTTTTGTTGTTGATTTCCATGGTTGAATATTGAGTTATCATGATGAATTCAATTCTGAAAAATGCGTATGGAAGAGGAATTGTTGTTGGAATAATTTGATTTTAGACTATGTTAGTGTTTAAGGATAGTTAAGCATGGTTATGAACAAAAACACAAAAGAAATATTCAATTTCTCTAGGGTTCCTTGTTGGTCGAACCATGAGGGCTGAATATCAATGGAGGATTGTTTTTATTTCAAGGAAAGTGGCTTGGAAAATGATGAATTAAGGTGAAACGGTTATGTAGAAAAAAATTTCGGTGCTAATGCACCAAATGATCAAATTTTTCTATAAGGAACTGTGAGGGTTATAATGCTAAATTTGGCTTTATTTAAATGGTATGTGGTAAATTAAGGTATTAGAGAAAAAATGAATTAATTTAGAGGTAATTTGGACACAATCGCCAATTAATCGGGTGATCGGTCGAATTTAATCGATACCGTAATTAAGCGATAATCGAACGTATTTTTGCATTTACATATCAAGCATTAGTAATTTAAATTAGTTTATATCAATTTAGGGATAATATAGTAAATTCCTCGACTTTGTTATTTGTCAAGGTAGTGAGACGTCCGGAAAAGGCAAAGGAATTGCGCTTGAGGACTATTAGTCCGAGTGCACTCTAAATCTGAATTTTTGACACCTGTGAGTGGACTGCCTATCAATATTGTTTTGGGAATATGACTGTTTTGAACAAAGTGTTTGAATGATTTTATACAATTTTTCATGAAAATGAATGCCTTGGGAACAAGCTTTTGAGAAAAGGTTTATGTTATGAAATGTGGTTATTATGGATTTCTATGTGGCTGCATTATGTTGATATACATATATGCTTGAATATAATGTTGTGTAATTATGTTGACTCGGCTATCTGCGAGTAGGGAGTGAGCATAAGCTGAGGATGACCCAGTTATGTGCGAGTAGGGAGTGCGCATAACCCGGTGATGACCTGGTTATGTGCGAGTAGGGAGTGCGCATAACCCGGTGATGACCCAGCCATGTGCGAGTAGGGAGTGCGCATGAGCTGGTGATGATGATGATGGGTTGGTGAGATGATGATGATGGGTATATACGTATGTATATATATATATATATATATACATATGTAAATGTGTGTGTTATAGCAAATTGATGGACAATGATTTATGGTTGTAATGTACGTGAAATTTGACATATTGTACTTTGAGAATTTTCATGAATTTTATGTTAATTTTATTAGTTTAGCAGGATGGCTTTTGTTGAGTGAGGAAAAATGTTTCTCTTGTTGCTCCTTTTTTGCTGCAGCGAAATTCATGCTCGCTGTAGCGAGAAACTCTCAAGTTTGGAGGGGTTTTAAATAGGAATGAACTAAATTGCATTGTTTTGAAACAAGTGCATCATGATTTTAAATTCTCCCTAATTGTTGCTTGTTCCCTTCCTTGTTCATTCACTGGGTTTATACTCACCATTTTCAAATTCATGTTTTCAGATCACGAGGCAACCGATAATTAGGACGAGGTGTCCTTGTAGACCTGTGTCCATCTTTTGGTAGGTGTCTCGGCATTCGGTAGCTGTATATTCATCCGAGTCCCTCCGCTAGAAGTCGAGTATTATTTTGTTATGTATAGATGAACGTAATGTAAATTTTCAATGAGTAATGCCAGTACGAGTTGGCAATGTATATCACTATTTTGATTCAAAGTTATGAAATATGACTTAGTGATAATAGATGGATTTATAAGTAAGATAAATACTAGGCTTGCTTGGGCTTAGTGGATTACATCCATTGGATCCATGCGCCGGTCATGGCCCGAAATTTGGGTCGTGACAGTTTGGCTATGGATGACATGCTCAAAATACGCAGCGAAAAGAAAATTAAAAACTTTATAACTAAACAACAAAACATGCCTCCACCCATGGATCAACTTGGTGATATTTAACACATAAAAGTACAAAATAAATTATTGTTTAAAAAGTTATCTTGCCATGTAATTTTGTAATCACGATGGCACTTTTCGAAGAAATCCCGTGAACACCACAAGGAGCAAAAACCCTAGCCATTCAAGTGCTTAGCCCCTAATGGTAGTACACACGATTGCAGTTGAACCTTCAACAAAAGAAGGAGTTTTTAACTATACTTTGTGCTAGCAAAGAGGACAACAATTGTCCTTTTATTCTTTTTCACAATCTTAGCCGAACCTTTCTCGAAAATTGATTTATAAGCAATTTTCTCTTTCACACAAAAGGAAGCGGTGGCAAAGAAAGAAAACGTTTTTCTTTTTCTGACAAAAACTACGTTTTCTTCAATTGTGAAAAACTCTCATATGAAAAATAGTTAAAAGGTGACTTATATAGTTAGGTTAAAATAACTTTAATTTTGTAATTAAGCCCTCAATATTATAACATATTATAATATTGGGCCTATTACTTAATTAAACTCTTTTAATTAAGTCCTTGGAAATTAAAATCAAAATTAATTTCCTTTATATTTTGCAATCAAGGCCTTATAGTTATAACTATTTATAATTATGCCAAAAACTTAATTAAACTCTTTTAATTAAGTTTATAAAAGTTAATTACCTAGCATGTGATTTAAGTCTAACTTAAATCGTCACTCTCCCAATTTAATTCAAATGCAATCATTGTGTGTGA
>NC_030854.1:20511021-20534627 GCF_000208745.1 Theobroma cacao | reverse complement strand
TAAGCATCATTGATGTCCAGTCTCAATGATACATTGACCAGGAACATTTTGAGATTATGCTTTGATGCATAGGAATCTCATAACTGCAACCCATTACAGTTTCCTTGCAAGGCATATTAATCTCATGGACTTCATCCAATTAGACTTATAACTCATTATAATTAATGTCTTATTGATGAAAGAAAACCTCTAATCATTCAACATGAATGATACTGTTGCATGATTGGAATTAAACCTCAACCAATCCCAATTGGCTGTAGGGCTCATCCCAACATATGCGAAGATGCGAATGAGTGTGTATATTTAGTTGCGTTTGGCATAGGCCATGTTGAGGACGAAGACTCATGGACGTGGTTTCTTAGTAAGCTACATGATGCAGTTGGTTGTCCTAAAAACACTATGTTCATTTCTGATAAACATCTTGGCATTAAGAAAGTAATCCAAAATGCATACCCAGAAGTGCACCATGATTTATGCGGTTACCACTTACAGAAAAACTTTAAAAACAAGTTCAAGCGCGATGAAGTGTCTATGATTTTCGCCCTTGCTTGAGATTACTATAAGGTTTTTGATTTCAATAGACATATGAACCAGCTCAAGTAGATTCACGCGGGAGCCCACTCTGACCTTATGAGAATAGGCCTTGAGAAATGGGTACGTGCATGTTCACCGACAAGGCGATACCAACTCATGACATCCAACATTGTGGAATGTGTTAACTCATGCTTAAAGCATACAAGACAAATGCTAATCACTGTTTTGACCAAGTTCATCAAAGACATGTTCCAACGTTGGTTCCATGATTGGTACTAGGAGGTCGTCAAGGTGACCATGCCCCTCAGCCCTTGGGTTGCCAGGCAGTTAAGCAAACAATTCAATGATGCACATCGCTTTATAGTTAAACCTATCAATCGAGTGAAGTTCGAAGTTAAAAACGAAAATATGGACAGACTTGTAAACCTATCCAGGAAGATGTGTTCATGTTGTGAGCTCCAAACAGATTTACTACCATGCAGCCGTGCCATTGCAGCAATAAGGCCAGGATATCTTTATTTCTTATTTGAACCCTAATTGACATAGCATGTACATTATGCTTGAACATTGAGTTCATTGTATTTTTCAGTAAATGCAAACGTGAAGCCGTTGAATTCTGCGTTGACCACTACAAAACAAATGTTTTGGTGGAGGGTTATAATGGTCCATTTGCTTGGTAGGGCATCCTAGTGAGTGGAACATCCTCCCTTCATGTGAAACAAATTATTGTCTTACCACCACCTTGGCGAGGCCAAGCGGGAAGACCTAAGAGGAAAAAGATTCCATTGGCTAGTGAAGGCAGTCGATCATGGAGATGTTCGCAATGTAAGAGGTATGAGCATAATAGACAGAATTACCCATCCCCATGTGCAGTCCCATCCATAAATCTGGCACCATCTCAAAGTTAATTGATGCCTCCACGAATGCGACGACTGAAAGCATGTTCAACTTGCAGACAAACTAGTCATATATGCAACACCAGTCCAATATGAAGGGCAATGTTTGAAAATGTAGGGTTTTTTGTAGATGAAGATAGCTTGTCGGCCTAACTAAATATGTTAGCCATCTGCAATACCTTTCTCACAATTTTCTCTTACAGTTTCTTACATTCATTCATATTTTGTATTTGTTAGTTTCCTCTTGTAGATGAGTCTTTATTTTATTTATTTATTTTGTAGATATATTATTTGATTATTGGAATTTTGTCCCTAGTTTTGATCAGTGAATAGAAATTTGTCATATTGTTTGTCACTGATCTTGATAATTTGCTATGTAATATCATATATATTATTTAATTTATATCGATTAGTATAATTTTTAACAAGTTTTATAATTAATTTAGATAAAAACGTCATGGAAAGATACCGTACAAAAAATGGATCTCACTAGACTATGATTTCGAGCAACAACGACAAATAACATTTTTTCCATAAAATGACAAAAATAGGAAAATTATAAAACGACATAGTGTTTATGAAAAGAAAGAAAAGAAAAAAATAAGAAAGAAAAGGCATGAAGAAAAGCAAAAAAGAAAATTCAAGCAAGGCATTAATGCAAACGTAAAAGAGTGAAGGTAAAGACATTGGTTTCTTTGTTCGAGGACTTGGGCTTGGGTTCGAACCTCAGCAAGTGCATCTTTTGAAAAATAAATTGCCACGTGTCAGTGTCTACAGTGCAATGTGGTACTTGAAACCATAAATGCTACATCAACAATCAATGTCATTTGAAACCATAAAAGCCACGTTAGCAATCCATTCCAAAGGTGTACGTGGCAGTGCCCTGTCATCATGATGGTGATGTGGTATTGCCACATCAACCACATGCTTCAATTGTTAGATGTCGATGACATATTGTGGTCACACGTTGAGTGGCAGTAGAATTATAGGGTGATACACTGAGTTATTACAGTACGCCACGCCTCAGTTGTTAGATATTGATGACATCTTGTGGTGACATGCTGGGTGGTAGTAGAATTATGGGGTGACACACTGAGTTGTTACAATATTATGGGCTGAAATGCCACTCCCTAATTGTTAGATGTTGATGACATCTTGTGGTGACACGCTGAGTGGTAGCAGAATTATGGAGTGACAGACTGAGTTGTTACAGTATTATGGGTTGATACGCCACACCACAATTGTTAGATGTCGATGACATCTTGTGGTGACACGCTGAGTGGTAGCAGAATTATGGGGTGACACGCTGAGTTGTTGCAGTATTATGGGGTAACATGCCACGTGGTTGCAGAATTATAGGGTGACATGCCATGCACCAATGGGGTGACACACCATGCCTACTTTTTATGGCAATGCTGGTGGTGCTGGACAATGCTACAGTATTGGAGCTTTTGTTTGGTGAGGGTTTGTGTTGAAGGGGATAGCTTTTACAGTTAGGCTACTTCTAATGCATATTTTGACCATGCTTGGATCAGAGTTCGGCAAAGTGATAAACATGAAAGTTACAACCCTTCTTCTTAGCTTTCCAATGGTATGAGAATCACGTTGATTGGAGTTTTGTAGCTTCTTAGATGTCGTTTATGGCTTGTTGTGACTTGCCATCAATAAAAAACCCACAAGTTGAAGCTAAAACAACCACTTAATTTAATTTAATTTACATCAGTTTCTAATCATTACAAGCACTATGTCTGAATTGAAAAATTAATGTATAAAATGTATGAATATTATTAAAATTAATAAAATTAATTGTATCCAGAAAAAAAATCTACATACAACTCTAGATATGTTCATGGCACAGGGTTTTAGGGTTCACTCTCACAATTATTGCTAAAAATTTTCAGAGTGTATTGGTGATGCATATTAGCAATCATATTCTTCTTAACTTTGATCGGTTCTGATTGTAAATATCGTCAATGTAGCTTTTGGTGAACATATCGTAATTGACACTATCATTCTGACGATGCACTAATGCTTTTGGCAAATGAATTTCCAATGGCATCGGCGTCGAATCTTTGTCTTCCAGCGTGTTTGTTGAAAAAACTAGATTTGTGGTAGATGATTGGCATTATTGTCGTAAGCGATGTCATCTAAGCCGCATGCACTCCATTAGCCTTAGCAGCCAAAGTTCTTGCAGAGTCCACCACCTTGATCATCCACCTGACCAAGTCGATCTTTGCAACCACCCAATGCCTACCCACATTTGAAGGCACGAGGATGAAATTGACATCTTCCCATTTTTTCCTGTATATCAACCTATCACCCTCTACATACCTCCGCAACTCATTTGGAATTTTCATAGTGGACTATCCATTTTCAATTGGATATGCAGTGTAGAGCATGTGGATGGTGTCTTGTGAAATATGTATACATACTTTGTATATCCATGCATTGGATATCCATTATCAACCATGCATG
Source organism: Theobroma cacao (assembly GCF_000208745.1). NCBI lineage: Eukaryota > Viridiplantae > Streptophyta > Magnoliopsida > Malvales > Malvaceae > Theobroma > Theobroma cacao. The sequence goes on along the minus strand of NC_030854.1, from coordinate 20,530,722 downwards.
CACGGGTGTTGTACAGCTTGGACTTCGATCTTGTCATTTGCTTACATAGTACGCTGAGGTATGCATCAATTTGTTCACTTGTCATTTCCTTTTTGGGATCCTCTAATGTTGTGAAAAAGTTAGCCTTTGATCCCTTGAGATCCCGATGTTATGCATGCACATGTAACAAAATGAATTTCAAAAGGCTTGGTGGATTAATGTTTCATTCAAAAACAATATTTGTAATGTTATATATGAGCTTACCTCACACACTTGTCTTTCTTGAAAGCTTCATACACATCCACCATTTAGTTCTTCAGATCCCGGTGACTCACTGACTAGTCGACATACGGGCTTGCCATGTATTTGCTAGCCATTTTGACCAGTGCCTGTTTAGTTGGGTCTGAATTGAGTGCTTCAAGATGATGGACATAAGACAACTCTGGTGATGACAACCGTGATGTGTTGCCTTCAGAAGTGCTCTAAGGAACATCATCCCCTTTAGCTTGAACTGATGCAAGGTTCCCAATCCCTTCTGCTACTACCTCAACTACTGCATCGACTTGAGGAAGATGGTCTTCTTTAGCCTCAACTGAGTGAAGGTCCCCCTCCTTTTCCGTAGATGCATCGACAACCACATCTGCCTTAGGACCATGGTCTCCTTCAGCATCAACTGATTGAGGGGTCACATCCCCTGCCACAGTATCATCGAGAACGTCATTGACATGAGTTACATTCTCTCCGTCAGCAACAATAATGTCATGGTGAATGTGAACACCTGGTTCATTATGCTGCCCATAATCAGCATCATCGTGGTGCTCACCATCATGGTGAGATGAAACTCTACTTTACAAAATGAGACAAATGGGAAAATCTGTTAAATCATAAAATACCATAAACCATAAACCAAAAATATAAAATAGGGCTACACCTGCTAAACATAAACTACTAATATATGAGCAAAGATAGAATAATGTACTTGTGATTTCAAGTTGTCAAGAATTTGACCAATAATATGGTCCTAAAACATTTACATTACGAGAGTCAATGACTAAATTGAAGCCTTCAACTCTAACATGACTTTTTTATGCCTACGCATGATCCTTCGCAACTTACCTTTGGTGAGTATTCTGTCATTGACTCTTGTCAAATCGATCAACTGCAATAACATATATTATTGTGTTATTCAATAATCATATATGAAATTGTTGAACATAAATCGTTAGAACTTTAATATCCTTACTGGCGGCTCATTAGCACTATGCAATTGAGCAAGACCGATCGGTGGTTGAGGAGCTGTCATCACCTCCGTCAACTAAAATAATAGAAATTACTATGTTAATCGATAAACATATGTGGAAATGTTGAACACAAACCATTAAAATCGATCTTACCAACGGCTCGTTAGCACTGTGCGTTTTAAGAGGACCTCTCAGTGGTTGAAGAGCTATGGTCGCATGGTCCAACTACAAACATAGATATGTAATTCGATAATCACATATGGAATTGTTAAACATAAACCATTAAAACCGTCCTTACTAGTTGTTCACTGACATTACCATGGTCGTCCCCTTCCTCTATCAACTTAAGGCCTGATAGCTCATCGTCTCCAAAAGTGGCTGTGCGCCTCTACTTCATGGGACTAGCAACTCTTTTCTCCTTCAGGTTTCTCCTCTTTTCCCTCAGACCTAAACCTTAGTCTGCTTAATCCTCCATGTGCCCTATTGGCATATATTGGTGGCCCTCAAATAAAGAGACATCGATGTCCACAAAATACTATTTTGTGGCCTCATCCAAGGTGGGCTCCAAGGTTTTGAGTGCCCACAACTGTAAAATAAGTATTTTGATTAAATTTTATGATAATTATTATACAAATTCACAGCATAAATTAGTAGCTGTTCACTCACATGCTGAGATGACTCTAACTTCTCAACTGCCTTGTAGAAGCCTTTCGACTTCTGATTGCATTGCCATTTCCACATACACGGGTAAACATTGTTCTTCGGAGCAAATGGGGACACTATTTTTCAGAAGGCAAAAATCGCCTCCATTGCCTAGAATTGCAAGTCAAATGTAACCATTATTAGACTGTAATTGATAAACGACTGCAATTATAATTATTATATCAACAAGTAGCTAAAAAATGCTACGTGACAATACTTGTATCACCCATGTGAATCCGTAAATGTTGTAGTGTAAATGATTATCCTTTTGCAAGTTTGAGGTTGGCACTTCAAACCCCTTCAATGGGTAGTCCTCGGTCAGCCTCTAAACGTAGTGACTCTAGGGGAAGACATTTCAAGCATCAATGTCATCCATGAATGACAAGAGCCAAGGTGTCACCCATCGATGGTAGTCTTAACTAAATAAAATGTTATTCGTGATCAAGATAAGTGCCATCTTGGTCGTGTCTCTTGGCCATAGAAAGTTGCTTTCTCGAAACGTATTAAGCAATGCTTGTAGCTTAAAGCTCTGCTACCCATTTCGGTATCTCGTATGAATTTTGTCAAGAATAACCTCGTACGGTTGTGTGAATACATCAGGTATTCGACCAAACTTGAGTTTGGTGATAAGGCATAACTCTTGCTTTGATATACGTGCCTTGCTCTTGCCAATGGAAAACCATAGCTCATGGTCCATTGACTTTGTCTTAGTGTTTCGATGAATCATGATGTTCTATAGGAGACTAGCGTAAAAGTAGCCTTGTGGATGTACGTCCAACAACATTCCAAATCACATACACTTGAATGCATTGTATTCCTCTTTCTTTTGCAGAGTCTTGTTGATGTAATGCAGTTGCGACCAGTTATTATGGCTGTTAATAGAGACCTTGAATGCCCATTTCTCCCTCAGCATAACAAGCAACCTATCAAGATCATCATACTGTCTGGACTGCATTTGCAAAACATGGTACACATGCACGAGTGAGTTAACCCATAATGTGTAACACGATATATTAAATAAGGAAATAAATGTTGTTACACGCTATGCATACCAAGTAAAATGTTGTTACCCGCCATGCATATCAAGTAAAATGTTATTACACACCATGCATACCAAGTAAAATGTTGTTACACGCTAAGCATATCAAGTCAAATGTTGTTACATGCCAATGCTGAGCAGGGTGGTGACACGCCAACAATGGCGTGTCGTGACATGCCAATCACTATAATTACTATCTTGTTACACAAACTACCCTAAAATACCCAATGTGGTGACATGCCAACCATGGCATGTCGTGACACACCAATCACTGTAATTACTAACTTGTTACACGAACTACCCTAAAATATGCAATGTGGTGACATGCTAAGAACCCTAAAAAAATAAGCTAAAACCCCCAAAAACTAGTTAACCCATTACATGCCAGATCAAATGTTGTAGTTCGTGTTACACGATATGCAAACAGAGACCCTTTTCAAAACTTTGGTATGACCATAAACCATGTCAGCAAAAAAAATGTTGTAGTTCTCTATCTCAACAATTTACCCAAAAACCATAAAACTAGGAAGAAAATAGTTAAAACATAACAGATGCAAAATCATGAACTAAAAGAATAAAGTTTTAATTTGAGACTGGCTGACCTCTTCACTGATAACCAACATTGTTGCTGTGATGTCGTTAAGCTTTCAAAGAACAAAATAGAACACTCTGGTCCCTTTGGGAATGAGGAATGAATCAAACTCTCTTAGTTCCTTCACACAGATGTTTGCAAATTCTGAAAAAAATATAATAATAAAAAAATGAAATGGCCTTATAGTATTCATTCAATGGAAGTTCAAACAGTTTCCTTGTTATTTATCTCCATTTTTTTTCTATTTCAAGCCATGGCATGTCACATATTCAAGCCATGGCATGTCACACATTCCCACCATGGCGTGTCACAAACTTTAAACCTTGCTGTGTCACAATCATGTCACTTATTTTCACTATGCTGTCTCACACATTATCACCCTACCGTGTCACAGATTCCCTCCATGGCGTGTTACAAACTCTGAACCTCGCCGTGTCACATATGCTCACCATGCCATCTCACATATTCTCACCATGGCGTGTCATAAACTCTGAACCTTGATGTGTCACATATGCTCACCATGCCGTCTCACATATTCTCACCATGGCGTGTCATATATTCTCAGCATGCCATCTCACATATTCCCTCTAAGTCATGTCACATATTCTCACCTTGCCGTGTTACATATTCCCTCCATGGTGTGTCACAAACTCTAAACCCTGCTGTGCCACATATTCTCACCATAACGTGTCACACATTTTCACCATGCTGTGTCACACATTCCCACCATGTCGTGTTACACATTCCCACCATGTTGTTTTATAAACTCTAAACCCTACCGTGACACAACCGTGTTGCATATGGCTTATTGTAGCGCGACCATTTTGTGCTTTGGATTCACATCTTCCTCTTTCGATTCACCATCGTATCAGGGATTATTGGTTTCACATCATTCTCGAAGCTTTGGATTCATCATGACCGGTTCTTTGTTTAGTTCAATATCACCCTTCTCGTATTATTTGAATGCCATGTTTGAAATATTTGTGCAACATGATTCAGTTTTGCACAAGCTTCTTGAAAAAGAATGAGATGTTTTGCATAAAATTAGAAGAAATAAATTCTTTGCAGATTTATTTTCCCCATTTTGAGCATGTATGAGAGTGCATGTCAATGAAGATGTTTCATTAAGGACATTTTTGTCCCAAAATCTCTTCTCTTGGCTTAAAACAGTTAAAATTATCTGAAGGGTTATTTCCAAAAACACTTTATATTTAAGGGTTAAAAAAAATTTTTACCAAAAAATATTGTTACATTGTTTCTTTTATTAGAAAAAACACTACACTGATTTTTGTTAATGCTCGTTGTGCATACATGCATATGCTACAAAAAATTTAGAATGATATAAAACGTATATGGTTCAAGTTTTCTTCAACTTCAATTCCCTATAATAAAACAAATTACTAAAGATGATAAATTCCTAAATTTTGAAATTCATATCTGTAAAACCCTAATTTTTCTTATTGTGGAAATTAGTATAAATTTGAACTTTTACGAAGTATACATTGGTGATGATTATCAATGAGTATTTATTGTTATTTGATGTAAATCCATCCATATTATTGTTTTACATTCATGGAGGAATAATGGTTGAAATAATGGTTGAAAAGGGAAACCAAAGGAAAGGATTTTTTCAAGTTTGAGCTTGAAAGGTCAATTGTAAAGGGTGCAAGATCCTTAAATAATTACTGGAGGTGTCAAGAATCGACCCCAAGCAAGGTAAAGTCGATTCTCATAAGTTGGAACACTTAGAATAGCTTTTTGAAACTCAAGGATCAACCTAGAATGGTTAAAGGGTCGATCCGAGCAACATGGAGTCCAAAAAATCCACTTCTGGTGTAGGATCGACATCCTAAGAACTGAGGTTGATCCTAGGATAGAAAATTTAAGCCTAAGGATCGATCTTGGAGTTTAAAAGCTCAATCCTTAGGCTATATGGTAGGAAAAAAGTTATATGCCGTAAAACACGATTTTCTCACATTTTCATTTCCACTAGCCTCCAAACACTTTCTTTTCCTTTCCAAACCCTTCTTCAGCCTCCATGGACTCCATATAGCAAGGATTAAGCTTCCAACTTGATTTTTAGGTGAGATTTAATGGTTACGCCCTAATATGTATTTTCCATGAATTTTAGCAAATACACCTCAATTGAGTTAAATATTTTTAGAGGTTTTATGCTCAAAGGAAGTGTTTGAGGTAAAGTTGTTTAAGGTTTCAATATATTTGATTTGGGTTTGAAGTTTTGAGGATTATTGGTTGGAAACAAAAAATATGTGTTTGCTCAACTAGTTTCGAACAAATGGGTTTGCTAGAAAAATAGGAAATTTATTTTAGAAATTTTTGTGGTAGGTTGTGTTGAGCTCATGAATTGTAGAATGAGCGAGTTTGACAAAGCAAGGCTTAGAAGCACCATTTTGTCATGATGAATGGATACACCACTTTCAAACTATTTTAGTACATAAAGCTAAAGGCGTTGTTTGATGTTTATTGATGATTATGTTTTACCATAAATGTTTTTGTTAAATGAAAATGTGTTTATGGATGAACCCATGCTTTGGAAATACTTTTCAAAACTACTATATATATGTAAATATCCTAATATGTACTAGTTTTCAATAAAGGGAACAAGTCTTTTTAAGTGTTTTGTACCAAAACCACTACTTCAATGAGATGTGTATAAAATGCTTGAAGCATTCTAAATTGCTATGATTATGTGATGATAAATCCCACATATTAAATGAGTTATGAACAAATACATAACATAGGTTTGGTTGACTAGTTGTGTGTGAAGTTAACCCCACACACTATATGAAATGAGAAAGAGTACATAATGTAAGATATGCTTGAATGCTATAATGTTAGAATGTGATTTAGATTCCACAAAAAATTATAGATTATAAAGAGAGCATGTTGAATGCCTTGATATTAGTATGTAATGTAGTTTCCACATACCACATCTTTTGAATATAAGGGCATAAATATGATACCATATGTACATGAAATGATCCATGATTAGTTATGAATTATGTAATGAGCATATGGTGATATGATGTGAAATGTTTGATTGTTGCCCATGGTTAATGGGGATTATACCATTAGCCATCTCATAAGCTAATAAAGGATATACCATTACCATCTCTTAAACAAAAGAGGGGGATTGATGCGGTGATTCCATTCCTATGAACGCACTGTCACAGCCCAATTTTCGAGCCATGACCGACGCATAGACCCAATGGGCATAGCCCACTAAGCCCAAGCAAGCCTATTTATATAACCTATTCATCATTCTATCAAATGTTCCTAAAGTCAAATTTCATAATTTCAACCTACAAGTACTTTCATAGTGTGCTACAGTAATCAAATACTTGCATTTATATTAACCCAAAATAATGTTACCCATTGCTAACTCATAGTGGCATTACCAATCAATATATACATATATTGTCTGAGACATTTATCTTGGTCATTTACATTGCATTTATCTATACACAACCAAAAGACACTCGACTTCCAACGAAGTGACCCTAACGAAGGTACAGCTATTGAATGTCGAGATACCTACCAAGGAGATGAATCACGGGGACACCTTGACCTAGGTTCCAACTGCCTCCTAATCTGAAAACATAAAGTTGAAAACAGTGAGTATAAACTCAGTGAGTGAACATAAGAAAGGAATAAGCAAATGATACGAAGAGATTTTGAAAACATGATGCACTTTAGTTACAAACAATGCAACTTAGTTTAATTTCTTGTAAAGCCTCTTAATTCAACCCTTGATTATTTAATTCCTTAGCATTGAAAATCCATGATAAACCATGAAGTTGAAAAGAAAAAAAAATTTCAGCAAATATCCACGTAAGGCAAGCAAAATAGAGGGTTTCTTGCTGCAGCGAAAAGGCTTTGGGTATCTCGCTACAACGAGCTATAGGACTGCAGCCAGCCTCCCAACCTGAGAGATTCTTGTTGCAACGAGAAATAGAACACCAAGAAGAAATTTCTTATTACATCAAGAAAAGGCCATGTTGCTGCAATAAAAAAAATCAGTTTGAAAATACTCAGCAATATTCAAGGTTCAACATGCAGGATTCCACAAACATTATAACCATATACCATATTCATAAACTTTATATTGCATAAGTATATACATATACATATATAAACACGAATACCACCACCGCCTCACCCAGCTCATGTACAACCCCACATTGCACACAACTAATGCCATTATGTGCAACCCCCACATCGCGCACAGGCAATATCATCGTCCACCCTTCCACACCTGTCATCACAGGCATGTGCTGCCCCACATCACGCACATGCACAGCTATATTTATTACACAATATTAATTATCCATATACAACATATATATATATATATATATATATATATATCCACATCATATAGGAGCACAAGGATTCATCATATTACACATTCACAACATAAAACGTTTCATCAAAGGCTTGTTGCCATGTAATTTTAAAGAAAAACCAATAAAATATTTTAAGTGGTTCAATCAAGCACATAATCATTTATTCCAAAACATTTTTAATGAAAGTTCACTCACCTATCCTTGTTGATTCTTAAATCGACTCCAACTTCCACTAATGGTCTGAATGGGGATGAGTCTTGTTGGAACCTATCACACACAATAGCATCACAAATCAACTTAATTCACATAACCATAATTCTAAAAGCTATCTCCTAAATCATGTTCTACTAGTTATTCCTAGCTAGCTTCCAACTACCATTAAGTGGCTATCTATTTTCACTATTCTAGTCACACTGAAATGAATAAACTACCTCAACTACAAAACACTCACAAATCTAACCACTAGCCATTCTCAACAACTTAAAAATCAATTCAATTTTATTACTCACTTTGGTAGCTTTGTAATTGAACTCCTTCTCAAAAGTCCTCAAGCTAGTATAAGAAGTCTCTTTCTCTCTCTCTAAAACACCTAGCTAGTGAGAGAAAGTATCAAAATAAGACTTTTGAGGGTTTTCAAGGCGAAAGAGTAATAGAGCACAAAGGACTTTGTGAAAAGGTGCACAAAAGCATGAAAATTAGGGTTAACTTGAGAAAATTTATGGAGGTTTCAAAGCAAGCTTCCATGGAAGGTGAAAAAACGTGAGAAGGAAGGAAGGAAGAATAAGAGCTATTGGAAAAATGAGAAGAAGCTGCTGGAGAGTTAGATATTTATGCCTAAAGTTTATCTAATTCTCATATAAATTACCAAAATGCCCTTAACAAGGTCACTTTGTCTTCCCCTTACCTTTATACAATCCTTTTACTTCTTTGACACTGAGACAAAGTCTATAATAGTCTAAAAATATTTGAGTTCACGAAAATGTAAAAATTTAAACTTGAGATGAAAAATGACCATTTTACCCCTACTATGAAAATTATCATTATTTCTATTTTCTTCATTTATTTATCATGACACACATCTTTCATTTATTCCTTAGGCCTACTTAGGCCTTAATAATATTAGGAAATCTACTTTTAAGAGCTCACCAAGAAAATGACGAAACTACCCCTAGTCCGTTTTATCGCGTCTACTTCTAATTATGTGCCTATGGAAGTCAAGGCTTCACATGCGTATAAGCACATTTTTAATGAGAGCTATACCATTTAAGCTCGTGGTTTATTGGGGTTATACCATTAACAATGTTATACAATCTTACTTAATGAATGTTATCTGTATTCATTCTACATAAGATAGATGTGTGATAGACGAAACAAGATTCCCTAAATTAGTAATGGATGGAAATAGGAGGTAAGGTTGATAAATGACGATTTACAATTATTTCAGCCAAGATTTTTGGGATTACTTGTATGACATACTAAGCCATCGATAATAAGTCTCGATAACTTGACATGAAATGATGTGTTTGTCACGACCCGATTTTCGAGCCGGACTGGTGCATGGACCCAATGGGCATAGCCCATCAAGCCCAAGCAAGCTTTGTGTAATTTTGCTCATCATTCCATCAACTATTCTTAAATTCACCTTTCATACTTCCAATCTATAAATACGTAATTAATATGCTGTAGCGATCAAAAACTGTATTTCACATTAACCCAAATAATGTTAACCATTGCCAACTCGTGGTGGCATTACCTATCACAATATGCATACATTGTCTAAGACACATATCTTAATACTTTATATCACATGAACTTAGTCACAAACAAAATGACTCTTGACTTCCATCGGAATGGCCAAGGTGAAAGGACGGCTACTGAATGACAACATACCTACCAAGAAAGACGAAACTATGTGGACACCTCGACTTAGGTTCCAATTGCCTCCTGATCTGAAAACATGAAGTTGAAAACAGTGAGTACAAACTCAGTGAGTGAACATAAGAAGGGAACAAGCAACGATAACGAAAGTTTAAAGAAATCATGATGCACTTATTTTCAAAACAATGCAATTTAGTTTAGTTCTTATTAAAATCCTTCCATTAAACCCCTGGTTATTAAATCCTTTAATGATGAAGGAACCATATTCAGTATGAAATTGGAAAGAGAGGAAATTTTCAGCAATCATCCAAGCAAGGTAGTATAAACCAAGTGTTTCTCACTACAATAAAATCAATTTAGAAGTAAATGGGAAAGTTTCAAGATTCATCATGCCATACAATCACAAACACTATCATAAACTTTCTATAACATTTATATATACACATACACCATCATGCATACCATCCCTCCATACTCAGCTCATGTGCATTCCCTACTCGCACATGGCCGGGTCATCATCAGCTCATGTGCACTCCTACACCGCACATAGCTGGGTCATCATCAGCTCATGTGCACTCCCACACGTACATAATTAGGTCATCATTATCACACAAAAAGGAACATCGAATGCATAATATACATATTCATACAATATGATAACGTAGGAACCATTTATATGGCACACTTTCACAAGATAAAAATATTTCACCAAAGGCTTGTTCCCCAAGTATTTTTATTTTTTTTAAAGCAAGAACAAATGGACTTTCAAACGACTCATTTAAACATGTAGCTACTTCCCAACACATTTTGAAATGCAAGTTCACTCACTAGTATTTGTTAAATCCTTACTCAATTCCACTTCCTCTAATGGTCCAACTGGGGCGGTGGAGCTTCGTTGTAACCTATCATCATAATGTCATCACAATTAACTTAATTCACGTAAATATGGTTCTATAAGCTATCTCCTAAATCATGTTCTGGTAGTTATTCCTAGCTAGTTTTCAACTACCATTAAGTGGTTATCTATTTTCACTACTCTAATCGCACTAAAACGAATAAATCCTTAACTACAAAACACTAACAGATCTAACCACCAACCATCCTCAACAACTAAAAATATCAACTCAATTTCAATACTCACCTTGCTAGCTTGGTAATTGAATCCCCTTTCAAAAGCTTTCAATTTCTTGTGAAAAATATCTTTTTCTCTCTCTAGAATGTCCAACTAGTGAGAAAAAGTATTAGGAAAAGACTTTTGAGGGTTTTATGGTGAAAGAGTAAAAGAGCACAAAGAACCTTGTGAAAGGGTGCACAAAAACATGAAAATCAAGGTTAACTTGAGAAAATCTATGGAAGGTTCAAAGCAAGCTTCCATGGATGGTGAGAAAACATGAGAAAAGAAAAAGAAAAAAGTGCTAGAAATTTGAAGAAGCTGCTAGAAGAATGGGATTTTTATAGTTAAAGCTTATCTAAATCTTCATGCAATTACAATAATGCCCTTAACAATGCCACTTGTCTTCCTCCTTTTTTTGTGCAATCTTTTACTCTTTTGACACTAGAAAAGGTTTAAAATCCTCTAAAAGAGGTCCCTTAAGTAGCCCCCAGTCCTAGCTTCAAAAATCCCCTAAACTTATTATTTGTGGAAATTACGGTGAGGGTCGTGACTCTCAATTTCTAGCGCCGTGGGGCTCAAACGTTCTGTTTGAATCTGTTCTCTTGGCACAGTACTTCCACTTTAACAAAGATTTTGACCATCTTCCCATCAAAACTGGGCAAAGTGGTAAACATCAAAGTTGTATCCCTGCCTCTTAGCTTTCTAATGGTCCAAAAATCATGTCATTTAGAGTTCTGTAGTGGGAGATATACTTAAAAAACTGAAACATCTGCAAATAGAGCAACAGCCCTCTATGCACCTTTCTTCACCAATTGAAATCATTTTTTAATCCTACTCTTATAATGACATAAAATAATTATAAGTAAGATAAAACTAGCATCATTAGCTCAAATTAAACCTTTAACATAAGTTCTACCTCTAGCTACGCGTCTATGAAGGTCGAGGTTTCACACATGAATAAGTTAATTCTTTATGAATGTAAACTAAATAGTTTTTCACTCAAATTGGTTTTGAAATGATTACATGATTACAAATGAGTTTGAGATGCAAATCAAGGTTTGGTCAACTCTTTTTCCATGATTTTAATATTTTGCATTACTTGAATGATTCTCCATAGTGTATTTCAAAGCATGATTAGACTCTATTGGAAGTTGATACATGTGCATTGAAAGATCATATGTTCATGGTTATATAAATGTTTAATTTATGCAAAAACTCTAACCCCTTGGCTTGTCCCCTTCCCATATCCACTCATGGAGTTTTTGTAACTCACATGTTAGATTTTCTCATTTTTGTTGCAGATGAATGATAGCTGTTGAGCACTCATGTCACAGAAACATGGTCTGTTTTACTTGGTAGGTGATGTAGCAGCCTTTAAAGCTTAAAGAGTCGAGTCATGTTTCGATTGATGAGTCGATCTTTTATTTCTATTTATATATATATATCCTTGTTGATATTGAAATGTTAAGCCATTGAACGGCAAGTTACTTGTATGTGTTATATGAATGTTATGGATGATAGCCTTTGAGCTTACATAAGCACTTAAGGTGCATTTATAGAATTGATATGAAATGTACATATTACAAATATTATGAATGCAAAGCATATTACATAGTTTATGGTAAGAAGTCCATGATTGTGTATAATACACCTATGAATGGATGTTGTGTATGATGACCAGTGTTTTTGTATGCATGATGATTATGAGACCTTGATTTTTTATAGACTCGTAGCTAGAAGTAGACGCGATAACACGACTAGGGGTAATTTCATAATTTTCCTTAGTGAGCTCTTAGAAGTGGGTTTTCTACTATTATTAAGGCCTAAGTAGGCCTAAGGAATAAATGAATGATGAAAATGAGGATAAAATGACGAAGGAAATAGAAATAATGATGATTTCCAAGGTAGGGGCAAAATGGTCATTTTTCATCTCAGGTCAAAATTTTTAAGTTTTCATGAACCCGAGTATTTGTAGACTATTATGAACTTTATCTCAGTGTTAAAAGAGTAGAAAGATTGCACAAAGGATTAAAAGAAGACAAAATCAACTTGTTAAAGGCATTTTCGTAATTTAAGTAAAGTTTGGATAAGCTTTAGCTATAAATATCATTTTGTAGCAGCTTTTTCTCATTTTTCAGTAGCCTATTCTTCTTCTTCCTCCCATCCCATGTTTCTTTCATCCTCCATGGAAGCTTGTTTTGAAACTTCCATAAATTCTCTTAAGTTAACCCCGTTTTTCATGCTTTTGTGCACTGTTTCATAGAACCTTTTGTGCTCTTTCACTCTCTCACCTTAAAACCCTTAAAAAGTCTTACTTGCATACTTCCTCTCACTAGCTAGGTGTTTTAGAGAGAGAAAAAAGGGGCATCTATAATAGCTTAAGAATTTTTGGAAAGGAATTCAATTACAAAGCTACCAAGGTGAGTAGTGAATTAGAGTTGATTTTTAAGTTGTTGAGAATGGCTAGTGGATAGATTTGTAAATGTTTTGTAGTTGAGGTTATTTATTCATCTTTAGTGTGATTAGAATAGAGAAAGTAAATAGCTTCTTAATGGCAATTGGAAGCTAGCTAGGAATAACTAGCAGAACATCAAGTAAGAGATAGCTTTTAGAATTACGGTTATGTGAATTGAGTTGATTTGTGATGCTATTGTGTGTGATAGGTTCCAACGAGGCCACATATCTCCATTTGGAACATTAGTGGAAGTTGGAGTCGATCTAAGATTCAATAAATACCAGTGAGTGAACTTGCATTTCAAAATGTTTTGGGAAGTGCCTACATGTTTAAATAAATCATTGGAAAGATTCATTTGTTTTTGCTTTTAAAAAAATATACTTGGGGAACAAGCCCTTGATGAAATGTTTCTATCTTGTGAAATGTGCAATATAAATAGTTCATGCGTTATCACATTATATTGATATGTATATTATGCTTTGGATGCTCTTTTCATGTGATAATGATGACCTAACTATGTGCGGTGTGGGAGAGCACATGAGCTGATGATGACCCAGCTATGTGTGGTGTGGGAGTGCACATGAGTTGATGATGACTCGGCTATGTGTGACTAGGGAGTGCACGAGAGCTGAGTGTGGTGGGATCGTATGCGTGATGATGTATGTATATATCTATATATATGTTATAGAAAGTTCATGAAAATATTTGTGATTGTATTGTATGTTGGCATTGTTAATTGCTCCCAAATTGCTTTTCATTTCAGCAAGAAAATGGCATTTTGATGTAACAAGACCCTTTCAACTAGATTGCTCTATTTCTCGCTGCAGCGAGATTCATTTTCGCTGTAGTGAGAAACTCTCGGGTAGTTCCAAAAATTATGGTGCAGTGCTTTCAATTTGACAATGATTTTGACCACCTTCTGATCAGAACTGGGCAAAGTGGTAAACATCAAAGTTGTAGCCCAGCTTCTTAGATTTCTAATGGTCTAAAAATAATGTCAATTGGACTTTTTTAGTGGGAGATATGCTTGAAAAACCGAAGCATCTGCAAACTAAGTATGCCTTTTTGCTATAGTGCAAAAATCCTCTGTTTGTTTCTCTTGCTTGGTCATTGCTAAAATTTTCATTCTATTCAACTTTGTGGTTCATCATGAATCTTGTAACATTAAGGGATTAACATTAAAAGTTTGAAATGAGGGGTTTTAGCCAAAAATTACACTAAATTTCATGGTTTATCGTAAGTGCATCATGTTTTCTAAAACATTCCTTGTCGTTGCTTGTTCCTTTCCTATGTTCACTCACTGGGTTTATACTCACGTTTTTAAAACTTCATGTTTTCAGATTCTAAGGCAATTGGGACCTAGATTGAGTGTCCACATATGCACGTCTTCTTGGTAGGCACTATGGCATCTTAGTAACGGTACTTTCACTTAAAGTCACTCCGTTGACGGTTGAGAGTCTTTTGTTTGTGTATACGTATATGTAATGTAAACTACTAAGAGTCATGTTATGAATGAAGTATGTAGATGTTGGATTGATGATGATGCCCTTATGAAATGGCAATGAATGACAATACTTTGAGATAATACAAATATGAATATTCAGTTGCTATAAAATATTACTAAAACATTTACTGTTGAGAATTACAACACATGGTTTTAAAGATGATGGACAAAATGAGGAACAAGATCTCATAAAGAGGCTTGCTTGGGTATAGTGGGCTATGCCTATTGAGCCCATGCACTGGTCATGGCTTGAGATTTGGGCTATGACAATGATGATGGTGGAAAATGAGACAAATGTGTTTGATTTATGAATGAATGATGTATGAGGTTTACTAGGGCCTAATGGGCCATACCTTCGTAGGTCTTGGTGTCGGTCATGATTCCTCTAGAAAATGGGATGTGACAATGACACAACCCAAATCCTGGGCCATGACCAGCGCATGGGCCTAATAGGCATAGCTCGCCAAACCCAAGCAAGCCTTATTAGGGATTCCCGATAATGCACTATATTCGTTCACCAATCCTTATTAGTGCTTAAACCATGTACTTTCGTATCATAACTTGAACCACAATTACAATAATAAATTCAATCTTTAAAACATATACTCATAAGTATATACAATTAAGTCTAAAACTACCAATTTAATACTTGTACCAAGGCCATTATCCATTTACAATTTAATTAAATAAAGTGCTACGACTCGACCTTTAGCAGCGGAGAGACTCGGAATAGGGTATTAGGAGATGCCTTTACCTACATCGCAATGGACCATGAATGTCGATGAATAGCTCTCTAGCTGATCACTATCTACAAAAAGGAAATAAGGGGGTGAGTCTCACAGACTCAGTGATCATCGACTCCGTTAGTAGGGAGTAGATGGAAAACAAGCAATAAGCAGATCATTTGAATGATAAAACCAGAATAGAAAACGCTAATCTTATAAACCAAACAATAAAAAGGATATTTGTCCCTTGTAAAAATAATATCGTAAAATCATAACACAATGCTTTCTTTGGCAAAACAATGCCAAAAACAAGTGTAACAGAAAGAGTTTCAATTACCAAAAACATCATTTGCCATCAAAATATGAAATATAGTATAAAGGTATGCACGCTCCTAAAATGTGTGGCATGTAAAGAAATCAAAGTGTACAACCACCTAAATTAACTCATGTTTGTCAAGTAAGCACTGAAAGCTTTTATTTAAATAATGGGAGCTGTAGAGAAAATCTTAACTCCCCACCATGCAAGATAGTATGCGTTGAAAACTCACAAGGCTCTCGAGTAGGAGAGTGTAGTATCAACACGTGGACCCACTTCCACGTAATAACAATTCGAGAGTCTTACTTGATCAAAGTCCCATAGCCATGGCAGTTTCCACGATGTTGGCCTACATCTGAGAATCAAACAATCGATACCGCGCACATCTAGGAGTCTTACTCAATCGGGGTCACTTGTGGCCTAGCGACGTATACATATCACAAGTTGTGGCCCTCGCCAGGCCTTATCGTCGGTCGGTGACCCAAAGGTTCTCTAGCTAGAGCTCTCTCATGCATAGGGTCAGAATTAACCGAAGTGACAGTCGGCCTACTCTTGACACACTTGGTTTGTCAAAACCATTTTCAAAAATCACATTGAAGTTCCCAAGTCTTTCGCTTAAAACCATTTGAAACCAAGGTTCAATAACCCTTTAAATTACTTTTCACATAAAAAGGCATGGTGTATTCTCTTATACAAAGTTCAGACTAAAACCAATGCTGAAATCTTGTAATTTAAATCATTTAACTATTTCATTTAAATGATGCATATCACACAAAAATACAAGGCACGGATTTTGAATGCAAAACAATATAAAAGGGCTTGTTTCCCGGTTTCTAAAACACTTTACGTTTATAGCTCATCTATAGATATATCCAAAGCAATTTTCAAAACAACTTGCATCCACAATTTACAACGAGTCCTACTAGCCCATGCTTTCCGTAATAACTGTGTATAAATCATTATAAATCCATTTAGAAATCGCCTATCGAGGCTAACAGCTCATGCTTACCACAATTGCATTTAATGAAATCCGACAACGTTTATAAACCGTATAACATTATATAGCTATGAAAATTTTTGAAATAGGCACCCCCTACTCACCTTACAATGCCGGGATATCACTTCGCCACTTATCTAAGTACGTTTTCTCCTTTAGTTGATCACCACAGTGTCCTTTTCTTTTTTTTTTTTAACTTGCACACTTCCTAGCAATAAACCAAATCGAATAATTTTAGTGTTTATCATTCCCATTTTCTTCCTTATTCAAACATTACTATCATGTTAATAACTCAAACTATGCTAGAATCACCACTTTTTCTCACTTAACATTGCATATTCATATACATCTTGACACATTTTTACCAAAGTTGCCTCTATCCTTAGCTTGTATAATTCTTTAAATTATAATTACTGGTAACTTATTTATGACTATAGCACCCATATTAACCTTTTTCAGCCATTTTCATTCAAATTCATCTTATATTTTCACACATAACACATATATGTGGCAGCAACAATCATTGTCACTTTTACTCAATTATTTCCAAGTTTATATGCATCATTATCTATCTAACTTTCAATACTTTGTTTATCAATTCTCCATCCACAATATTCTTTTTTCATTTTTTTCAAACAACATGCCATACAAACGTAACAATTTTCAACTAGCTTATGCAAATAGATCCTTTCAACAACCATAATTCCTCACAATATTCAACTAACCGTAGGCTTTAAAACATAGTGCTAAGCTTACTACTTTCCTTTTCCACTTTGAGTCCATCATGTACCTACGGGTTTATTGGCTTGTATGTCACCAATTTTTCTCCAATGAAGCCAATCTTTGCTACCACAAGACATTTCTCTTAGTCACTAACTCATTTTCAAAGATTACTAAAGCCAAAAACAAGAATCTTTATCTTTCCTTGCTTAAATAACCAAAACCAAGCTTTTTTCTTTCTCCTCTCTTTCTTTCCTTTCTCCTTTATTTCTTTCCTTTCTCCTTTCTTTCAACTGATCTCATTTATTTTCTTTTCAAGAGTACAGTTTCCCTTGCAAAACAAAGCCATTTTTCTTTTCAAATGCGTGGTGGCAAGGTGAAATGGCATGGAAACTTGAAAATGACATGGAGTATGGAGGAGAAGAGGAAAATATCTTGTGGCTGGAGATAAGAACCAACCATGGGATAAAGATGAAGAGTCAAAGCTTCCTTTGGAGGCTTTGACAAACTTAATGGTAAAATTACCATTTTACCCTTCAAGGTTTTCACCATTTTTAATTGTATCCTCCCACAATCTTTTAATTCCACTTTATTTTCATTTTTCTTCCTTAACACTTGTACCAATAAAATATCAAGTTCATGCTTCAACGTGATATCACTGAAATATTTAAATATATACTTACTTGCGTTAACTTTATTTAATAAAAACACGTGGGCCCTATTAACGTCATTCTTCTCCAAAATTTTCTCATTCTTCTTCTCCCTAACTTAGATTGACCATATACTCATTTTTCATGAAAAATTTCGACATTGAGTAAAATATCAATATTTTAATATTATTTTATTAATAAAATATTATATTTTTTTAAAATTTTCCACTTGCCTCCTTGGCACCCAAAATATCTTATTATGCTCCTATTCACTTTCGAGTCACTTTTTATATCATTAATTCATCCTCTATTGATATCCAACAAGTTCTATTAATCAACATATCAAAGTACGGGGCATTACAAACAATATGTCATATTTGAAGTTAAGTCAATTACTTTTTGATCACTTAATTTTTATAGATTTTTTATTTTGATAAACAAAATTTTGAAAAGTAATGTTTTGATTACCAACATTTGTAAGTGTTATTATTTTGGTTATTCAACTATTAAAAGATAACAAGCATGTTACTTAACATTCCATATCACCATATCTTGGCTTAGTGTGTGAAACCCTACACCTTAGGTGTAGGTTAGTTAAGTAAAATTATACTTTGTGAGTAAGTTAAACATGTTATAGTTTAAAGATCTTGAAAATTTTTTTACAAAAGTCTATATTTCAAGTTTACAAACATATGTGTTATTGGAAAAGAATTTAGGCAAAAATGATGGATTTTCAAAGTAATGATCACATTTTGGAGTGAAAGTATAGATACATGATGAACAAGTATCGATATTTTCTACTCAAACAGCGTTCAAAAGCATTTGGATGAACATGTATCGATACATTAAACAAAGAACTCAAACATCCATATTGTCACGACCCAAATTTCGAGCCATGACTAGCGCATGGGCCCAATGGACGTAGTCCACTAAGCCCAAGCAAGCCTAATAGTCCGACATGTTCATCATTCCATCATAAACTGCTAAGTCATTTCTCAAAACTTAAAATCAAAATAGTAATAGACATTGCCAACTCGTATTGCCATTTCTCATTTATTATATACATACATTGTCTACAACATGTATTCCAATAATGTACATTAGGTTCGCTTATACATCTCAAAAAGAAAACTTGACTTCCAGCAGAGAGACTCGGATGAATGTACAACTACTGAATGCCGAGACACTTACCAAAAGATGGACACAAGTCTACAGGGATACCTCGTCCTAGTTACCGGCTGCCTCGTGATCTGAAAACATGAATTTGAAATGGTGAGTATAAACCTAGTGAGTGAACAAGGAAGGGAACAAGCAACAACAAAGGAAAATTTAAAATCATGATGCACTAGTTTCAAAACAATGCAATTTGGTTCATTCCTAATAAAACCCCTTATCGAGCCCTTAAGTGATTAATCATTTGAA
>NC_030854.1:20473017-20509698 GCF_000208745.1 Theobroma cacao | reverse complement strand
CAGCTCATAAATCACAAGTACTAGCCATTTTCTGCAGCTAAAAATCAAACTTGGTGCATCACTCACCCTAGGGTTCCTTTGTACTTGGATTCTCTTCCAATAGCTTCCAAATCAATGGAGTGATCCTCTCTTTCTCTCTCTAGAATGCCCAACTAGTGAGAGAAAGTATGAAAACAAGATATTTCAAGGTTTTTGAAGTGAGAAGATGAAATAGCACAAGGGTTTATGGAAGGGTGCACCAAAAGCATGAAAATTGGATCTAGAGAGAGAAAGTTGTGGAAGCTTGAAAATCAAGCTTCCATGGAGTTTGAAGAAACGTGAGAGAGGAGAAGGGAAAAAGAAGACCAGTTGCTAGAAAATTCAAGAAGCTGCTGGAAATTCAAGGTATTTATAGGCAATCTTATCCTTTCCTTTAAAATTATGAAAATACCCCTCCACCAATTAACTTACTCTCTTCCAATCTTTTATGTAATCCTTTTTCTCTTTTAACACTGGGACAATATCCAAAATGGTCTAAACATGCTCGGGTTCATAAAAACTTATAATTTTAACCCAAGGTAAAAAATGACCATTTTGCCTCTATTATGAAAATTGTTGAAACTTCTAGTTTTCTTCGTGTTTTCATCAGCACACATCATTTATACTTTCTTATGCCTATTTAGGCCTTAAAATATCATAAAACTTTCTTTTGGAAGCTTATTAGAGAAAATAACGAAACTACCCCTAGCTCATATTATTACATCTATACTTAGTTACAAGCCTATAGAAGTTGGGGTATCATAAATACATTTCTAAATGTATCGATACTTGATGTCGTTTTCACAAAAATAAAAAAGCATTAAATAGTAATTTTTTTCACTAAATAATTACTATAAAAGGACAAATTTTCAATAATTTTAAGTTTTGGCTACCTCCCAAACATTTTCTGTCAACTCTCAACATTCGCAAACCCTTTTTCTACCAAAAATCCTCATTTTCAAATATTTGGAGATTAAAAGTTGGGTTTTGGGTTTTCTAAACATTAAAGATAACATTTTAGATTTCCTCTATTGATTTTAAATATTCCAACAGATTTCGTGATTCTTCAAAGAAGCTAAGGTTTCCAAAGGTTTCTATCCTTAATAGCTCACTAAGGTAAGCAATAGATTAATATTTAAATGTCTATATTACAAGTTAAGTAAAGAATAGTGGATATTAAGGTAGAAAATTAATTTTTGATGAACTCGACCAGTTTGAAATGAGTGTAGGATGAGCACCACATGCTATATTGCTTAAGTAATAACTAGAATTGATTGAACACATAGGTGTGGTTGAAACTCCAAGGGATTCGCTAGAGTAAAGGTTTGCTTGGTAGAGGTCGAGTCTTCGAAGGTGAGTGGATACACTTTTTCAAGTATTTTATATGTGAACTAAAGCATGATTTATTGAGGTGTTCATCTTGCATGATTGAATTATCATTATGATGACTTTTCAAATGTTTTAAATCCAAAAAATTTCAAAGATGTTTTCAAATCTAAGATATATGTAAATATTCTAGAATGTATTAGCTTATAAAAAAAAGGGGACAAGCCTTTTTAATGATTTCCTTCAAAATGAGTTTAAGTTGATATGATGAGTATGACATGCATGTATGCTTCATGAGATGTTTTGGTGGATGCAAATATTCCCACCCATAAGCTTATGAAATTATTATATGATATGTACTTGAGAATGAAATGTATGTTTATGAATTATTGGTAACTTTATTATGTGGAGTTATCTTGTCACATTTTGGGTGCTAAAATGGCTAAGTTCTTGAGTTTTAGGTGTGGTTTTAAGTTGTTTTAGTTGTTTTACTTAAGTTAATAAAAGCATGTTGAACCAATTTAACTTCAAGTGTTTTAGTTTATTTGTATCCGAAAATGCCTAATTTTAGCTACGATTAGTTTATTTCATTTTTTTGAAGCTCCACAAATGAAAAGGGCTTATCGGATGCCAATTGAGGTTAATTAAAGTGTTTAAAAGTGATGAAGGGTGAAAGACATAGTTTGGAATAAAATATTTCACACGCGAAAAAATAATAATTAAATAATAATATTTTTATTAAGGATGAATTAGTGAGATAAAAACTGATTCGAGAGTGAATCGGGGCATAATAAGACATTTTGGGTGCCAAGGAGATAAGTGGAAAATTTTGGAATAAAATAATAGTAAAATATTAATATTTTATTCAGTGTCAAAATTTTTCATGAAGAAGGAGTATATGGTCAATCTAAGTGGAGGAGAAGAAGAGCGAGGAAATTTTAGAAAAAAATGATGTTAATGGGGCTCATGTGTCTTTATTAAATAAAGCTAACGCGAGTAAGTGAATATTTAAATATTGCAGTGATATTGCGTTGAAGTATAAACTTGATATTTTATAGATACAAGTGTTAAGGAAGAAAAATGGAAAGAAATTGGAATTAAAAGATTGTGGGAGGATACAATTACAAAAAGTGAAAACCTTGGAGGGTGAAATGGTAATTTTGCCATTAATTTGGTCAAAGCTTCCTTTGAAAGTTTTGACTCTTCATTCTTATCCCATGGCCGGTTCTTATCTCCAACCACAAGATATTTTCTTCTTCACCTTCATGCTTCCACGCCATTTTCAAGCTTTCGTGCCATTTTCACCTTGCCACTATGCATTTGAAAAGAAAAATGGCTTTGTTTTGCAAGGAAAACCGTACTCTTCGAAAGAAAATAGATGAGATCAGTTGGAAGAAAGGAGAAAGGAAAGAAAGAAAGGAGAAAGAAAAAGAGAAAAAGGAAGAAAAAGCTTGGTTTTGGTGATTCAAGCAAGGAAAGGTAAGGATTCTTGTTTTTAGCTTGAGTAATTTTTAAAAATGAGTTAGTAACTAAGAGAAATGTCTTGTGGCAGCAAAGATTGGCTTGATTGGAGAAAAATTGGTGACATACAAGCCAATAAACCCATGGTTACATGATGGACTCAAAGTGGAAAAGGAAAGCGGTAAGCTTAACACTATGTTTTAAAGCCTACTGTTAGTTGAATATTGTGAGAAAATAATTACGCAAGTGTGGTGCATGTAAACTTAGGAAATGCTTGATGAAATTAGATTTATAATTGCTGCCATATGTGAGGTTATTGGTGTGAAAATGATAGTTGAACTTGATAGATGCCATTAGAAAGGATTAATATGTGTGCTAACGTTATAAACAAGTTTTCGGTACTTATAATGTAAAGAATTACGTAAGCAAAAGATATGAAGAACCTTAGCAAAAACGTGTCAAGATGCAAGTTAGTAGAATGAGGATTTATGATTGAATGAGAAAGAGAAGTGGAAATGATATACACTAAATGTATTAAGTTTAAATTGTTGCTAGAAAAGTTTACCGTGGTGGCCAACCGGGCGAGGTAACGAGTGACTGGCAAGCAGAAATAGTGAGATATGCACCTGAATCAATAGCGACGAAGCATCTCGCTATTGTAAGTTGAGTGGGGGGTGCCTATTTCAAAATTTCCATAGCTATATAATGTTATACGTTTTATAAACGTTGCCAGATTTGATTAAATGCAATTATGGAAAGCATGAGCTGTTAGTGTCGATAAGCAATTTCTAAATGGATTTACAATGATTTATACACTGTTATTGTGGAAAGCATGAGCTGGTAGAACTCATAGGAAATTGTGGATGCAAGTTGTTTTGAAAATTGTTTTGGATATATCTATAGATGAGCTATATACATAAAGTGTTTTAAGAATCAGGAAACAAGCCTTTTATACTATTTTGCATTCAAAATCTATGCCTTGTATCTTTTGTGTGATATGTATAGTTAAATGCAATTGTTAAATGATTTAAAATGCATGTTTTGAGCACCACTTTTAGTTCGATCTTTGTATAAGAGAATACACCATGCCTTTTTATGTGAAAAGTAATTTGAAAGGTTATTGAACCTTGTTTTCAAATGGTTTTAAGCAAAAGACTTGGAAACCTTGATTTGATCTTTTGAAAATGGTTTTGACAAACCAAGTACGTCGAGAGTAGGTCGACTGTCACTCCGGTTAAGTGTGACCCTCGTGCACTAATGAGCTCTAGCTAGAGAACCTTTGGGTCTCCGATGGGAGATTAAGTGTGGCGGGGGCCACGACCTATGATTTGTATTCGTGGTTAGGCCACAAGTGATCCGGTGGAGTGAGACTTTCGGATGTGCACGGTAGCGACTGCTTGATTCTCCTATATTGGGCAACATCGTGGAGATTACCATGGCTATGGGAATCTAGTGGAGTAAGACTCTCAGATTATTATTACGTGGAAGTGAGTCCACGTGTTGATCTTATACTTTCCTACTTGACAGCCTTACGAGTTTTCAACACATACTCTCTTGCATGGTGGAGAGTTAAGATTTTCTCTGTAGCTCCCATTATTTAAATAAAAGCTTTTAGTGCTTACTTGAGAAACATGAGTTGATTTAGGTGGTTGTACACTTTGATTTCTTTACATGCCACACATTTTGGGAGTGTGCTTACCTTTATACTGTATTTCATATTTTGATGGCAATGATGTTTCCAGTGATTGAAACTCTTTCTGTTACACTTATTTTTGGCACTGTTTTGCCAAAGAAAGCATTGTATTATGATTTTACGATATTATTTTTACAGGGCACAAATATCTTTCTTGTGGTTTGGTTTATAAGATTAACATTTTATATTTTGGTTTTATCAATCAAATGATCTGTTTATTACTTGTTTCCCATTTTCTCCCACTCACGGAGCTGATGATCACTGAGTCTGTGAGACTCACCCCCTTATTTCTCTTTTGTAGATAGTGATAGGCCTAACGTGCAATCATTAGCACTTATGGTCCATCGCAAATAGGTAAAGGCATCTCATAGCATTTCATTCCAAGTCACTCCCGCTACTAGAGGTTGAGTCATTGTACTTTGTTTTCTTTTGTAAATGAGTACTGGTCTTATTTTAAATGTTTAATTGGAGATTCTAAACTACGATGTATTTACATATGATCACATGGATTAAAGGTCAGAATGATTTGTTATGCCTATTGTGAAAATCATGTCTCGAGAGTATATTGTTTAAAGCAATAACATGAATTGGTCAACGAGTGTAGTGAATTATCGAGGATCTCTAATAAGGCTTATTTGGGACTTGGCGGGTTCTCTCAAAGGTCTCGAACACTGGTAACGACCGAGGAGCGGTCGTTATAGAATCATTCAAGTATGGTTATGTGCAGACTCTCACTAAATATGCTATAATATTTTGAGCACAGTTATTCTCTCCAGAAATTCAATGGACATGATTCTTAGACCATTGGAAAGCTAATAGGCAGAGCTACAACTTTTAATATTTATCATTTTGCCTAGTTCAGCTTTGAAGTAGGAGAAAAGCACTTGTCAAATGAAGATACTGTAGCAAATTCTGCACAGTGGCAACATGAAAAAGCTAGCACTACGGTCTTGAGATGCCTCTATACAAATTCTAGAAAGCTCGGCACCTAAGCATTAGCACGTGATGTAAAAACTTTTTGAGTAGGGGTTGGAGCAAAGCAACTTTCTAGGAAAAGAGATCTTTTGGAAAAGAGGAAAAAGGGAGAAAATGAAGAAGATTAAGCTTCTAAAGTGGTTGCAAAACAGTTTCTCTCACTAGCTTTGGCTTTCTTCCTTTTTCTTTTACTGTGAAAATGATTTATTTTCTTGGGATATTGATTTTTGTTGAAGATATTATGAGCTACATTGATTTTCCTAGGATTATGGTAGATTTCAATATGCAATTTGGATATTTTGTTTGTCCATTACTTAATTTTAATGGGTAGTGTGA
Organism: Theobroma cacao; assembly: GCF_000208745.1. Lineage (NCBI taxonomy): Eukaryota > Viridiplantae > Streptophyta > Magnoliopsida > Malvales > Malvaceae > Theobroma > Theobroma cacao. The sequence goes on along the minus strand of NC_030854.1, from coordinate 20,503,889 downwards.
TGTTTATTAAAATCTAAAGTTATTGCCTTTGATTGCTTGATCAACAATTGAATGGATATGGTTATCTAAATGAGACTTGATGAAGTAAATGTAGATTAGTCCACAGTTTGAATAGTGCGTGTTCATTTCACTTAGAAATTGAGTGAATTGATTATCAACTAAGGTAGACATACACTTAAATGCCACATGTAGTCAAATTAGAACATATGCTTAATGAACCTACCTTAATTAATTCTTATAGACATATAGAGTGCCAATTAGTTTAGGTATTTATGCAGATTTCTTGACGAAGATTTATACATAGATTTGGATTCTAGATTAGCATCACGACCAATTAATTTAAGTATTAAGAGAAATATTAGTCCAAATGAATGTTGAATGAAACCATAATCCTAGACTCTTAGTCCATTACTTTTTATTAACTTTAGCGTCCATTTCTTATACTAGTTAAGTAAATTTTTGTCTTTATTTTTGAAAATTTGGTTTACTTGAATAAAACTAGGGTGCCTTAATTTTAATATTTAGCAAAATTTTAAAGACAAATCGTCATGGGATAAGATACTTATTTACCTCCCTATTAATTGAGCAACACGTGCACTTGTGTTACATCAATAACAAGTTTCTGGCAACATTGTTGGAGAATTGTTTTCCTTTTCTTTTGCTAATATTATTACCAAGCAAACTAGTCTTACATTAACGTTTGTTTTCTTTATGCTCAGGTACTTTTTGGTCTTTGTATGAGAAAGGGAAAGAGCTTGGAAATTGTTCTTTATGATCTAGAAATTAAGAAGAATTTTGGAGACTTTTAAGGCAAAATTCACAAGATTCCAATCATTCGGAAACAATGGTTGATAATAAAAGATATCAGCAAATCCAAGGGCAAGTAATGGAAGATAATTGATCTTTGAGAGATTATGTTGTTCCGTTGGTGTAAGGTATTTACTAAAGCATTTGAAAGTCAACTGTTCAAGCTAACAACTTCGAGATAAAGCTAGCAATCATCCAAATGATCCAGACTTTAGTCCAATTTGGGGGTTTCCCTAATGATGATTCTAATGCTCATATCTCAAATTGTTTGGAGATTTGTGACACTTTCAAGCACAATGGAGTTACTGATGTGTGAAACTTGTAGTTTTCGTTACTGGATAAATTAGACAATTAACTTGGTGAGGCTTAGGAAATGCAAGGACTAGCTAAAGAACCTTGATTTTATCCTTGAGAATTCATAACTATATATCATGGAGGTAATGAAAAGGAATTGGGATGGAATTAGGCTTAAAAAAGGAAAATTTTTACAAGTCTGGACCTAAAAAGTCGACCCAACTGCATAGAGGATCAACCTTGTGAAGAAACAATAGAGGAAGTGAAAGCATTCTGGTTTAAGGTTGACCTTAAACCTTTGGAGTAGACCTTTGGGTGCCCAAGCAGTATAAAAAAGTTTAAAAGCCCTAAAACTCGAGACTCACTCTTTTATTTCATTCTTTTTTGTTCTTCCATTCATTTTCTCTCAAACTTCACACCCTTCAAGACCTACTAAATCCCATCATCAAACCTTGGGTTCTACGTGTTAAAGGTAAGGATTTTCACTCCCAAAACTTAGTTTTTTTTTATGTTATCTTTTTTCCCTAAAAGCTAGAAACTGTTTCTAGCTTTTCAAAATTTTTCTAGATCTCTTCACTAGAAGCTCACCAAAGAGGAAAAGTAGGTAAAGTAAGTTGTTTACTTAATGGGTAGAAGGTTTGGATGAAAGATTAATGGAAGTTATTGGAAATAAGTGAAGATTAAATAGAGTTAGAAATGGATATTATCTTAAGAATTTGAGAATATGGTGCCTTGGAAAGCAAGTATATTCTCATGTTTAATTTCATTTAATTTATTTATAGTGAAAGTGCATTTCCATAATAAGATGAAGAGTTTGTTTTAAGTAAGCATTCATTATCTAGTTATTGAATCTAAATATTGTTCATAGCCATATAATAAAGTTGGTCACTTTATTGTGTTAAAGCTGTAGTGTCTAGATTATTTCCAATGAAATGAATGTGATTCACTTCAAAGGAATGATGAGTCTCAAATCATCAAAATGGTTGACTTCGAGTAATGACACTATAACATGAATCGGAATCACGTGAAAATCAAATTTAAGTTTAACAGTTACCTAAATCTTGATATCACATTTATGCATTTGCTTATGGTAAAACCTAAATCCTAATGGATAGTGGACTCGTGTTTTATCTCTTTACAACTTTGACATAACATGACACAATCATCATAAAGCGTTGATCTAGACTCCGTATATTGGGATTATAATTGAGGTGAATATCTGGTAGTGGAGTTCATAGCATTAACATCACTTCTAGTGATTTCAAGAAGATTGGTGAATAATCTGGGCCCAATGGATAGATGAATTAGCTATTCATCACATCTTGATACTTAAAAGATTAGATCTAGAGTATTGGATCACTAATTGGATCAAATCTGAGACTAGGGGACAAATTGACATAAAGGGTAAAACAATAATTTCACCTTTTATCACTAGATGGTATGAGGGTTTACATAAATGGTTTGCAATTGGACAACTAATAATGAATATCAAGTATTGAATCATTTCTCGTAATTAAAGTTAATCTAAGAGTGCAACCGTGAATCTATGGTTGACTGTTTTCATGGTTAATAAGCTTGAATTATCTTAATGAGATTAAGAATAATTCTAAGTTTACTGGAACTTTGAATATCTATGTCCAAATAGATTCCCCACTTAGTTTCATAGAATTCAACTTGTTTAAGTTGGAATGATTGTTTTATTTGATTAATTAAATTTATGTACAAAATGGCAACTTTTACATGTTTATCTTAATTTAGACAACAAAACATGCTTGTCATAATTTAGACAAGAAAACATGTTTTGTCTTCATTTTGACAGGAAAACATGTTATGTCTTAACTTAGACAAGAAAACATGTTTTCTCTTAATTTAGACAAGAAAACATATTTGTCTTAATTTAGATAAGAAAACATGTTTGTCTTAATTTAAGATAAGAAAAATATGTTTTGTCTTAATCTAGACAAGAAAAACATGTTTGTCTTATTTTAGACAAGATAACATGTTTTGTCTTAATTAAAGACAAGAGTTGTCTTGAATTAAGATAATGCTATTAGGATTCTTGTAAAATGAATCTAGACATCCATGTTGATAAAAAGAGATTCCATGTTTGACTAGCACTCTTTTATTTATTATTAATTCTTTTTAAAGAAAGACGGATAATAATAAAATAAGCGCTATTATTCAACAAAGAGTTTTATTTTATCAAGAACTCTAAATGATAATTAAAGAATTAAATTATTTATTCTTTATTTTTAATATTGATAATTATGCAGCATGTTTCATGCATCTATAACTTTAAATGGATGGTCAAGATTGATTCAAAGGTATTTGATTTTGATTAAACCTCTGAGGCAAGAGTTTTAATATAAAGAGAAGAGATTGGAAAAAAAGAATTGTACGTATCTTTCTTGAAAAAGTTTTTGCAGCTACTTCTCTCATTTTGCTCTTAACTTTACCACACCTCTCTTCTCTCTCCCATTCTTGGCTTATTTCTTGAAATAAAAATAGCCATTAAGTTTTAGGAAGAAAATAGAGACAAAATCGGTTGCCATATTATAATTTAGCATTCCACAGGTTGTTCACTCAAGGTTCAAGTCGAAAGCATTCAGAAAGAATAAGTGGTAAGTTTGTTTGGCTGAGAAATCAATCATTGATGTGGTGGTGAATTTACTACAATTCACTATGTTTTCGAAAATAAGAATCTCAAAATAAAGGTACGTTTTATCTTAGTTTAATAGATACTTATTTTTTAGGATGTGATTATGTTACTTGCAATATAAATTATGTGTTTTTCGGCTTGTGTAATTGGATTGCTTTCTTCCTTTATAATAGAAAATTTTTTAAAATCTATGCTTTGCACAAACACATCAATCCACTTAGATACAACTCCATCATATTGAATATATTCTGAAATTATTATGGGTTTTTGGGAATATTGATGATTTAACACATTTTTAGATGATATTTGTTGGCTACATTAGTTTTTGATGATAATAAAACATTCCCACTCATTTATGTCTAACTATGCTATTTGAGTGTGCAGGATGAAAAATGTATGCCAATAATAAATTAATCACTAAAAAGAAAATATCAAATCTCATAAGAATGAGGAGATAAAATTGAGCCACAAAATAGAAGCCTCTTAGTTGGATAAAGAAGTGAGTTAGTGAACTAAAACTCAAGAATGGAGATGGCTAATAATTCTACCAAAAAAAACTTGTAAGTTAAAATTCTACTATGCAAGTATACGTATCGAATAGATAGTATATAAGCAAGCAGAGTATCGATCCCACAGGGAATTGATCTAAAATTTTACTAAGTACTAAAATTAGAACAAATTAATCTTATCCGAACACAAAATTAATTGATTAACCAAACTAATTAACTAAAATTTAAACCAACAAGGAAAAATCAAAATAATAATAACTTAAGAAAATATCAAATCAAACAGGCTTAGGATTACAATATCCCTCACACTTCATCTAAATCTTACCTCTCTTCCTTAGCTTATTTCAATAGGTTGAATTGCTAACCTAGAGTCCTAAATTATTTATAAAGGTCTCCCGACTCATCTTATAAACATATATATTTTAACCAAAACACTATATCCCTATGTGAATTGAAATTAAAACAGACTCATTAAGTTCAGGCTCTAATCTGGCTACATATGGCCTATAGGTATATCCTATCCTATACACAAATCAATTACTATGATCATATGCTATCCCAATTTTAGTCTACACTAAACTCCCTTTCCCAAGTTTGTTTAGATTCCTAAATCAATTTAATTGGTGATCAGGAAATTAAAAAGCATTAAGAACAAAATGGAATAAACAATTCAAATCCCATTAAAGATAAACAAGAAAGAGATTAAAAATATAGACTACATGTTAGTTCAATTGCAATCCTAGAAAAAGAAAATTAGCTACTCATGATGGGAAAAACAAATAACATTATAATAAATTCAACCATTGAGAGTAACAAGAAAAATAAAAGCCAAGGAAGAAAACAAAACAATATTTGCCACCTTGATCTCCAAGTTTCAGCATCAACTTCTAACTTATTGAATCTCCCAAAAGTTATGTCCCTAATGTTGTTAAACCTATCCTATTTATACTAATAAGCTTAACCTAAAGTTCCTTAAACTGATCTAGGGTTTAATTGGGCTTAAAAGTGTAATGAGAAGCCCAAAAAATCAATTGCCAGTCTTTACAAATTTCCATTCCCGGCACAGTACATCTAGCTATTTTCCAACACGATTTTCTCTATCTTCGAGGAAGAAATGGGCAAAGCGATCTTCATAAAAGTTGTATCTCTGTCTCTTAGCTTTCCAATGGTCTAAGAATCCCATCATTTGGATATGGCCAAAATACTATAGTATATGCAAGCATATTCTGGATCTTTCAACACCTTACTTTCCAAAATTAAGCCTAATTCTTTTATTCCTAAAAAAATATAAAAACTAATAAATAATAACTAAATTAAAAAGAATAACATAAAATTAAAATAACTCACTTAAAAATAAACTAATTATAAAAACAACTAAAAATAAGTAAATTATAATTGAAAATTGAGGACTTAGCTAATATTTCATAACAAAATTGGACTAAAATAATTCTATAAAATAGAATTATCAAAGGTCGGTTCAAAAGCAGAGATGACTTAATCGACTAAGAAGTATAGTTAGTCGACTAAGAGCTCACTGCCAAAAACTGGGTTCAGAGATAGAAACAACTTAATCGACTAAGAAGCATAGTTAGTCAACTAAGAGCATTCTATCTAAAGATTTGAATTTGAATACTAAAAGACAGATTAATGACTAGAACTACTCCAAACTATTTCCCAACAGTCAAAAACTGTCAAACATCTATCAGAGTTGATTTTCCAAGTATATAAGGCACTCCCAACGGTTAAGAAAGACATTCAAGGCTTCCAAGATAAAAAAAGCTCAAAAACAACAAGAAATTCTTTGCATACTTTTTGCACTTCACTCCAATCCTTGTAATAGAATTAAGCACTTCACTTTTGTGAGACCTAGACCTCCATAGACACGTGATTAGAAGTAGACGCGATAAAATGGACTAGGGGTAATTTTATCATTTTCCTTAGTGAGCTCTCAGAAGTAGGTTTCAAACAATATTAAGGCCTAAGTAGGCCTAAGGTAGAAATGAATGATGAAAATAAGGATAAAATGATGAAAGAAATAGAAATAATGATGATTTCCAAGGTAGGGGCAAAATGGTCAATTTTTATCTCGAGTCAAAATTTTAAGTTTTCGTGAACTCGAGTATTTCTAGACTATTATGGACTTTATCCCAGTGTCAAAAGAGTAAAAAGATTGCATAAAGAATTGGAGGAGAACAAGCCAACTTGCTAAGGCCATTTTTATAATTTAAGTAGAGTTTGGATAAGCTTTAGAAATAAATATCATTTTTCTAGTAGCTTCTTCATTTCTTCAGCAGCTTCTTCTTCTTCTCATCCCAACTCACGTTTCTTTCATCCTCCATAAAAGCTTTTCTCAAAGCTTCCATCACCCTCTCAAGTTAACCTCAAATTTCATTCTTTTACACACCTTGTTATAGGGTTTTTCATACTCTTTTACTCTTTTACCTTAAAAACCCTCAAAAGTCTTACTCCTATACTTTCTCTCACTAGCTAGGTGTTTTAGAGAGAGAAAGAGGGAGCTTTTACAATAACTTGAAAACTCTTAGAAAAGGATTCAATTATAAAGTTACCAACGTGAGTAGTGAAGTAGAATTGATTTTTAAGTGTTGAGAATGGCTAGTGATTAGACTTGTGAGTGTTTTGTAGTTGAGGTTGTTTATTCATTTTATAGTGATTAGGATAGTGAAAATAGATAGCTACTTAATGGCAATTGGAGGCTAGTTAAAAGATAGCTTTTAGAATTTATAGTTATGTGAATTAAGTTAATTGTGATGCTATTGTGATGATAGGTTCCAATGAAGCCCCACCGCCCCATTGGGGCCATTAAAGGAAGTTGGAGTTGGGTAAAGATTTAACAAATACTAGTGAGTGAACTTGCATTTCAAAATGTTTTGGGAAGTGCCTACATGTTTAAATAAATCATTTGAAAGTTTCATTTGTTTTTGCTTTAAAAGTATACTTGGGGAACAAGCCCTTGATGAAATGTTTCTATCTTGTGAGATGTGCAATATGAATAGTTCCTGCGTTATCACATTATACTGATGTGTATATTATGCTTTTGATGTTCCTTTTGTGTGATAATGATGACCTAGCTATGTGCGGTGTGGAAGTGCACATGAGCTGATGATGACCCAGCTATATGTAGTGTGGGAGTGCACATGAGCTGATGATGACCCGGCTAAGTGCGAGTAGGGAGTGCACTTGATGATGATATTGCATTGTGCGTGTAGGAAGTGCACATGAGCTGAGCGTGGCGAGATGGTATGCATGATGATGTATGTATATATATATATATGTTATAAAAAGTGTATAAAAAAATTTGTGATTGTGTTGTATGTTCGCATTGTTAATTGCTCCTAAATTGCTTTTCATTTTAGCAAGAAAATGGCTTTTTGATGTAACAAGACCCCTTCAACTAAATTTCTTTGTTTCTCGCTGCAGCGAGATTCATTTTCATTGTAGTTAGAAACTCGGGTAGGTAGCCTTAACCCATACTCTAAATTTCGCTACAGCGAGAATGGATTCTTGCTGCAGTAAGGACTTTCGCTGCAGCGAAAATGGATTCTTGCTACATCGAGAAACTCTCGGGTTGTTCCAAAATTCTAGTGCAGAGCTTTCACTTTGACAAAGATTTTGACCACCTTCTATTCAGAACTGGACAAAGTAGCAGACATCAAAATTGTAGCCCAACTCTTAGCTTTCTAATGACCAAAAATCATATCAATTGGACTTATGTAATGGGAGATATGCTTGAAAAACCGAAGCAAATGCAAATCGAGAATACCTTTTCTTTGCAACAAGAAAACCCTCTGTTTATTTGTCTTGCTTGGTCATTGCTGAAATTGTCATTCTATTCAACTTTATGGTTCATCATGGATCTTGTAACATTAAGGGATTAAACATTCAAAGTTTGAAATGAGGCGTTTTAACCAAAAAGTTAGACTAAATTGCATGGTTTATCGTAAGTGCATCATGTTTTCTAAAACATTTCTTGTTGTTGCTTGTTCCCTTCTTATGTTCACTCATTGAGTTTATACTCAATCTTTTAAGTTGCATGTTTTCAGATCCGTAGCTAGTGGGGATCGAGATTAAGGAGACCTCTTGTATTCACCCCTTGGTAGGTATATGGTGTTCGATAGCTGTGCCGTCACCTAGTCACTTCGCTAGTCGTCAAGAATTTTACATGTGTATTTACACTCAATGTAAATCGCTAAGATTTAGGCTGCAAACAATAGATGTATATATGATATGATGATGCCATTATGAGATGGAGATGAATGACAATATTTTGGATTAGTACAAATATAAATATTTGGTTGTCTTGTCTATTATCGAAATATGTATAGTTGAGAATAAAGATTTGTGGTTAGAAATGATGGTGGAAATGATGAAATAAAATTTCATAAATAGGCTTGCTTGGGCTTAGTGGGCTGTGCCTATTGAGCCCTTGCGTAGGTCATGGCCTGGAATTTGGGTCGTGACAACTTTGTACTATTCAGATCAAGTTAGTGATCATAGGTACATCGTTATTTCTTTTCTTCTTGAAGTCACTCTAAATGGTTTATTCAGGCTTGGGTTAGCTTGATTGAATGTATGGGTTCTAACTTAGCCTAAAAAAGTTAGTTTTAGGTTTTGATTGATTATGGGAAAAACCATTGTCAAAGGTTGTGGCTGAGCCTATGAAAAGCCATTGTAAAAGCTTGGTGGGAGCTTAAGAATTCCACTGTTTATAGTGATTTGGTTTAGAAAATCCTTGGTTGAACAATCTTTGTGTATTGTCTGCTCTATTTTATTTTTCATTTTCATTCTTTTTTAAATCATTCCTTCATCTTGCATCAAATTTCTCATCATTGACCTCTAATTTGCCCCCAATTAGAAATCAAGTTTAGTGAGAGCCAAAAAGTGCTATTCACCCCCCTCTAGCACATTTATTTGGGACCAACAAGTGTCAACCCTCATTCTCAAGGCTTAACATCTTAAGGGAGATCCTAATGACTCTTCAAAACTCAATAGTTGCTGAGGGACAGTCCACAAATAGACCACCTCTGTTTGATGGCTCAAATTACCTCTATTTGAGCACTAAAATGTCAATCTACATAAGGGCAATAGACTATGAAATGTGGGATGTCATCATTGATGGACCCTTCATTCCGTCGACCATAAATGTAGTGACAAATGAATTGATTCCTAAGCCAAAGGCTGAATGGATTGAAGTTGAAATAAAAAAGGTTCAAACAAACTTCAAGGTAATAAATACCTTACATTGTGCCTTAACTCCCACTAAGTTTAACAAAGTGTCAAGCTGTACAACAGCTAAACAAGTATGGGACAAACTTAAGATTATCCATGAAGGGACTTCACAAGTTACAGAGCCCAAGATAGCTATCCTAACTCACAATTATGAGATGTTTAAGATGGAACCTGGTCAAGATATCACCAGCATGCTAAACAGGTTCACTAATATCACCAATAAACTCAGTCAGCTAGGCAAACCAATTCTCGAACATGAAATTGTTAAAAGACTTCTTAGAAGCATACCTAAAAATTGAAAGCCAAAGGTGATTGCCATTCATGAAGCCCATGACTTAAATGTCATCACCCTTGATGAACTTTTGGTTATCTTCTCACTCATGAGCTGAAGCTTAAGGAAGAGGAAAAAGAAGATAAGAGAGAAGTAAAAGAAAAGAAAAAAAGCATTGCCTTAGAAGTAAGCATTCTTGAAGAAGAATTGGACAATTTATCTTATGATGATGATGAAGAATTAGCTATGGTGGCAAAAAGATTCAGAAAACTTATGGGACAAAGAGACAGGAGATTGGCTAGGAAAAGGTAGAAAAGAGATCAAGGTTCTTCATGGAAAACCAAAAATAAAATGAGTTCAATAAGAAGGAAAAGGTTATATGCTTCGAATGTAAGAAGCCTGGACACTTTAGGTCAGAATGCCCCTTGCTGAAGAAGGAAACTCCCAAGAAAAATAGAAAATTGAATAAGGCAATGGTGGCTACAGCCTGGTCTGATAGTGATGTTTCAAGTTTAGATGTTAAAGAATAAAAAGTGGAAGAAAGAGCAAATTTATGTTTGATGGAAAGAGATGAAGAATTTGAGGTATTTTCAGCTTCTTGTGATATTTCAATTAATGAACTTCAGGAAGAATATGAATGTCTTTATGATGAATTCAAAAAGCTTGCTTCAAAATACAAAGTTTTGAAAAGAAAGGCAACATCTCTTGAGATAGATTTAGAAAAGACAAGACATGACTTCAATTCTATTTCTGAACAAAGAAACTTTCTTCAAACAGAACTAGAACATTCAAAAACAGATTTTGAGATTCTAAAATTGGAATTTGAAAACAGAACTGAAGCTTTACAAAAAGTAGTTGATGAAAATATTGCTCTTAAGAGTTTGAAAAAAGATACATTAAGAAGAAACACATACTTTAAGAAAAATTCTAATAAGGTCTCCTCTAGATGTTATATTTGTGACAAACTTGGTCATCTATCTTATAACTGTTATAGAAAAAGAAACACACAGAAAATAAAAAGGATTTGGGTTCCAAAAGGATCCTATGTAGCAACTAACCTTTAAAGACCCATCAAGGTATGGGTACCTATTAAGAAAAATTGAAAATCAGTCTTGCAGGTTGAGCCAAACTGAAAAGGCATATGCTCAAGAGCTCAATTAAAGGAAAAGCAACCATAGTACATGGACAGTGGCTGCTCAAGACACATGACTGCAAATGAAATGTTGTTTGCTCAGCTAGACAAGAAATAAGGAGGTAATGTATCTTTTGGAGATGATTCAAAAGGTAGAATTCATGGTATAGGAACTATTGGTAAGAATTCTCAAGCTCAAATTAGTCATGTGTTGCTTGTTACAAGTTTAAAACACAATTTATTAAGTATCAGTCAATTGTGTGATGAAGGTTTTGAGGTATGTTTTGATTCAAATAAATGTGAAGTGATAAACATTAGTACCTACAAAACTTCATTCATAGGAAGACGAATAAAAACTATGTATGTTATATTCCTTGAAGATCTTGAGCTTATTGTGAAACATGTCTTATGGCAAATGAAGAAAATGATAGCTGGTTATGGCATAGGAGACTTAGACATGTGAGCATGCATACCATCTCAAAATTGATGAGAAACAATCTAGTTATTAGATTGCTTGAACTTAACTTTGAGAATGATTAGATTTGTGATGCTTGCCAACTAGGTAAACAAGTTAGAACATCCTTCAGAACCAAGAAGATTGTCTCAACCTCTGGACCTCTTGAACTACTGCATATTGATTTATTTGGTCCAATTAACACAACTAGCCTATGAGGCAAATCATATGGCTTTGTGATAGTTGATGACTACTTTAGGTATACTTGGGTATACTTTCTTGCTCATAAAAATGATGCTCTACCTGCATTTGTAAATCATTGTAATAAGGTTCAAAATGAAAAAGGACTTGTTATAGTTACCATTAAGAGTGATCATGGAGGTGAGTTTGAAAACTTTTGTAATGAAAAGGGGTTGGATCATAATTTTTTAGCATTTAAAACACCTTAGCAAAATGGGGTTGTAGAAAAAAAATTGAACTTTAAAAGAAATGGCTTGAACCATGCTTTGTGAAAACAATCTTCCAAAGTATTTTTAAGCAGAAGCTGTCAGCACAGCAGCATACATTCTTAATAGAGTCTCAATAAGGGCCATGATATCAAAAACCTCATATGAACTATACAAAGGTAGAAAACTAAACATCTCTCACCTTAGAAGTTTTGGCTGCAAATGCTTTGTATTGAACAATGGAAAACGTTCTCTAGGAAAGTTTGATGCAAAGAGTGATGAGGCAATATTTTTAGAATATGAATTAAACTCAAAAGCTTATAGAGTTTTTAACAAAAGAACCTTAACAGTTGAAGGGTCTATCCATGTAGTTTTTTATGAACTTAATGCCTTTTAAAAGGAAGTTCTTACTGATGAAAATGATGTAGAGGACTTGGAAAGACAAATGGAAGAAATGAGCCTAGAAAACAAGAAAAACAGTGAAGAGAACTCCTTTGGAAGAGAAACAGAACCTCCACCTTTAGAAACTCTGCAAAGGATTGAAAATCAACATATTGATCTTCCAAAGAGCTGGAAATATATTAAAGATCATCCATAAGAGTAGATCATTGGTGATCTTACACAAGGAGTCAAAATCAGGAGAGGAATTAGTGAAACATGAACTCACAGCTTTCACCTCACAAATTGAACCTAAAATCTTTGAAGAGGTAGAAAAAAAAGAAAGCTAGATATTGGCCATGCAAGAAGAACTTGAACAATTTGAAAGAAACCGTGTATGGACACTAGTTTCTAGGCCATTCAATCACCTAATTGTTGGTACAAAGTGGGTGTTCAAAAATAAGGTAGATGAGCAAGGTAATGTTATTAGAAACAAAGCTAGGTTAGTGGTTCAAAGATATAACCAAGAAGAAAGCATTGACTATGATGAAACTTTTTCCCTTGTTGCTAGGATAGAAGACATAAGATTATTGCTTGCATTTGCATGTTTCATGAACTTCAAATTATTTCAAATGGATGTGAAAAGTGCATTTTTAAATGGTCTCATTCAAGAGGAAATTTAAGTCAAACAACCCCCCAGATTTGAGGACTTTGAAAAACTTGATTATGTTTTCAAACTACACAAGGCCCTGTATAAACTAAAACAAGCTCCAAGGGCTTGGTATGAAAGACTCTCAAAGTTTTTAGTTGAGAAAGGGTATACTAGAGGGAGTATTAACATAACACCGTTTACTAAGAATTGGTTGAATGATTTAATTGTTGTTCAAATCTATGTGGATGATATTGTGTTTGTTGCCACTAATGAGGCTTTGTGCAAGAATTTTGCTGAAGAAATATAGGGTGAATTCGAAATGAGCATGATGGGTGAGCTAAAATTCTTTCTTGGCCTTCAAATCAAACAAAGTGAGGAGGGCATCTTTATTAATCAAGAAAGATATGTTCAAGACATGCTGAAAAATTTTGATATGCTGAAGCTGAAATCAATCAGCACATGAATGAGTCCTTCCACCAAACTTGATGTCGATGAGAGAGGAAAAAATGTTAATCAAAAGCTTTATAGAGGTATGATTGGATCTTTACTTTACTTAACTGCTAGTAGGCTTGGTATTCAATTTAGTATATGTTTGTGTGCACGGTTTCAATTGCAACCTAAAGAGTCACACTTAACTGTAGTAAAAAGAATCTTTGGGTACCTATTAAACACACAAAGTCTAGGACTATGGTATCCAAGAGGATCATCTTTTGATCTCATTGGATATTCTGATGCTGACTTTGTAAGAAGTAAAACAGATAGAAAAAGTACTAGGGGCACTTGTCAGCTTTTAGGAAACATGCTTGTATCTTAGTCAAGTAAGAAACAGAACTCTGTTGCACTTTCAACTGTTGACGCTGAATATGTTTCCTTAAGCAGTTGCTATGCTCAGATTTTATGGATTAAAAAACAGTAAAAAGACTTTGGAGTAACCATGCATAATACACCAATATTTTGTGATAACATGAGTGCCATCAATATATCAAAGAATCTTGTTCAGCACTCTAGGACAAAACATATTGAAATTAGACATCATTTTATTAGAGACCATGTGATTAAAGGAGACATTAAGATTGAGTTTGTTAACACCTTGCAACAATTAGCTGATATGTTCACCAAGCCCCTAAATGAGGAAAGATTTTGTGAAATTAGGAGAAATCTAGGAATGGTTAATGTACAGAAGCTTTAGGAAAATTTGTGAGCTTTTCTTTCATAAGGCAATAAGTACTTAGTTGATTAAGAGAATCACTTAACCAACTAAGAGCATTTTGTTTCTTTTTGCTAATAGACTTAGTCGGATAAGAGCAAATCTTTCTTAGTTAAGAAATCAAGATAAAATATAATAAAAAGAAAAAGGGTAAGCATATCAGGTGAAGAAGAAAAGAAAAATAAACCACTTAAGTGAAAAATAAAAAGAGAGGCAAAATTTTGAAATTTGAAAAAGGGTTAATTGACTTTATTTAAAAGTGGGAGTCTGATGATTTTTTTAAAGAAGAAAAACTACTCTTAACTTTTCACCTTCATTCTCTCACATCAGAAGCCACTCTTCTGAAAATCAAAACCCCATGTCTCTCAAACTTTCGAACCCTAAGTTTGAATCCACTCAAAATCGATGGCCAAAACCACTTTACCTAGTAATATTTTGGAAAAGAAGAAAGGAAAATGACCCATGGAAGAAAGTCCACCATTCGAGATTCAAAAGAAAAGGAAGAAGGATGAGTCAGCCTCAGTGACAGAGAAAACTAGGAAGAAACAGAAAGAGAAAGAACAGAAATCAGAGGAAAAGAAAGAAAAAGAAAAACCCATTAGAAAAGGTACTCCTCCATCCACCAAATTTAGAAATAAAACTTATGAGGATAGGTTTAGGAAGATAGAGAATGCAGTCATTTCATGTGGGAAATACATTGACTGGGAAGCTTCAATGAGGTGCCCAAAATTAAAGAGGGTTTATTAGATTATTTTGAAGAGATAAAATTAAGGAAATTAAGTGTCTTTAAGAACAGAACCTATTGTGCCAGCTTAGTAAAGGAATTTTATTTTAACATTGCACTAGTTGAAAATGAACTTTAGGAACTTAAGGATTATGTTGATGATGGTCTGAATGTGTTCCTGAATGGAAAGGAGTTTGTGGTCAGGGCCACAGATTGCGAAAGTCTGCTCAAAGTTGAGTGTAAAGAGGGAGAATATGAAATTTCTGAAGATTATGATCCTTCATCTCTATGGGAAATAATAACAGGAAAAAAGGAAAGATATTCATCGAAAAGTTATGCCAATTTCATTAAAAGCCCTCAAATTAGGATCTTGCATTATTTCATTACCTCTACAATTCATGGAAGAAGCGGTAACTTCAACTACATAAGCCTTCAAGATATGTGCCTAATAGAGCATACCTTTAATGTTACTCTTCTTAACTTAAGCAGATTCATGATAAAAAGGATGAGAGGAACATGTCAAGTTGATTAGGTAAATCTACCATGTGGAAATATAATTACCTCTCTAATTAAGAAAAAGGGGATATGGAGTTCAAGATATGCAATGGACCAAGTGAAAAGTAGGGACCAGCCAATCTATCTAGGAAGTTTTCCAACGATGGGATGTAAATTAGAAGGAGAGAAGTTTGTCAAGACCACCAAGATTACTCCAAGAGATGAGCATTCCATCCCTACTCAGAGAGCTTCCTCCCAAATTTCAAATGAAATGATTTTGAATTTGCTAATGAGAATTGATGGGAAACTCACTTACCAGTTTGGGAGGATACAAAAAATTGAAAATAAGTTGAAAGAGCTGGAAAATGTGATGAAAGAAAAAGGAAAATCACCTTATAGTACTACAACTAAATACACTTCTGCAACAACAAGTCTAACACCAGTACGACAAGCTATTGAAAGTCCTGCTATTTCAAGCTGAAGGTGATGAACCAAAATCTGGTCCAGCAAGAAAATCATCTACCCCAAAACCTGAAAATTAAGAAGAATCCAATGAAGGTACTGAAGTGATAGGATCCTTCAATGACAACTGTCCACAGCATGATGAGTCACAACCTGATAAACCATCTCCCACAAACTTTGAGGAAATTCTCATCATGGATGTCTTTCACTAGATGGTGAGGGAAAAAGAAGCTGAAAGAGAAGCAACAAAGGGCAAATCACAAAAACGAGCATCTTTAAGAGAATCCCCTGAATTAGTTCATGCTACAGAGAAAAGTGAGCAATCTGGTAAAAAGAGAGGGAAAGTTGTTGAATTTGCACAAAATTAACCTAAATTGACTAAAAATCGCAGGAAGACTATGGCAACGAAGACCAAGTTCCTCAAGAGGAGAAAGTCTTCTAGATTAGCTAACAAAGCCAAACCTTCAGTCAAGTCTTCTGCTCAAGATCCACTCCAAATTTCAGACAGATACTCCCCTAAATTCTCACCAAATGATAATCACCTATGCCATCCCTTGAACCCTTCAATGTCCATTTTGGCATTGATAAGTCTACCCTTTTTAACTCTTCTCAAACCAGTTGACCACCCTTATTTTTTTGCTGATGACAAAAACGGAGATAAATATGATAGAAAGCTTAGGGGAGATAAAAAGTAGAAGAATTTTAAAGAGAAAGTGGAAGTGGTTTAGGGGTAATTTAGGAATCTAAATCTAACTATAATGATATTGGGCTGTTTATGTTATTTTGTGTAGTGATGGTTGAAAACTGGCTGCTGATAACTTATTGACAACTTATTTTTATGGTTGTTCTGTTGAATTGTGAATGGAAACTATTTTAAAATGAAAATGGATGCTGTTTATGCTTTTATGATATATGAATCTCTATTTGATGTTTAATGAAATTTATTTTTGGAATGGATATGATTTGTTGAAAATATGCTGATGATAGTGAATATTATTTTTTTCACTTATAGTTGATTGTTCTGTAAGGCTGTGTAAAAATATTTTGTCAAATGGTTGAATCTATACCTATCATTTTCTTTAGGAGTCGGATAAAAACTTGCTGAATTGAAAAATAAAATCATGCATACATTAAAGGGGAGCACACACTCAAGGGGGAGAAATTCCTTATTTTGTGTAGAATAAAAAGGAACTAATAGACACTGTTCTGGTAATCAAGGAATGTTTTGTCATCATTAAAAAGGGAAAGATTGTTGGCTCCATTAGTTTTTGATGATAATAAAACATTCCTACTTATTTATGTCTAATTATGCTACTTGAGTGTGCAGGATGAAAAATGTATGCCAATAATAAAATAATCACTAAAAAGAAAATATCAAATCTCATAAGAATGAGGAGCTAAAATTTAGCCACAAAACAGAAGCCTCTTAGTTGGATAAAGAAGGGAGTTAGTCAACTAAAACTATAGAATGAAGATGGCCAGTTCAGAAATAGAGACGGCTTAATCGACTAAGAAGTATTGTTAGTCGACTAAGAGTTTACTGCTAGAAACTTGGTTTAAAGACAAAGATGACTTAATCGACTAAGAAGTATTGTTGTCGACTAAGAGCTCACTACTAGAAATTGGGTTCAGAGATAGAGACAGCTTAATCGACTAAGAAGCATAGTTAGTCGACTAAAAGCATTTTGTTTGAAGATTTGAATTTGAATACTAGAAGACAGATTAAAGGCTAGAACTACTCCAAACTATTTCTAAATGGTCAAAAACTATCAAACATCCATCAGAGTTGATTTTCTAAGCGTATAAGGCACTCCTAATGGCTAAGAAGGACATCCAAGGCTTCCAAGATAAAAAAAGCTCAAAAATATTAAGAAATTCTCTGCATACTTTTTGCACTTCACTCCATTCCTTGTAATAGAATTAAGCACTTCACTTTATACAATTCAGATCAGGTTAGTGATTATAGGTACATCCTTATTTCTTTTCTTCTTGAATACTTAGAGTGAGCGAGTCACTCTAAGGGGTTTATTAAAGCTTGGGTTAGCTTGATTGAATGTATAAGTTCTAACTCAACCTAGAAAAGTTAGTTTTGGGTTTTGGTTGATCTCAGGAAAAACCATTGTCCAAGGTTGTAGCTGAGCCTATGGAAAAGCCATTGTAAAAGCTTGGTGGGAGCTTGGGAATTTCACCGTTTATAGTGATTTGGTTTGAAAAATCCTTGGTTGAACAATCAAGGTAGTGGATGTAAGTCTTTGACCGAAGCACTATAAATCTTTGTGTGTGGTCTGCTCTATTTTATTTTTCATTTTCATTTTTTCTTAAATCATTCCTTCATCTTGCATCAAATTTCTCATCATTGACCTTCAATTTACCCCCAATTAGAAATCAAGTTTAGTGAAAGCTAAAAAGTTTTATTCACCCCCGTTCTAGCATATTTATTTGAGACCAACAATATTCGAGTAGTTTGAGTTGTTGAAAAAGTTGAGCTTTCAACAAACGATGCTAAGATGAAAGACACGCTTTAAGAGGTAGGTAGATACGACATTTTAATAGTTTTGATATAATTAAGCATGTCTATTCTACAACCTTACATTAAAATGTATTTGATGAACTTTGTGATGTGGATAATGGTTTCAAGTTTGTTTTATGAAATCTATGGATACTATGTAAATATCCTATTATGTTTCTAATCTTGAGCATGGGAAACAAACCGTTCAAATGTTTGATGCCTCAAAGATTGATATTTGTCTATTGTTATTTGGATGATTCATGACTAGACATAGTTTTTGTTTTGATATTTGGTTTTGTTTTGAACTCTTTTGATTAATGGTTGGATTCATTCTTTGTTTGGAAATGGACTTTGGATATTTGACTTCATTTTGTTTCAAACCCTTTGATCTTGGATGGTGAATGAATTTACCTTTTCATTTGGAATTGAACATTTGAATATTTGGAAATACAAAATAAAATGTTTTATTAGACTTATTTAAGTTATGGACCTGTAACTAGTGATAGTAGCCATTAGCCATTATGCATAACGCGTAGCTTTGATTAGGTAGTTAATAGAGTCTTACTCTTTTGATTAGGTTTCATTTGGTAGTTGATATGATCCTACCTCCTTTGATATATGGTCGATGACTATCATGTATCCGATCACTTTGGTGCTACGACACACTTTGATTTGATTGTCCATGCTATCTAGCACCCCATGATCTATTTGAAATGATATTTGACACTATGGATTTTGGATTTGATATTTGTATTGATTTTGGACTTTAGAATTAATACTATTTCGACTTTGGACTTTAGATTGATATTTGTTTAGACTTTGGTCTTTAAATGTAACATGGGTTTCGACCTTGGTGCTTGAATTGATATTTGTTTTGATTATGGTATTTGAATTGGTATTCATCTTGACCTTGATCTTTGGGTTGGGCATTGCACCAACTTTGGTATTTAAACTTGAATTATTAAATTTAATACGAATTATATTATTTTGAAATCCAATAGTTTTCTTTAAGGGTTTCATAAGGGTATTGGCATTATTTTATTTTTGAAAGTAAACCTTTTTTTCCTCAACATCTTTTACAAAGGCTTTTAAGCCTGATATTTTTCAATTGTTTTCTTGGAAATACTTCAATGTTCAACAAATTATTATTCTCATTTCAAAGGCTTATGAATGGGTTTGAACAAAACCTTATAAAATCATTTTAAATGAGTTTGTATCCATCTAGACAATGAGTTTAGATTTCTTGGATAATTGATCACACTTGACAAATAACACACACCTTAGGATGTTTGATTTTGCTTGAGATTGAATTCCCAAACTCTTTGGATATTTGTTATGGTTGAAAGGCAAACTTTGATATTGTTTGAAATGGATTACTTGCATTATTTTAAAAGTATCTATGACAAACACTCTCTCATTTAGCTTGTTCTTCATCCTCATATCTACTCACAGAGTTATTTATAACTCACACATGTAAGATGCATTTGTTTTGCAAATCACTAATTGCTTGGCTTGCCATCTTTTGTTAAGAGCCAATACTTTTGTTAGTCTTGGGTAGGTGAACGTATGGCATCTAATAGGCATCAGCCTTTTTGTTTTGAGTCGTACTCCACTGGTCCTATTTGGTTCGTTCATTTATGTTTGACTATCATGGATAAGATCACGCTTATGTTTTGTATTAAATGACATGTATTTTGAGATTTGTCATGGGATGGCTACACTTTGTCTTTCCCACAAGATGGCCTATACTTGTTATTGGGATATGTGTTATTTCCTCATTCTAAGCATGTGAACGTGCAAACTAAGATGACATATTTCCTATGTGATATAATATGTTCATGCAAGTTTGACGTACAATTCCATGGTCATGAGTCCCATGAGGTAATTTCGAGTATTTAATTTATTTGTTTATCTTAGGCTTACATGGGTTAAAAGGGTCACTCTCATCGATACCCTTACTTTGGTCATGGCTCTCAAGTTTAGGTCATGACACGATGATACTATTAGATTGTAACTATTCCCTTTCTCATTGTGGGACAAGGCAAAGGTTTGATTGAACTCGCTTCCCATGTGCTCCATTACTACTTGGGATGATCTTGCTCAAAAGTTCTTAGCCAAGTTATTTCCTTCGACCAAGACAGCAAAAATGAGGAACAATATCACATCATTCATGCAACTTGATTCTAAGTCGTTGTACAAGGCTTAGGAAAGATACAAAGATTTGCTTTAGTGTTGCCCTCATCATGGTATACCTAAGTGGCATCAAGTTCAAACGTTTTACAATGGTTTGAATGGTCATATTCAGACTGCTATTGATGTCACTACTAGAAGAGCTCTTATGGCGAAGCTGATTGATGAGGCTTATGATCTTTTGGAAGAAATGGCCTCAAATAACTATTAATGGCCATCAGAGAGATCAATGTATCAGAAGGTAGCAGGAAATCATGAGTTGAATGCCATTAATGCATTGACAGCACAAAAAGCTTGTGAGACCTTGTCAAGCTCGATTAAAAGACGGTATTGCATTAAGTAGTACAACTAAGTTAAATCGAGCTTTGAACTAGTTCAAATAGAAATTCTAAGAGGAATTTGAAAATTTAAAAACCCATAGAATGGCTTAGAATAGTGATTCGGAGTTCAAGATCCAATTTGAAGTCCATCAGGAAAATTGACCGATTAGGGACAAAACAGTCATTTTACCATTTGATGATAAAATGGAGATTTTTAGCCAAAATTTGATCACATTTGATCAAGAATAATTATATGAAATATAATTATGATTATTGGAGTATAAAATGATGTTTAGTAGTGAAAAATTATGATTCTCGATTTTTTTGGAGCACAAGGGCAAAATGGTAATTTTGTCACTAGAGGACTAAACGGGAATTTTTATAAAATGATTTTTGCCCCATTTGGTTAATATTGATCAATATTAGTGTTATTTGAGGTTGAAAAGTAGAAATAATATGATTTCGGTACATTTCGGAGTATAAGGGCAAAAATCGTAATTTTTTCACCTCGGGGCCAAATCGGTAAATTTTTCGCCCCAGCACTTGTCAAGACGAAGGGATTTTAATTGTGGTAGGATTGGATAAATACCAGAATATTTGTGGTAGAAAATTAAGAAGAAAAAGTCAAAAAGTTAAAAAAAATTGGGCTAATAAGCATGTGACACATGGCATGCTTGATTATTTTATTATTTTCTATAGAAATCAGCCCATTAAAACCTCAATTCTCTCACCATATTCGGCCTAGGAAACCAGCAACAAGAACAAACGAAGAACAAAGGGAAAAACAAGAAAACCTAGGTGAAAATTCAAAGAAAAAGTGAAGAAATCAAGGAAACAAGCTGGGTAAGTTAGAATTTCTTTAATTCTCCTTGATACCTAGCTTACCCATGCTTTTGTTCTTGATTTCCATGGTTGAATATTGAGTTATCATGATGAATTCAATTCTGAAAAATGGGTATGGAAGAGGAATTGTTGTTGGAATAATTTGATTTTAGACTATGTTAGTGTTTAGGGATAGTTAAGCATGGTTATGAACAAAAACACAAAAGAAATATTCAATTTCTCTAGGGTTCCTTGTTGGTCGAACCATGAGGGCTGAATATCAATGGGGGATTGTTTTTATTTCAAGGAAAATGGCTTGGAAAATGATGAATTAAGGTGAAACGGTTATGTAGAAAAAATTTCGGTGCTAGTGCACCAAATGACCGAATTTTTCTATAAGGAACTGTGAGGGTTCTAATGCTGAATTTGGCTTTATTTAAATGGTATGTGGTAAATTAAGGTATTAGAGGAGAAATGGATTAATTTGGAGGTGATTTGGACACAATCGTCAATTAATCAAGTGATCGATCGAATTTAATCGATACCACGATTAAGCGGTAATCGGACGTATTTTTGCATTTACATATCAAGCATTAGTAATTTAAATTAGTTTATATCAATTTAGGGACAATATAGTAAATTCCTCGACTTTGTTATTTGTCAAGGTAGTGAGACGTCCGGAAAAGGCAAAGGAATTGCGCTTGAGGACTATTAGTCCGAGTGCACCCGGAATCCGAATTTTCGACACCTGTGAGTGGACTGCCTTCAAAACTTGTTTTGGGAAATATAATGTAATTGCCACCCATTTGAATGAATTATCAAGTTTTTCATGAAAACAAGTGCCTTGGGAACAAGCTTTTGAAAAATGGTTTTATGTTGTAATATGTGATTGCTATGGATTCATGCACTATTGTATTATGATGATATATATATATGTGTGTGTTGTGCATGATGAATGATATTGTATATACTGATTGTAACCGTGTGTGTGCACGAGGTGGAGAATGCACATGCCGGTGATGGTGGTGGCGTGATAGATAGATGATGATAGTGCCCGTGTGCACGATGTGGGGGGATGTACACGATAGCACTGATTGTGCACGATGTGGGGGGATGCACATGATGGTGCCGGCTATGTGCACGATGTGGGGGGATGTACATGAGCCGGGAGTGATTATGATGATATTGATGTTTGTCTATGTAATTATGCATATCTAGATTTATGAAATGAAAGCTCATGAATGTGATATATGGTTGACATATATGTGAAATTTGACACATTGTACTTTGAGAATTTTCATGAGTTTTATGTTGATTTTGTTAGTTTAGCAGGATGGCTTTTTGTTGAGTGAGGGAAAATGTTTCTCTTGTTGCTCTGTTTTCGCTGCAACAAAAGTTATGCTCGCTGCAGCGAGAAACTCTCGGGTTTGAGAACCTTTCACTAGAACTGGTTCTCGCTGCAGCGAAAAACTTTCTGTTTCTTGGTAACAATTTCGCTACAGCGAAATTCATTCTCACTGCAGGGAAAAACTTTTTGTTTTGTCTCCCATCTTGTCCAATTGCTGCCCTATTTTTCACTTCTTTGCTACCATATCTGAGCATGGACTTCCAACATTCAAGACAAAATGAGTTAAGTTTAAAATGAGGGGTTTTTAATATGAATGGAACTAAATTGCATTGTTTTAAAACAAGTGCATCATGATTTTAAATTCTCCCTTGTTGTTGTTGCTTGTTTCCTTCCTTGTTCACTCACTAGGTTTATACTCACCATTTTCAAATTCATGTTTTCAGATCACGAGGCAGCCGGTAACTAGGACGAGGTGTTCTTGTAGACCTGTGTCCATCTTTTGGTAGGTGTCTCGACATTCGGTAGCTGTGTATTCATCCGAGTCATTCCGTTAGAAGTCAAGTGTTATTTTGTTTTGTATAGACGAACTTAATGTAAATTATTAGAATACATGTTGTAGACATTGTATGTAAATTTTTAAGGAGTAATGCTAGTACGAGTTGGCATTGTATGTCACTATTTTGATTCAAAGTTATGAAATATGACTTAGTGATATTAGATAGAATTATAAGTAAGATAAATAATAGGCTTGCTTGGGTTTAGTGGATTACGTCCATTGGACCTTTGCGTCGGTCATGTCTCAAAATTTGGGTCGTGACAATGTTAGTATGAGAGCCCTAGGTTTCTCTAGGTCCTAGAACTTCTTTTTGTTGGTCTAGCGGAGAGTCGGGTCTTTATGTGGGAACTTCAGTTGTAAAGTGTAAACCGCGGCACATTTTACAACCAAATGACCGCATAGATTCACTATCTTAGAAACCACCTTTTGCCTTAAGTATGATTATAATATGTGTTTAATATTAGGTGTTTGTTTTTGTCTAGGTAAGAATGTCGCCTAAGACACGAGGTGCCTCAAGACGAATAAGGGAGCAAGATGCTCCTATTGAGATGGTAGATAGACCACGAGCATCCACCCGGAGAGGCCGAGGTAGACGTGGTAGGGCTACTAGGCCGGTGAGGTCGAATACGCCTGTGAGTAGGCAAGAGGAGGGCCAATACTCAGGTGATGTAGATAGACACCCAGTTGGGGGTATTACTATTGAGGATTTGGCGGTAGGCCTACAGGGAGTTAACCGGGTTGTAAAGATGATGGTGACCCGTATGGAGGATATATAAAGGGTAGTAGAGGGGAGACCTACAGTACAAGAATCTCTTAGCTCCCAAGGACAAGTCGATCACCAATATCATGAGGTTGAGAGGGGTCACTTAGAGATTTCTCTTCCCGATTTCCTAAAGCTTAAGCCTCCATCGTTTTCAGGGTCTGATGCGTTAGAGAAACCCCAAGTTTTCTTGGATAAGATGGAGAAGATATGTAAAGCTTTGGGATGCTCCAATGTTCGATCAGTTGAGTTAGCCGCTTTTCGATTAGAGGATGTGGCGCAGGAGTGATATAGCTCTTTGTGTAGAGGTAGACCGATGGATGCAGTGCCATTGGCTTGGAGTGAGTTTAGTGCAGCCTTCTTGGATCGGTTCCTACCACTCAGTGTACGTAATGCTAGAGCTAAGGAGTTTGAGACTTTGGTACAGACTTCGAGTATGACGGTGTCGGAGTATGACATCAAGTTCACACAGTTGTCTCGGTATAGTCCCTACCTCGTTTCTACTAAGGAGATGAAGATTCAGAGGTTTGTGGATGAGTTAGTAGAGCCACTGTTTAGGGCTGTGGCATCTTGAGATTTCACTACATATTCCGCAGCAGTAGATTGTGCTTAGCATATTGAGATGAGGACTAGTGAGAGTAAGGCTGCGAGGGATAGAGCAAAGAGGGCCAAGACAGAGGGTTATCAAGGCCATAGAGATTTCAACAGTGGTGGTTCGTCTTCTAACCGTCAGGGTCCACAGAGGGATTCACGATTATCCCAGCAGAGGAGTGACTTGCCTAGTGCTAGTGATGGGACGGGACAAAGAACTTTCAATGCTAAGAGGCAACAAGATTCGATACAGAGTAGTCAAGTTATCCACCCTTGTAATACTTGTGGGAGGAGACATAGTGGACGATGTTTACGTACTACGGCAGTTTGTTATGGGTGTGGCCAACCCAGGCACATTAAGAGGAATTGTCCGATGGCTCATCAATCACAAGATTCTGCACGTGGTTCCACCCAGCCAATTTCGTCTTCTCCTTCAGTTGCTGCCTCATATGGCCGGGAGGCTAGTGGATTGAGAGGTAGAGGTGCTAGTACTTCCTCTTAGGGCAAGCCATCTGGGTCCGAACATCAGAGTTCTGTTGGTAGAGGCCAGGCGAGGGTGTTTGCTTTAACACAATAGGAGGCCCAAACATCCAATGCCGTGGTCTCAGGTATTCTTTCAATTTGTGAAATGAATGCTCGAGTCTTATTTGATCCTAGTGCTATCTCTCCATGTTTTGCATCTCGGTTGGATAGAGATCGTGTTAGGAGAGAGGAACAATTTGTGGTGTCTACTCCCTTAAAGGAGATATTTGTGGCCGAATGGGAATATGAGTCCTGTGTAGTACGAGTCAAGAACAAGGACACTTTGGTGAATTTGGTGGTGTTAGACACCTTAGACTTTGATGTGATCTTGGGGATGGATTGGTTATCACCCTGTCATGCTAGTGTGGACTATTATCATAAATTGGTTAGATTTGATTTCCCCGGTGAACCATCATTTAGTATTCAGGGGGATAGGAGTAATGCTCCAACCAATTTGATATCAGTCATTTTTGCCGAAAGATTATTACGACAGGGTTGTATAGGTTACTTGGCCGTTGTAAGAGATACTAAGGCGAAGGTTAGAAATGTAAGTCAAGTGTCGGTGGTGAAAGAGTTCGTGGATGTATTTCCCGAAGAGCTACCAGGTTTACCTCTCGAGCGGGAGATTGAATTTTGCATAGATTTAATTCTCGACACTAGACCTATATCCATACCCCCATATAGAATGGCATCGGTAGAGCTTAAAGAGCTTAAGGATCAATTAGAGGATTTGTTGGATAAAAGCTTCATCCATCCTAGTGTATCCCCATTAGGAGCACCGGTGTTATTTGTAAAGAAGAAAGATGGGTCACTTAGGCTGTGCATTGATTATCGACAGCTTAATCAAGTGACAGTGAAGAATAAGTATCCTCTCCCAAGGATAGATGATTTATTTGATCAACTACAAGGAGCACAATGTTTCTCTAAGATAGATCTGTGATATGGGTACCATCAGTTGAGAATCCGAAATGAAGATATACCTAAGACCGCATTTCGAACAAGATATGGGCACTATGAGTTCTTGGTGATGTCATTTGGGCTCACGAATGCTCTTGCAGCCTTTATGGATTTGATGAACTGAGTGTTCAAGCCTTATTTGGATAAGTTCGTGGTGGTATTTATTGATGACATCTTGATATATTCGAAGAGCCGAGAGGAGCATAAGCAGCATCTTAAGATAGTGCTCCAAATTTTGAGAGAACATCAATTATATGCCAAGTTCTCCAAGTCTGAGTTTTGGCTCGAAAGTGTTGCATTCTTGGGGCATGTGGTATCTAAGGATGGGATACGAGTTGATTCAAAGAAAATTGAAGCAGTGGAAAAATGGCCAAGGCCAACATTAGTTACCGAGATTAGAAGCTTTGTGGGTTTGGCTGGCTATTATCGTCGCTTTGTGAAGGGCTTCTCCAAAATAGTCGCCCCTCTGACTAAGCTGACACGTAAAGATACAAAATTTGAATGGTCTGATGCTTGTGAGAATAGCTTTGAGAAGCTTAAGGCATGTCTCACCACAGCTCCAGTGTTAAGCCTACCGCAAGGCACGGGGGGTTATATGGTGTTTTGTGATGCATCGGGGGTTGGTTTAGGATGTGTATTAATGCAACATGGGAAGGTGATTGCGTATGCATCTAGGCAACTGAAAAGGCATGAGCAGAATTACCCCATACACGATTTGGAAATGGCAGCAATCATGTTTGCCTTGAAAATTTGGAGACATTATTTGTATGGTGAGACTTGCGAGATATACACGGACAACAAAAGTCTGAAGTATATATTTCAGCAAAGGGATCTTAACTTGCGGCAACGTAGATGGATGGAGTTGCTAAAGGATTATGATTGTACTATTCTTTACCATCCCGATAAGGCCAATGTAGTGGCGGATGCCTTGAGTCGAAAATCAATGGGAAGCTTGGCACATATTTCTATTGATAGGAGATCATTGGTTAGAGAGATCCATAGCTTGGGAGACATAGGTGTACATTTGGAAGCTGCAGAGACAGATACATTGCTAGCACATTTTAGAGTAAGGCCTATCTTAATGGACCGAATCAAAGAAGCACAAAGTAAAGATGAGTTTGTAGCTAAGGCCTTAGAGGATCCTCAGGGAAGGAAAGGAAAAATGTTTACCAAAGGCACAGATGGAGTGTTGAGGTATGGCACTAGACTTTATGTGCCTGATGGTGATGGGTTAAGGAGAGAAATATTGGAAGAAGCTAACATGGCAGCTTATGTGGTACATCCAGGGGCTACAAAGATGTATCAAGATTTGAAAGACGCGTATTGGTGGGAAGGACTTAAGAAAGATGTAGCTGAGTTTGTCTCCAAGTGCCTGGTTTGTCAATAGGTTAAGGCTGAGCATCAAAAGCCTGCAGGGCTACTACAGCCATTACCAGTACCCAAGTGGAAGTGGGAACATATTGCTATGCACTTTGTAACGGGTTTGCCTCGAACCAGTGAGGGATATAATTCAATTTGGATTGTAGTAGACCGGTTAACAAAGTCAGCTCATTTTCTTCCAGTTAAGACTACTTACGGGGCTGCCCAATACGCTCAAGTTTATGTGGATGAGAGAGTACGACTGCATGGTATTCCCATTTCTATAGTATCTGATAGAGGAGCTCAGTTTACTAGTATGTTTTGGGGAAAGTTGCAAGAAGCATTGGGCACTAAGTTGGATTTCAGCACAGCTTTCCACCCTCAGACTGATGGACAGTCTGAACGGACCATACAGACATTGGAGGATATGTTGAGAGCTTGTGTGATAGACCTTGGTGTCAGGTGGGATCAATATCTACCCTTAGTGGAGTTTGCCTACAACAATAGTTTCCAAACTAGCATCCAAATGGCACCATTTGAGGCATTATATGGGCGGAGATATAGGTCACCTATACGATGGCTAGAGGTGGGAGAAAATAAACTTTTTGGACCTGAATTGGTGTAGGATGCAACCAAGAAAATACGCATGATCTGTTAGAGGATGTTAACAGCACAAAGTAGACAGAAATCATATGCTGATAACCGACGGAGAGACTTGGAGCTCCAAGTAGGAGATCATGTATTTTTGAAAGTTTCGCTAACTAAAGGGGTAATGAGGTTTGGCAAGAAAAGGAAGTTAAGTCCTCGGTATATAGGGCAATTCAAGATCTTAGAAAGGGTTGGAGCGGTGGCTTATCGTTTGGGATTACCACTAGACCTTTCGAATATTCATCCCGTGTTTCATGTGTCCATGTTTAGGAAGTACAACCCGGATCTATCACATGTAATACAGTATGAAACCATTCGGCTGCAAGATGATCTAACCTATGAGGAACAACCGGTAGCTATCCTTGATAGGCAAGTTAAAAAGCTCTGTTCAAAGGATGTAGCCTCAATGAAAGTGTTATGGCGGAATCACATTGGCGAGGAGGTAACGTGGGAAGCTGAGGATGAGATGCGGAGAAAGCATCTACATCTCTTCGATATGTAAAGGTAAGCCACTCTACATTGAATTTAAATTCGAGGATCAAATTTTTAGTAGTGGAGGAGAATGTGAGACCCTGTCAAGCTTGATTAAAAGACGGTATTGTACTGAGTGGTACAACTAAGTTAAATCGAGCCTTGAACTAGTTCAAATAGAAATTCTAAGAGGAATTTGAAAATTCTAAAACCCACAGAATGGCTTAGAATAGTGTTTCAGAGTTCAAGATCCAGTTTGGAGTCCATCAGGAAAATTGACCGATTAGGGACAAAACGGTCATTTTACTATTTGATGATAAAATGGAGATTTTTAGCCAAGATTTGATCACATTTGACCAAGAATAATTATACGAAATATAATTATGATTATTGGAGTATAAAATGATGTTTAATAGTGAAAATTTATGATTTTCGGTATTTTTAGAGCACAAGGGCAAAATGGTAATTTTACCACCAAAGGACTAAATGGAAATTTTTATAAAATGATTTTTGTCCCATTTGGTTAATATTGATCAATATTAGTGTTATTTGAGGTTGAAAACTAGAAATAATGTGATTCCGGTACATTTCGGAGTATAGGGGCAAAATCATAATTTTTCCACCCCGAGGGTAAATCGGTAAATTTTTCACTCCAGCACTTGTCAACACCAAGGGATTTTAATTGTGGTAGGATTGGATAAATACCAGAATATTTGTGGTGGAAAATTAAAAAGAAAAAGTCAAAAAGTTAAAAAAAATTTGGGCCAATAAGCATGTGACACGTGGCATGCTTGATTATTTTATTATTTTCTATAGAAATCAGACCATTAAATCCCCAATTCTCTCACAATATTCGGCCTAGGCAACCAGTAACAAGAACAAAGGAAGAACAAAGGGAAAGACAAGAAAACCTATGTGGAAATTCAAAGAAAAAGTGAAGAAATCAAGGAAACAAGCTAGGTAAGTTAGAATTTCTTCAATTCTCCTTGATACCTAGCTTACCCATGCTTTTGTTCTTGATTTCCATGGTTGAATATTGAGTTATCATGATGAATTCAATTCTGAAAAATGGGTATGGAAGAGGAATTGTTGTTGGAATAATTAGATTTTAGACTATGTTAGTGTTTAGGGATTGTTAAGCATGGTTATGAACAAAAACACAAAAGAAATATTCAATTTCTCTAGGGTTCCTTGTTGGTCGAATCATGAGGGCTGAATATCAATGGGAGATTGTTTTTATTTCAAGGAAAATGGCTTGGAAAATGGTGAATTAAGGTGAAACGGTTATGTAGAAAAAAAATGCGGTGCTAGTGCACCAAATGACCGAATTTTTCTATAAGGAACTGTGAGGGTTCTAATGCTGAATTTGGCTTTATTTAAATGGTATGTGGTCAATTAAGGTATTAGAGGAGAAATGGATTAATTTGGAGGTGATTTGGACACAATCGCTAATTAATCGGGTGATCGGTCGAATTTAATCGATACAGCGATTAAGCGGTAATCGGACGTATTTTTGCATTTACATATCAAGCATTACTAATTTAAATTAGTTTATATCAAATTAGGGACAATATAGTAAATTTCTCGACTTTGTTATTTGTTAAGGTAGTGAGACGTCCGGAAAAGGCAAAGGAATTGAGCTTGAGGACTATTACTCCGACTGTACCCGGAATCTAGATTTTGGACACTTGTGAGTGGACTGCCTTCAAAACTTCTTTTGGGAAATATAATGTAATTGGCACCCATTTGAATGAATTATCAAGCTTTTCAAGAAAATAAATGCCTTGGGAACAATCTTTTGAAAAATGGTTTTATGTTATAATATGTGATTGTTATGGATTGATGCACTATTGTATTATGATGATATATATATATTTGTGTGTTGTGCATGATGAATGATATTGTATATACTGATTGTAACCGTGTGTGTGCACGAGGTGGAGAATGCACATGCCGGTGATGGTGGTGGCGTGATAGATAGATGATGATAGTGCCCGTGTGCACGATGTGGGGGGATGTACACGATAGCACTGATTGTGCACGATGTGGGGGGATGCACATGATGGTGCCGGCTATGTGCAC
>NC_030854.1:20431079-20472592 GCF_000208745.1 Theobroma cacao | reverse complement strand
TTTTGTCTCCTATCTTGTCCAATTGCTGCCCTATTTTTCACTTCTTTGCTACCATATCTGAGCATGGACTTCCAACATTTAGGACAAAATGAGTTAAGTTTAAAATGAGGGGTTTTTAATATGAATGGAACTAAATTGCATTGTTTTGAAACAAGTGCATCATGATTTTAAATTCTCCCTTGTTGTTGTTGCTTGTTCCCTTCCTTGTTCATTCACTGGGTTTATACTTATCAATTTCAAATTCATGTTTTTAGATCACGAGGTAGTCGGTAACTAGGACGAGGTGTCCTTGTAGACCTATGTCCATCTTTTGGTAGGTGTCTTGGCATTCGGTAGCTGTATATTCATCCAAGTCACTCCGTTGGAAGTCGAGTGTTATTTTGTTTTGTATAGACGAACTTAATGTAAATTATTAGAATACATGTTGCATACATTGTATGTAAATTTTTAAGGAGTAATGCCAGTACGAGTTGGCAATGTATATCACTATTTTGATTCAAAGTTATGAAATATGACTTAGTGATATTAGATGGAATTATAAGTAAGATAAATAATAGGCTTGCTTGGGTTTAGTGGATTATGTCCATTGGACCCTTGCGCCGGTCATGGCCCGAAATTTGGGTCGTGACAAAGCTGTTTTAACCAAGAAATTAATTCTTTTGAAATTCATTCAATTCAGAGCCCTTTTATTTTTTTTTTATTATTATGGAGATGGGCATGTAAGTGGCTACTATTTAGGCAATTCATAATCTATTCAGTTTGTTGGAAGTAGGCAACAAAATAACCTATATTCCAACACCTATAATAACGGGTAGAGGAATCATCCAAACTTTTCTTAGAGCAATAATCAAGGTTTATCATTAGCTCTAAAGGCTAATTTCCCTCGTGGATTTCCACCTTAAGTAAGACCTCCTGTGCAGGAAAAGAAGCCATGTATGGAAGAGTTGCTTATATAGTATAACTCTAATTATGATTGATCCTTTCAATCATAGTTAAGTAGGCTCATTTTGAAACCTTAAAGACTCCAATTAAGCAACTTGCCAACACCATCAACAATAGGCTTCAAGGTACTTTACCTAGTGACGCGGAAGCTAATCCTAGGAGAGAAGCCAAGGAACATTACAATGCAATCAACCTTATAAATGGAAAAGAGATCGGAAGTAGCAAACAAGCGAAAGCTTAAGATAAGCTTGTTGAGACTAGGACAGTGCTTGAGAATGCAACAAGTAATTTTAAGATACGGATACAAAAGCAAGCTCACCACCACCACCCTTTCTTTAGGGCTTTTAGAAGTAGAGACTGGGTAAGCAGTTCCAAAAATTTCTCAAGGTATTCAAGAAGCTCTATATTAATATTCCTTTTTTTGAAGCTTCGGAGCAAATGCCTACTTATGTTAAGTTTTTAAGAGACATCCTAATCGAAAAGAAGAAAGTAGGAGACTTTGAAATAGTTTCATTTACAGAGGAGTGTAGTGTTATAATCGAAAATAAGCTTCCACCAAAGATTAAGGATCCAAGGAGTTTTTCTATCCTTTGTACTACTGATAGTTTTAAATTTTTTAAAGCTTTGTGTGATTTGGGTGCTAGTGTTTCAATTATGCCTATGTCTATTGCCAGCAAACTTGGACTTAATCAGATACAAGCTACTACAGTTTCTTTACAATTAGCAGACAAAACAATCAAGTTCTCTATTGGGATTATGGAAGATGTTTACAAGCTATTACAGTTTCTTTACAATTAACAGACAGAACAATCTAGTTCCCTATTGGGATTATATAGGATGTGTTGGTTAAAGTTGGACATCTTTACATTATGGTAGACTTCATTGTGTTTGAGATGGAAAAGGATGTAAAAATTCCAATAATCATATGACGACCATTCTTGGCTACTGAAGGTGAAATCATTTATGTGAAGAAAGGCAAGATAACTTTTAAAGTTGGAAAAGAGGTAGTCGATTTCAATATTTTCAATGCAATTAAGCATCTTACCTATACAAATAGTTGCTATAGAGTGGACTTAGTTGATAAAGGTAAAGACAAGCCTATTTCTCCGCCTAAAGTGAGCAAGCACTAACCTTTGAGTTAAATCTACCACTTCTACGTATCAAAGCCAAGTAATCGCATGAGGATCATCTTCCACCACCTTTTATTTGTCTTGATTTTAAGGTTGGACAACAAGTGCTACTTTCTAATTCACGCTTCAAGCTTTTCCCATGGAATCAGAAGGCAGTATGGTTGGGTCCTTTCAATGTGGTAATGGTTTATCCTTGTGGTATAATAGAGATTGATAGTAAGGATACTAAACCATTCATGGTTAATAAACTAAGACTCAAGCTTTATTCGATGGATAAAGAAATGCAAAATGGGGTGCCATTGTCAAGTTGATGACTATAAAGAAGCACTTCATGGAAGGCAACCCAAGTGTTTTTTTTTTTTCCTTAAACTCTTGCTCTTTTTCTTAGAAGCTATTTCTTCAAAATTTTCGATTAATTTGTTTTTGTTCTTTTTCATTTAGATTTTTGTCACCTTAATGGATCTTCTTAACAAATTTATATATAATGAGGATAAAGAGGAAGATTAGATGATACCCACTCCCTAGGGGAGTATTCTTGACTTTTCTTCTTTAAGTTTTAACACTGAGGACAATGTTAATTTTAAGTTTGGGGGGTGGGGTTGGGAGTTTAATTTTTAAACTTTGCATTTTTTGTTTTTAAGATTCAACCTTGGTTTGTTAGTTAGCTTTTAATTTTTTGCATGTTTTTGGAAAACGTTAGCTATAGTTTGTTGCACCAATTTCTTTCTTTCACTTATCCAATGAAGAAAAAAAGTTATCCTATTATCTTTTGCTCTTAGTGAATGTAAATATTGTTTGAGTATTATATTGAACTCTTTTACTAATTATCATTGTAGAATGTGATTTTTCCACCATTTGAGTACCGTGTTTCTTGCTTTGAACTATTATGTACATTTAGAGAGGATTTATGTGAATGTAAATTTTTGAATAATGTCTTGAGTTTTAGAATTTGTTCGAGTTTTTCTCTAGCCAAAATCCTAGGCTATACTTAGTTAAGGAAATGACTTAGGCCATTTTTGGACTAATTGAGCCTTTCGAGCCACCTTGCTACATGTTTATCCCTAGAATACCCCTTTGAGTCTAATGTAATCTTTTCTTTGTTTGAACACTTAATTATTAGCCTAGATCCTTACATAAAATGTTCCAAGTTTTGCATCCTTCACTCTTAAATGCATAAGTCAATTTAGGAAGTTTAATGGGCTAGATAGTGAAAAAGGTAGAAAAGATGAAAGTGATAAAAACCTTAAAAGCATTATTGTATTCATCTCACTACCCAATAAAAGAAATAAGTTTGGGGGTATGATATTGAGAAAAAGAAAAAGAAAAATGGAAGAAAAATAAGAAAAAGAATAAAGTGTTGAACAACAGAAAAATTTGATGAAAAAGGGTGTACTTAGTGAAGGAAAATAAAGCTCTAAATAGGTCGTACAATGACTATGTGCCTAGGGTGATGTCACAGCCCAAATTTTGGGCTATGACCGATGCATGGGCTCAGTGGGCATAGCCCACCAGGCCCAAGCAACCTTCTTTATGAGATCTTATTCGTCATTCCATCCATCATCTTTAAAACCATGTGTTGTAATTCTCATCGATGAATGTTTTTGAGATGCCATAGTACCTGCCGAGAAGACGAGCATACGTGGACACTCAATCTAGGTCCCAACTACCTCCAAATCTAAAAAAATGAAGTTTAAAATGTGAGTATAAAACTCAATGAGTGAACATAAGAAGGGAACAAGCAATCGATAAGGAGAACTTGGAAATCATGATGCACTTGTTTCAAAACAATGTAATTGATTTAATTTCTTACTAAAAACCCCTCATTTCAAACTTTGATTAAAAACCTCATAATGTTGCAAAAACCCATGATCAATCTATGAAGTTAAATGGGTGAAAAATATGTCAAAATCAAGCAAGGTAGCAAGCATGACAGCAAGTTTATCGCTGCAGTGAGAAACATTCTTAGTTTGCATATGTTTATTTTTTTCAAGCATATCTCTCACTACAGAAGCCCAATTGACATGATTTTTAGACCATTAGAAAGAAAAGAGGTTGGGCTACCACTTTTATGTTTACCACTTTCCCCAGTTCTGATTAAAAGATGGTGAAAATCTATGTCAAAACAAAGGCACTGCATTAGAAAATTTGGAACTAGCTGAGAGTTTCACGCTGCAGCAAGAAGCTTCAGAAAATTTGTTGCTGCTGTGAGAATACATTCTCGTTGCAGTGAGAATCAGCCTAGTGCAACCCCCCTCCAACTCAAAAGTTTCTCACTGTAACAAAAATGTTTCTCGCTGTAGCGAGAAACAGAGCAATTTTGTTAAAAGGGGTCTTCCATATCAAAAGCCATTTTCTTGTTGAAATGAAAAGCAATTTGGGAGCAATTAAGAATGCCAACATACAACACAATCACAATTAGTTTCATAAACTTTCTATAACACACACATATATATATATACATACATCATCATGCATACCATCCTGCCACACTCAACTCAATGCAATATCATCATCGTGTGTGCAATCCCTACTCGCACACTTCAACATCATCATGTGTGCACTCCCTACTCGCACACTCTAACATCATCATGTGTGCACTCCCTACTCGCACACTTCAACATCATCATGTGTACACTCTCTACTCGCAAACTTCAACATCATCACACAACATTATTCATCAATGTACAACATATATTCATATATATATATATATATCAACATAATATAGGAGTACATGGATTCATCCTTTCATACATTTCACATTTTCACAACATCAAAACATTTTATCAAGGGCTTGTTCCCCGACATACATTTTTAAAGAAAAGTTGGATAAAATCATTCAAATGTTTCATCCAAATTCATTTCCATTTACACATTTTAAGCATATCTTTCACCGATATTTATTGAATCTTTACTCGACTCCAACTTCAACTATTGCTCCAAATGAAGATGTAAGGTCTTGTTGGAACCTATCACACACCAACATTACAACCAACCCAATTTGCACAAATACATTTCTAAAAGCTATTTCTTAAATCAAGCCCCACTAGTTATTCCTAACTAGCTTTCAGTTACCATTTGATTGGCTATCTATTCTCTCTACTCTAGTAACACTAGAAATAAATAAACAAACCTCAACAATAATGTCACGACCAAAAATGAATAAACTACCTCAGCTACAAAACACTCATAAATCTAACTATTAATCATTCTCAACAACTAAAATATCAACTCAATTTAAATTCTCACCTTGCTAGATTTGCAATTGAATATCTCCTCAAGAATTCCCAAACTATTATAAAAGGTCTTTTTTTCTCTCTCTAAAACCCTAGTTAGTGAGAGAAAGTATTGATCTAAGACATTTCAAGGGTTTTAAGGTGAAGAGTGAAAGAGCATAAAAGGTTCTATTAAAAAAATGCACAAAAGCATGAAAATGAAGGTTAACTTGAGAGGGTTATGGAAGCTTGAAGAGTGCTCCCATGAAAAGTGAAGAAATGTGGGATGGGAGGAAGAAGAAGAAGATGAAGTGCTGGAAATCTGAGGAAGGTGCTGGAGAATGAAGATATTTATAGTTAAAACTTATCCAATTGTTCATGAAATTACAATAATACCCTTAGCAATGCCATTTGTCTTCTTCTTGTTCCTGTTCAATCTTTTACTCTTTTAACACTAGGAAAATATCCAAAATCCTCCGAAAGAGGTCCCTTAAGTAGCCCCCAAAAGTCCTAGCTTCAAAAACTCCAAAATCTTGTTGTTTGTGAAATTTACAGTGAAGAACATGGCTCTAAATTTCTAGCCCCGTGCCTTTCAAACATTCTGCCAATTTTTATTCTTCTAGTGTAGTCCTTTCACTTCGATAAAGATTTTGACCACCTTCTAGCCAGAACTTGGAAAAGTGGTGAACATCAAAATTGTATCCCTGCCTCTTAGCTTTCTAATGGTCTAAAAAACATGTCATTTTTGGCCTCTTTAGTGAGAGATATACTTGAAAAACTGAAACATATGCAAATAGTGCTACTGTTCATTATGCACCTTTCTTCACCAATTAAAATTATTTTTGATCCTACTCCTATAACGACATAAAATAATTATAAGTAATGTAAAACTAGCATCATTAGCTCAAATTAAACCTTTAAACATAAGTTCCACTTCGAGTTATGCGTCTATAAAGGTCAAGGTTTCACATTCTCCCCCACTAAAAGAAATTCGGTCCCGAAATTTAAATCGAACTATAAGGTAGCATACCTCTACATATTAAAGAGGTGTGGATCCTTTGTCTGCATCTCCTCCTCGGCTTCCCATGTTACCTCTTCGCTGGTGTGGTTTCACCATAACACCTTCACTAAGGCTATCTCCTTTGAACGAAGCTTTTTGACTTGTCTATCCAGGATAGCTATCCGTTACTCCTCATAAGTCAGATTATTGTTCAGCTGGATGGTTTCATACCGTATTACATGTGATAGATCTGGGTTGCACTTCCTAAGCATTGACACATGAAACACGGGGTGAATATTCGAAAGGTCTGGTGGTAATGCCAAACGATATGCCACTACTCCAACCCTTTCTAAGATCTCGAAGGGTCCTATATATTGAGGGCTCAAATTTCCCTTCTTGCCAAACCTCATTATTCCTTTCGTTGGTGAGACCTTCAAAAGGACGTGATCTCGCACTTGAAATTCCAAGTCTTTCCATCTATTATCAACATAGGACTTTTGTCTAGTTTGTGCTGTTAACATCTTTTGACGAATCATGCGTATTTTCTCGATGGCATCCTGTACCAACTCAAGCCCCAAAAGTTTCCTTTCTCCCACTTCTAGCCATCCAATAGGTGACCTGCACCTCCTTCCATATAATGCTTCAAATGGTGCCATTTGGATGCTAGTTTGGAAACTGTTGTTGTAGGCAAACTCCACTAAGGGTAAATATCGATCCCACCTGACCACAAGGTCTATTACACAGGCCCTCAACATATCCTCCAATGTCTAAATGGTCCGTTCAGACTAGCCATCGGTTTATCGGTGGAAAGCTGTGCTAAAATCCAACTTAGTGCCCAATGCTTCTTGCAACTTTTCCCAGAACCTACTGGTGAATTGTGCTCCTCTGTTAGATACTATAGAAACAAGAATGCCATGCAACCGTATTATCTTGTCTACATAAAGTTGGGCATACTGGGCAACCTCGTATGTAGTTTTATCCGAAAGGAAGTGAGCTGATTTAGTTAACTGATCTACTATGATCTAGATCGAATCGTAACCCCCACTAGTCTGAGGCAAACCTGTTACAAAGTCCATGGTAATACACTCCCAGTTTCATTCGGGCACTGGTAATGGCTGTAGTAGCCCTACAGGTTTTTGATGTTCGACCTTAATCTACTGACAAACTAGGCACTTGGAGATGAACTCAGCTACATCTTTCTTGAGTCCCTCCCACCGATACACCTCCTTCAAATCTTGATACAACTTTGTAGCCCCAAGATGTACCACATAGGCTGCCATGTGCGCTTCCTCCAATATTTTTCTCTTTAATCCATCAATATCGAGCACATAAAGTCTAGTTCCATACCTCAACACTCCATCTATGCCTTTAGTAAACATTTTCCCTTTCCTTCCTTGAGGGTCCTCCAAGGCCTTAGCTACAAACTCAACTTTACTTTATACATCTTTAATCTGGTCCAGTAACATAGGCCTCACTCTAAAGTGTGCTAGCAATGCACTTGCCTCAAAAACTTCCAAGTCCACACCCATGTCTCCCAAGCTATGCACCTCCTTAATCAAGAATCTCCTATCGTGGAGATATGTGCTAGGTTCCCCATCGATTTTTGACTCAAGGCATCTGCCACTACATTTGCCTTACCCGGATGATAGAGAATAGTACAATCATAATCCTTTAGCAACTCCATCCACCTACGTTATCTCAAGTTAAGATCCCTCTGCTGAAATATATACTTCAAGCTTTTGCGGTCCATATATATCTCACAAGTCTCATCATACAAATAATATCTCCAAATCTTTAAGGCAAACACGATTGTTGCCATCTCCAAATCGTGTACGGGATAATTCTGCTCATGCCTTTTAAGTTGCCTTGATGCATACGTAATCATTTTCCCATGTTGCATTAATACACACCCTAAACCAATCCGCGATGCATCACAAAATACCGTATAACCCCCGGTGCCTTGTGGTAGGCTTAATACTGGAGCTGTGGTGAGACATGCCTTAAGCTTCTCAAAGCTATTCTCACAAGAATCTGACCACTCAAACTTTGTATCCTTATGTGTCAGCTTAGTTAGAGGGGTGACTATTTTGGAGAAGTCCTTCACAAAACGACGATAATAGCCAGCCAAACCCAAAAAGCTTCTAATCTCCATAACTGAGGTCGACCTTGGCCACTTTTCCACTGCCTTAACTTTCTTTGGATCAACTTGTACCCCATCCTGGGATACCACATGTCCTAAAAATGTAATGCTTTCAAGCAAAAACTCACACTTGGAGAACTTGGCATACGGTCGATGTTCTTTCAAAGTTTAGAGCACTATCTTAAGATGTTGCTCGTGCTCTTCTTGACTCTTCGAGTAGATCAAGATGTCATCAATAAACACCACCACAAACTTGTCTAAATAAGGCTTGAACACCTTATTCATCAAATCCATAAAGATCGTAGAGGCATTCGTAAGCCCAAATTACATCATCAAGAACTCATAATGCCTATATCTTGTTCGAAATGCGGTCTTGGGTATATCTTCATTCCGGATCCTCAACTGATGGTACCCAGATCGTAGATCTATTTTAGAAAAACATTGTGCTCCTTGTAGTTGATCAAATAAATCATCTATTCTTGGAAGTGGATACTTATTCTTCACCGTCACTTTAATAAACTGTCGATAGTCAATGCATAGCCTAAGTGACCCATATTTCTTCTTTATAAATAACACCGGTGCTCCCCATAGGGAGACACTAAAATGGATGAAGCCTTTATCCAATAAATCTTCCAACTGATCCTTAAGCTCTTTAAGCTTTACAGGTGCCATTCTATATGGGGGTATGGATATAGGTCTAGTGTAGGGAATCAAATCTCTACAAAATTCAATTTCCTGCTCGGGAGGCAATCTTGGTAGTTCCTCGAGAAATACATCTTTAAACTCATTCGCCATCGACACTTGGCTCATATCTCCAACCTTCGCCTGAGTATCCCTTACCACAACCAAGTAACCTAAACAACCTTGTCTTAATAACTTTCTAGTAGACATGATCGATATCAAATTAGTTGGAGCATTACTCCTATCCCTCTGAATACTAAATGAGGGCTCACCTAAAAAATCAAATTTCACCAATTTATGATAACAATCCACATTGGCATGGCAGGGTGCCAGCCAATCCATTCCTAAAATCACATCAAAGTCTAAGGTGTCTAACACCATCAGATTCACCAAAGTGTCCTTGTCCTCGACTCGAACTACGCAGGACTCATATTCCCATTCAGCCATAAATAGCTCCATTAAAGGAGTAGACATTATTAATTGTTCCTCACTCCTAGCACGATCTTTACCCAAACAACATGTAAAACATGGAGAAATAAAAGAATGGGTAGCACCAGGATCAAACAGTACTCGAGCATCCATATTATAAACAAAAAGAGTACCTGAGACCATTGCATTGGATGTCTAGGCCTTCTAGGGTGTTAAAGCATAAACCCTTGCCTGGCCCATACCAACAGAACTCTGACGCCCAGACCTAGATGGCCTACCTTGAGAGGAAGTACTAGTACCTATACCTCTGGATCCACTAACTTCCCTATCAGACGAGGCAGGGACTAAAGGAGCAGATGAAGCTGGTTGGGTGGAGTCGCAAACAGAACCTTATGATTGATGAGCCGTCGGCAATTCCTCTTAATATGTCCAGGCTGATTGCATGAGAAACAAACTCCTGTGGCACGAAGGCATCTTCCTATATGACGTCCCCCACAAGTATCACAACGACGTAAAACTTGACTTCCCTGCCTCAAATCTTGCTGCCTATCGGAATTGAAAGTTCTCTATCCTGCCCTAATGTTAGCATCAGACGAGTCACTTCCTTTTTGGGGCAATCGTGAGTCCTTTGTGGACCCTGACGGTTAGAAGATGACATCCCACTGTTAAAATCTCTACGGCCTTGATAACCCTCTATCTTGGTCTTTTTCGCTCTATCCCTTATAGCCCTACTCTCACTGGTCCTCATCTCGATGCGTTGAGCACAATCCACTACTGCAGAATAGGTAGTGAAATCTTGAGATGCCACAGCCCTAAATAATGGCTCCACTAACCCATCCACAAACCTCTGAATCTTTATCTCCTCAGTAGAAACTAGGTAGGGAGCATACTTGGCCAACTGCGTGAATTTGATGTCATACTCTAACACCGTCATACTCGAGGTTTGTATCAAAGTCTCAAACTCTCTAGCTCTAGCATTACGTACACTGAGTGGTAAAAATTGATCTAGAAAGGCTGTACTGAACTCACTCCAAGTCAATAGTGCTGCATCCATTGGTTTACCTCTATATAGAGAACTATACCACTCGTGTGCCACGTCCTCTAATCGGAAGGTGGCTAGCTCGACTGACCGGACATTGGAACATCCCAAGGCTTTAAAAATCTTCTCCATCTTATCAAAGAAAACCTAGGGTTTCTCTGATGCATTAGACCTTGAAAATGATGGAGACTTAAGCTTGAGAAAATCAGGAAGAGAATATATCTAGATGTCCCCTCTCAACCTCATGATGTTGGCGATCGGCCTGTCATTGGGAGCTAGGGGATTCTTGTACTGTAGGTCTCCCCTCTACTACCCTCTGTA
This sequence comes from Theobroma cacao, assembly GCF_000208745.1. Taxonomy (NCBI): domain Eukaryota; kingdom Viridiplantae; phylum Streptophyta; class Magnoliopsida; order Malvales; family Malvaceae; genus Theobroma; species Theobroma cacao. Next base: position 20,461,695 of record NC_030854.1, on the reverse strand, counting down.
TATCCTCCATAAGAGTTACCATCATTTGTACAACCCGGTTGACTCCCTGTAGGCCTGCCGCTAAATCCTCAATGGTAATACCCCCGGTTGGTTGTCTATCTACATCACTCGAAGATTGTCCTTCCTCTCGCCTACTCACAAGTGTATCCGCCCTCATCGACCTAGTGGCCCTACCACGTTTACCTCACCCCCTAAAGGTAAATGCTTGTGGCCTATCGTCAACTCATTAGGAGCATCTTGCTCCCCCATCCATCTTGAGGCGGCTCGTGTCTTAGGCGGCATTCTTACCTAAGACAAGAGGAAACACCTGTTATTAAACACCTATCATTAAACACATTTTCTATAATCATATATATATAAGAAAAGGATGGTTTCTAAGATAGAGAATCTATGTGGTCCCTTGGTTGTAAAATGTGCCACGGTTCACACTTCACAGCTGAAGTTTCCATATAAAGACTCGACACTCCGCTGGACAAACAAAAAGAAAGTCCTAGGACTTAAACAACCTAGGGCTCTAATACCAACATTGTCATGACCCAAAATGAATAAACTACCTCAATTACAATACACTCATAAATCTAACTATTAATCATTCTCAACAACTAAAATATCAACTCAATTTAAATTCTCACCTTGCTAGATTTAATTTTGAATATCTCCTCAAGAATTCCTAAACTATTATAGATTGTCTTTCTTCCTCTCTCTAAAACCCTAGTTAGTGAGAGAAAGTATTGATCTAAGACATTTCAAGGGTTTTAAGGTGAAAGAGTGAAAGAGCATAAGAGGTTCTATAAAAAAAATGCACAAAAGCATGAAAATGAAGGCTAACTTGAGAGGGTTATGGAAGCTTGAAGAGTGCTCCCATGGAAGGTGAAGAAATGTGGGATAAGAGGAAGAAGAAGAAGATGAAGTGCTAGAAATTTGAGGAAGGTGCTGGAGAATGAAGATATTTATAGTTAAAACTTATCCAATTGTCATGAAATTACAATAATACCCTTAGCAATGCCACTTGTCTTCCTCTTGTTCTTGTGGAATCTTTTACTCTTTTAAAACTAGGAAAAGGTCCAAAATCCTCTAAAATAGGTCCCTTAAGTAGCCCCCAAAAGTCCTAGCTTCAAAAACCCCAAAATCTTGTTATTTGTGGAATTGATGGTGAGGGCCGCGGCTTTCAATTTCCAATGCCGCTACGCTCAAACATTCTGTGAATTTCTGTTCTTCAAGCGCAGTCTTTTCACTTCGACAAAGATTTTGACCACTTTCCCGCCAGAACTGGGAAAAGTGGTAAACATCAAAGTTGTGTCCTTACCTTTTAGCTTTTTAATGGTTCAAAAATCATGTCATTTGAAATTCTGTAGTGGAAGATATACTTGAAAAATAGAAATATATGCAAATAGGGCTACTGTTCATTATGCACATTTCTTAACCAATTAAAATTATTTTTGATACTACTCCTATAACGACATAAAATAATTATAAGTAATGTAAAACTAGCATCATTAGCTCAAATTAAACCTTTAAATATAAGTTTCACTCCGAGTTACGTATCTATGAAGGTCGAGGTTTCACAAATAAAATAACTCATAACTCCAATTGCTAGCCATTATCAACAACCTAAAATCAATCCTCATTCATTACTCACCTTGGTGGATTTGTAGTTGAATTCTTTCTCAAGAATACTCAAGCTATCATGGAAAGTTTTTCTCTTTCTCTCTTTAAATTGGCCAACTAGTGTGAAAAAGTGTTGAGGAATGACTTTTGAGGGTTTTAAGGTGAGAGAGTGAAAGAGCACAAAAGGTTTTATGAAAAAGTGCTCAAAAGCATGAGAATTGAAGCTAGAGAGAGAGAGAGAGAGAGAGAAAGTTATGGAAGCTTTAAGGGAGGCTTCCATGGAAAATGAAGAAACGTGAGATGGGAGGAAAAAGAACAAGAAGTTGCTGAAAAAAAATGAGAAAGCTGTGGAGAAATGAGATATTTATAACCTAAGCTTATCCAAACTTCACTTAAATTACGAAAATGCCCTTAACAAGTTAGCTTTGTCTTCCTCCAATCCTTTATGAAATCTTTTTACTCTTTTGACACTGAGATAAAGTCCATAATAGTTTAGAAATACTCGAGTTCACGAAAACTTAAAAATTTTGACTCAAGATGAAAGATGACCATTTTGCCCCTACCTTGAAAATCATCATTATTTCTATTTCCTTCATCATTTTATCCTTATTTTCATCATTCATTTATGTCTTAGGCCTACTTAGGCCTTAATAATATTAGAAAGCTACTTTCAGGAGCTCACCATGAGAAATGACAAAATTACCCTTAGTTAGTGATATGGCATCTACTTCTAGCTACGAGTCTATAAAAATCAAAGTCTCACAAGTGATTTGAGCCACTTATTATCCCACATCCTACCTTGACCCTAGCCATATGTTATAAGTTGAATAAAGTCTTAAGAATCCTTGATTAGTGTTAGTTTGCATTAATGGAGAGAGATATGAAAAGCAAACGTGTGAAACTCTAGACTGATTCAAATTTGCATGAAAATAAATTTATTCGGATAGCATGATTTTCATTGTAAGAGCTTGCACACACACACGAATCCATTCAAGAATAAGCTTGCATTTGAGCTGAAATGTGAACTTGAATAATATTTATGTTTTTCTTTGAGTCGAGAGAATGAGATGACTTATGAAGAAATTAAAGTTGATCATTGACTTGGTGTAACCTACTTATAGTTAGATATTTTCTTAGTTTATGCTAGTTCCTTTTGTTCTAAGTTTTGCTCGAGGACTAATAAAATATTAAGCTTGCGGGTGCGATAACTCTATTACATAGAGTTATCTTGTCATATTTTGGGTGCTAAAATGGCTAAGTTCTTGAGTTTTAGGTGTGGTTTTAAGTTGTTTTAATTGTTTTTCTTATGTTAATAAAAGCATGTTGAGTCAATTTAACTTCAGTTATTTTAGTTCATTTGTATGTTAAAATACCTAATTTTAACTGTTATTGATTTAATTCCTTGTTTTTGACGATCCACAAATGATAATGGCTTAAGCAAAAATGAATCGTGCAAGTATGGCTAAGTAGTGTAGACTCTCACTAAACATGCTAAGGCATTTTGAGCCTAACACTCACTCCCGAAATTCAATTGACTTGATTCTTGGCCTATTGGAAAGCTAAGAGGGATGGTTACAACTTTCATATTTATCACTTTTCCCAGATCTCCCTCAAAGTAAGAGAAAATCACCTTGCAAGTGAAGATATTATAGCATTTAGCACAGTGTCAACATGAAAAAGTTGGCACCATGGCGTTAGCCACCCAGCATTGCAATGCCGAGATGCCCCCATACAAATTCTAGAGAGCTCGGTACCTAGGCACCAGGCACTCAGTGCCTATGTGGCAGCATGTGACTTAAAATTCAACAACTTCTAATTTCTTTATTTTAGGGCTTTTAAGGGGGGAATAAATAGGATGTTGTGAGCTGAGAAAGGGGGTTGTAGTAGAGCAACTTTTTAGGGAAAAGAGATATTTTTACAAAAGAGGAAAAAGTGAGAAAATAAAGAAGTTAAAGCTTCGAAAACAACTACAAAATTGTTTCTTTCAATACATTTGGCTTTCTCTCTATTTCATTTGCTGTGAAAATGATTTGTTTTCTTGGGATATTTATGTTTGTTAAAGGTATTATGAGTTAAATTAATTTTTCTCGGATTGTGGTAGATTTCAATATGTAATTTGGATATTTTGTTTCTCTTTTACTTAATATGAATGGGTAGTGTGATGTTTATTCAAATCTAAGCTTGTTGCCTTCAATTGCTTGATCAACAATTGAATGGATGTGGGTATCTAAATGAGACTTGATGAAGTAAGCTTACATTAAACCATGGTTTGAATAGTGTGCGTTCATTTCACTTAGAAATTGAGTGAATTGATTAGCAATGAGGGTAGACGTACGCCTAAATGCCATATACAGTCAAATTATAACATATGGTTAACAAACCTACCTTAGTTAAGTCCAACAAACATAGTGACCTATTAGTTTAGGTATTTGTGCGAACATCTCGACAGAGACTTGTACATAAATTTAGATTCTAGAATAGCATCACCACCCATTGATTTAAGTATTAGTCTAAATGAAATGTTGAATGAAATCACAATCCTAGACTCTTAGTCTAATGCTTTTCTATTAATTTTAGCTTCCATTTGTTGTACTAGTGTTGTTAAGTAAATTTTTTCTTTAATTAATTTTCAAAAAATTTGTTTACTTATATAAAACTAAGGTGCCTTAATTTTAGTATTGAGAAAAATTTTAGATAAAATTCCTCGTGGGATACGATACATACTTACCTTTGTATTATTTGTGTGACATGTGCACTTGTGTGTGTAAAGTCAACAACAATTGTATGTGATGTAGTTTTACATACCTGTTGGGATAAGTTTGAGTCTGACGCATTAGCCATAGTGAAGTATGACTATAAAATGATGATGTTATAAGTTATGAATATAATAAATCTTATATGTTAATGAGTAATCCAAGATAGTAGGGATTTTTACCACTATCCACTATGAGTTAGGCAAATTACCGTTGATAGTGTGGGTGAGGCAAAATGCCACTCACAAGAGCTCTTAGTAATCCAAGATAGTGAGGATTAAACCTTATTTGCTAGGAGCTAGGGCAGATGTCACTCCAAATGAGATCCAAGATATGGGCCTAAACTTGATCCGCTTTAAGTTGGGGTAGACTATGTGTGAGACCTCAACCTCTATAGGCTTGTAACTAGGCATAGAAGCCATAACACGAGTTAGGGGTAGTTTCATCATTTCCTTTAATAAGCTCCCAGAAGAAATTTTTATTATATTTTAAGGTCTAAATAGGCATAAGACCGCATAATTGATGTGTAATGATGAAAACACGAAGAAAACTAGAAGTTTCAATAATTTTCACAATAGGGGCAAAATGGTCATTTTTCACCTCGAGTAAAAATGTTTAAGTTTTCATAAACCCGAGCATTTCTAGACCATTATGGACCTTGTCCCATTGTCAAAAGAGTAAAAGATTTCATAAAAGATTGGAAGACAATAAGTTAATTTGTGGAGGGGCATGTTGGTAATTTAAGTGGAGTGGATAAGCTTAGGCTATAAATATCTCTTTCTTCCAGCAGCTTCTACATTCTCTAGCAACTTTTCTTCTTCTTCTTCTTCTTCTCTTTCACGTTGCTTTCCAACCTCCATGAAAGCTTGATAAGAAAGCTCCACAACCTTCCTCAAATAACTCTAAATTTCATGCTTTTGGTGCACCCTTTCCATAAACCCTTGTGCTCTTCCATTCTTTCACTTTAAAACCCTTGAAAAATCTTGTTTCCATACTCTTTCTTACTAGTTAGGTATTTTAGAGAGAGAAAAAGGAAGCTTTACAATAGTTTGGAGAATTGTTGGAAAGAATTTCAAAGCTACAAAGCTATTAAGGTGAGTAGTAAATTAAAGTTGAAATTTTAGTGTTGAGAATGACTAGAGATTTGACTTGTGAATACTTTGTATATGAGATTGTTAATTCACTTTAGAATGGTCAAGGTAGTGAATATAGATAGCCATTTAAATGGCAATCGGAATCTAGCCAAGAAATAGCTTTTAGAATCTATAAGTATGTGAATTGACATAATGGTGATGCTAATGTAATGGTAGGTTCCAACGAAGCTTTATCACCCCATTTGGACCATTAGGGAAGTTATAGTCAATTAAAGGCCCAATAACATACCGATGAGTGGACTTGTATTTCAAAACTTGTTTTGGGAATGTGAATGCAACTATATAAACATTTTAAAGATTTTATCCAATTTTCCTTTGAAAATGTACCTTGGGAACAAGCTTTTGGTGAAGTGATTTTATATTGTAAAATTTTGCTATACAATGGTTTATGTGTTATCACAATATGATAATATGCATGATATGCATTGGGTGTTTCTTTGTATGTTGATGTGGACCTGGCTATTTGCGAGTAGGAGTGTACATAAGCCGATGATGACCCGGTTATGTGCGAGTGGGAGTGCACATAAGCTAATGATGACCCAGCCATGTGCTAGTGGGGAATGCACATGAGTTGATGACGATGGTAAAGTGTGCATCATGATTGATATATATATATATATATACATATATGGTATATGATTGTAATGCAAAATGTGAGAATTTGACTGGTTGAATTTTGGGAATTTATATGTGTTTCATGTTGTTTTTGTTATCACAGCAAGATGGCTTTTTCTTGAGGGGAATGGAATTTTTTTGCTGGTGCCCTGTTTCTCGCTACAGCGAGAAACTCTCGGGTTTCGAGGGGTGGTGCTGGCTGAAAATCTCGTTGCAGCGAGAATGTTATTGTAGCTTCTCACTGCAGCGAGATTCATTCTTGTTGTAGAGAGAAACTTTTTGTTTTAAGACCAAAAATTTTGCCGCAGCGATATTGAATCTCGCTGCAGCAAAAAACTTTCTATTTTGCTCCTCGTTTGGTTCGGTTGCTACCCTATTTTCCATTTCTTTGGTATCATAGTTGATCATGGACTTCCAACATTAAGGAATAAATGAATTAAGTTTAAACTGAGGAGGTTTGGTGAGAAACCCTCGGCTAGTTGATAATTTAAGTCAAGTGTCGCTGTAGCAAAAATTCATTCTCGCTGCAGTTAGGACCCGTTGTTTATTTGACCTGATTTGCATGAATGCTATTAAAGTTTTCACTCTCGAAATCCTTTGTTGAGCATGGACCCTTTTCATAAAGTGATTTACTCGTGGGGTTTACATGAGGAGTTTTTAATAAGAACTAAAACAAATTGCATTGTTTTGAAAAATGAATGCATCATGATTTCGTTAAACATTCCTTATGGTATGCTTGTTCCCTTTCTTGTTCACTCACTGGGTTTATACTCATCGTTTTCAACTTCATGCTTTTAGATCACAAGGCAGCTGGTAACTAGATCAAGGTGTCCTTGTAGATTCGTACCTTTAGTAGGTATCAATGGCATTCAATAGCTACACCTTCATTGTGGTCACTCTGCTGGAAACCCAGAGTCATTTGTTGTAAACATGTACAAGTGATGTAAATTATTAAATTGTATGTTTAGACAATATATGTACATTTGATTTGTATGACACCATGATTTGGCAATGCTTAGTATTATTTTGATTCAAGTTATAAAATGTGACTTAGAAATTTTGATGGAATGGTGAACAGGTCATATTAATAGGCTTGCTTGGGCTTAGTGGACTACGTCCATTGAGCCCATGCGCCAATCATGGCCCTAAATTTGGGTCGTGACACTACCATTCATAGTTAGTTAAGTTTTAAATGAGTCTTGGAAGAGTATATGTCACGACCCAATTTTCGGGCCATGATCGGTGCATGGGCCCAATGGACGTAGCCTATCAAGCCCAAGCAAGCCTATATATATAGTCCTACTCATCATTCCATCGAAGTTACTAAAGTCACAGTTCATAAATTCGAAGCAAAATAATGCTAATCATTTGTCAACTCGTAGTGGCATTACCCATCAAATTATACATATGTTGTCTACAACATGTATCTGAATAATTTACATCAGGTTTGTCTATACATATAAAAAAGAAGACTTGATTTCCAGTGGAGAGACTCGAGCAACGTACAGCAATTGAATGCCGAGATACCTACCAGGAAAACGAATCTACAAGGGCACCTCGACCTAGTTACCGACTGGCTCCTGATCTGAAAACATGAAGTTGAATACAGTAAGTATAAACTCAGTGAGTGAACATAAGAAGGGAACAAGCAAACAAGTGGGAAAGTTTAAGAAATCATGATGCATTTATTTTCAAAACAATGCAATTTAGTTTAATTCTTACTAAAACCTTTCGTTAAACCCTTAAATGATTAATCACTTAATAGTAATGATTCCATACATGACAAAGAATTTGAAGAATGAAAGCTTCAGTGATATACAAGCTAGTCATATGAAATGACGGGTCCTCGCTGCAGCGGAACGACATTATCGCTAAAATTCTTGGCTCAAGTTAATAGCTGGATAAGGGTTTCTCAACTGGCTGAGGGTTTCTCTCTAAAATTCCTCATTTCAATCTTAATTAGATAATCCCCTAAATGTTAAGAGTCCATGCTTAACTATGGTGTAAATGAAATGGAAAAATATGGCAAAAACTAGCAAGATAGCATACCGGACAGAAAGTTTCTCGCTACAGCGAAATTCAAGTAGTCAAAACAGAATGTTTCTCGCTGCAGCGAGAAGTTGTAGAAATTTTCTCACTGCAGCGAGAACCAAGTCAGGCAGACCCCTCAAACTTGAGAGTTTCTCGTTGCAACGAGAAATAGGGCACCAATGAAAAGTTTCCATTCTCTCAAGAAAAAGGCCATTTTGCTGAAATGACAAAATTAAACATGAAACACTTAAAAACTCCCAAAGTTCAACTTGCCAATTTTTCATATGCATTACAATCATATACCATATTCATGAGCTTTTATTTCATAAACATATATTTACATAGATACATAGAAAAACACCAATACCGCCATCGTCTCACCTAGCTCATATGCATCCCCCCACATCGTGCACATAGCCGGAGTCATCGTGTGCATCCCCCCACATCATGCACAGTTGGTGCCATCGTGTACATCCCCCCACATCGTGCACACAGGCACTATCATCATCCATCTCCTTCACCACCATCATCATCAGCCCCCACATTGTGCACACACGGTTATAATTATTACACAATATCAACTACCAAGGCACAACATATATATATATATATACCAACATAACGCAGTAGTGCACGAATCCATAATAGCCACATGTCACAAGATAGAGACAATTTATCAAGGGCTTGTTCCCAAGGCACACGTTTTTAAGAAAAGTTGGATAAAATCATTTAAATGTTTTGTGCAAATACATTCACATTCCCAAAACAATTTTGAAATGCAAGTTCACTCACCGATATTTTGTTGAACCTTTAGTCGACTCTAACTTCCTTAATGGTCCAAATGGGAAGGTGGGGCTTCGTTGGAACCTAATCATCACATTAGCATCACAATTCAATCAATTCCAATACATATAAATTCTAAAAGCTATCTCTTAACTAGTTTCCAATTGCCATATAATTGGCTATCTATTTTCACTATTATAATCACTCTAAAATGAATGAACAACCTCAACGACAAAATATTCACAAGTCTAATCTTTAGCCCTTTTCAACACTTAAAACTCAACTTTAATTTACTACTCACCTTGGTAGCTTTGAAATTGAAATTCTTTCCAAAAACTTTTAAGCTATTATTGAAGCTCCCTCTTTCTTTCTCTCTCTAAAATGTCTAGCTAGTAAGAGAAAGTATGGAAGTAAGACTTATCAAGGGTTTTAAAGTGAGAAAGTGAAAGAGCAGAAGGGTTCTATGCAAAAATGCACAAAAACTTGAAAATTGGAGCTATTTTGAGAAAGGTTATGGAGGTTTCATATCAAGCTTCCATGGAGGATGAAAGCAATGTGAAAGAGAAGAAGGAAGAAGAAGAAGAACCTACTCGAAAATGGGAGAAGAAGCTGCTAGAAGATGATATTTATAACTCAAGTTTATCCACTCCACTTAAATTACCAAAATGCCCTCAACAAGTTAGCTTGCTCTCCTCCAATTTTTTATGCAATCTTTTTACTCTTTTGACACTAAAACAAAGTCCATAATGGTCTAGAAATGCTCGGGTTTGCAAAAACTTAAAAATTGACCCGAGGTGAAAAATGACCATTTTGCCCTTACCGTGGAAATCATCATCATTTTTATTTCTTTCGTCATTTTACCCATATTTTCATCATTCATTTATGCCTTAGGCCTACTTAGGCCTTAATATTGTCTAAAACTTACTTTTAGGGGCTTACTAAGAAAATGATGCAACTATCCTTAGCCCGTGTTATTGTGTCTATGCCTAGTTATGAGCCTATAGAGGTCGAGGTCTCATAGTATAGAAGTTGGATTTTTAGAAAGATTACATGAAAGTTATGTTTAGGCAGTGATATGATATCGTTGAGCAATGGTATATGGCTTAGTCCAAGTGAAACTTAGTTTGCATGAATGTCCCTAAGACTAGAAAGACTTTTATGTTGGCTCCATTAGTTTTTGATAATAATAAAACATTCCCATTCATTTGTATCTAATATCTTTACTTGAGTGTGCAGGACAAAAATTATATGCAAATGTTTAATCAATCATTCAAATGCACATATCAAAGAGCATAGAAGTAAGGAAGTCACAATTGATCAACAAGACAAAAGCCCCTTAGTCAATTAATGAAGAGTTAGTCATCTAAGATTTAAATCAAAGGTTGGTGGGCTGAAGAGTATTGAGAAACAGAACCAACTTAGTCGACCAAGGAATGAGTTAGTTGACTAAGTGCACACTGCCAGAACTACCGAAGCTAGCAACAGAAGACAGAGACGACTTAGTCGACTAGGATATTAGTTAGTCGACTAAGAGTATCCTACCTGCAAGTTTAAACTCTGCACTAAAAGACAGATTAATGGCTAGAACCAACAGCCAACTGTTTCCAACGATCAGAAAATTGTCAAACTACCATCAGAGTTGTTTCTCAAAGTATAAAAGAGGGTTCCAACGGTTAGAAATGTAGAATTGAAGGCTTCCAAGCAAAAAGAGCTCAAAAACCAGCAAAAATTTCTTTGCACTTTACTGCACTCAATGCCCGTCTTTGTAGTTGTGTTTTGCACTTCAACTTGTTCCACTTAGATCAACTTTGTGATCATAGGCACACTTCTATTTCATTTATCTTTATGTTCTTAGAGTGAAAGAGTCACTCTAAGCAGTTCAATCAAGCTAGGATCGCTTGTTTAAGTAAAGGTTCTAACTTCGCCTTGAAAAGTTAGGTGTTGGGTTATAGTTGAGCCTAGGAAAAACTATTGTGAAAGGTTTTGGCTAAGCCTAGTAAAAGCCATTATAAAGCTTGGTGAAAGCTTGTGAATTTCATCAGTTCTTAGTGGATTGGTTGGAAAATCCTTGGTTGAATAATCAAGATAGTGGATGTAGGTCTTGGACTGAACCACTCTAAATTCTTTTGCATTGTCTACTCTGTTTTTATTTTCATTACTTTTTAAATTAGTTCCTCATCTTGCCAAGAACCAAAAAGTGCTATTCATCCCCTCTAGCACATTTAATTGGGACCAACAAGTGGTATCAGAGCTAGTTCCTTGTTCTTAAGGTCTAACACCTTTTGAGTATATCCAAATGGCTCTTCAAAAATCCATTGTTGCTGAGGGACAATCTACAAATAGACTACTTTTGTTTGATGGCTCTAACTATCCTTATTGGAGCACTAGAATGTCAATATACATTAGAGCAATTGATTATGAAATGTGGGACATCATAATTGATGGACCCTTTATTCCTTCAACCTTAAATGTAGTAACCAATGAAATGATGCCTAAGCCAATGTTTGAATAGACCGAGGCTGAAACTAAAAGAGTCTAAACAAATTTTAAGGCTATTAATACATTGCATTGTGCCTTGACTCCCACCGAATTCAACAAAGTATCAAGCTGTACAACAGTTAAACAAATGTGGGTTAAGCTTAGGATTATCCATGAAGGGACTTCTGTCAAGGAGTCCAAGATAGCCCTCGTGAGCTATAATTATGAAATGTTTAAGATGGAGCTTGGTGAAGATATCACCAGCATGTTAGATAGATTCACAAATATCAAAAACAAATTTAGTCAGCTAAGCAAACCAATACCCAAGCATGAGATTGTTAAAAGACTTCTTAGAAGCCTACCAAAAAATTGAAAGCCTAAAGTGACTGCAATCCGAGAAGCAAAGGACCTAAATGTTATTACTCTAGATGAGATTTGTGGTTCTCTCCTTACTCATGAGCTAGAACTCAAGGAAGAAGAAGAAGAAGATAAGAGGGAAGCAAAAGAAAAGAAAAAGAGCATTACACTAAAAGCTAGCATCCTTGAAGAAGAGCTGAAAGAGCTATCTTGTTATGATGATGAAAAGTTAGTAATGGTTGCAAGGAAATTCAGAAAGCTTATGGGCAAAAGAAACTAGACATTGGCTAGAAGAGGGTTTAGAAAATATCAACGTTCTTCATAGAGAACTAGAAACAAAGATGACTCCAACAAAAAGGATGAGCTAACCTGCTTCGAATTCAAGAAGCTTGGACATTTTAAGTTTGAATGCCCATTGCTGAAAAATGAGACTCCAAAGAAAAACAAAAAATCAAATAAGGCAATGGTGGCAGCTACTTGGTTAGATAGTGACATATCAAGTTTTGAAAGTGAAGAAGAAAAAGTTGAGGAAAGAGGAAATCTATGTTTGATGGCACAAGATGATGAATCCGAGGTATCCTTATCCCCTTGCAATATTTCTATTGATGATTTATAAGATGAGTATGAGTGTTTTTATGATGAATTTGAAAAACTCTTTTCAAAATACAAAACTTTAAAGAAAAAGGCTGCATCTCTTGAAAATGATTTGGAAAAGATGAAAGAAGAGTTCAACTCTGTTTTTCAGCAAAGTAATTTTCTACAAGTTGAGTTAGAACATTCAAAAATAGATTTTGAAGTTTTTAAAATTAGAGCTGGACAATAAATCTGAAGCTTTGCAAAAAACACTTGATGAAAACACAACTCTTAAAATTTTGAAAAATGAAACTTCAAAAAGAAATGCATACTACAAGAAAATTTCTGCTAATGCATCATCTAGGTGTTATATTTGCAACAAAATTGGCCATTTATCTTATGATTGCAATAGAAAAAGAAATGTGCAAAAAATAAGAGAAATATGGGTCCCAAAAGGATCCTATGTTGCTGCTAACAATCAAGGACCCATCAAAGTATGGGTACCTATAAAGAAAAACTAAAAATTTGTTTTGTAGGTTGAGCTGCACTTAAAAGATATATATTCAAGGGCTCAACACAAGAAGAAGCAGCCTTGGTATATGGACAGTGGCTACTCAAGGCACATGACAAAAAATGAAATGCTATTTGCACAGCTAGACAAGAAAAATGGAGGAACCGTATCCTTTGGTGATGATTCAAAAGGTAGAATTCATGGCACAGAAATGGTTGGTAAGAACTCCCAAACTCATATCGGTCATGTGTTATTGGTTAAAGGCTTGAAACATAATTTATTGAGCATTAGCCAATTGTGTGATAAACGATTTAAAGTATGTTTTGATTCAAATAAATGTGAAGTGATAAATATAAGCACAAATAAAGTCTCATTTATACGAAGAAGATTGAAGAATATGTATGTTGTATTTCTTGAAGATCTTGAAATGAATTGTGAAATGTGTTTAATGGCAAATGCTGAAAATGATAGCTGGCTTTGGCATAGAGGACTAGCACATGCGAACATGCATACTCTGTCAAAATTAATTAAGAAAAATCTAGTTGTTGGACTGCTGGATATAAAATTTGAAAATGATAAAATATGTGATGCTTGCCAACTAGGAAAACAAGTTAGAACATCCTTTAAGACTAAGAAGATTGTGTCAACAACTAAACCTCTTGAATTGCTGCACATTGATCTATTTGGTCCAATAAGTACAACTAGTCTAGGAGGAAAATCTTATGGATTTGTAATAGTTGATGACTACTCTAGGTACACTTGGGTTTACTTTCTTGCTCATAAGAATGACGTTTTACCATCATTTATAAGTCATTGTAGGAAAGTTGAGAATGAAAAAGGACTAGCCATAGTTAGTATTAGGAGTGATCATGGAGGAGAATTTGAAAGTGATGAATTTGAGAAATTTTGCAATGAAAAGAGGTTGGATCATAATTTTTCTACACCTAGAACACCCTAGCAAAATGGAGTTGTAGAGATGAAAAACCGAACCTTAAAAGAAACGGCTAGAACTATGCTATGTGAGAATAACCTACCAAAATATTTTTGGGCTGAGGCAGTGAACACAGCAACATATATACTCAATAGAGTCTCAATTAGAGCCATGATATCAAAGACTCCATATGAACTTTACAAGGGTAGAAAACCAAATATTTCACACCTTAGGAGTTTTAGTTGTAAATATTTTGTGTTAAACAATGGAAAACAATCCTTAGGTAAGTTTTGATGCAAAGAGTGATGAAGCAATATTTTTAGAATATGCATTAAACTCAAAGGCTTATAAAGTTTTCAACCAAAGAACTTTAACTGTTGAAGAATCAATCCATGTAGTTTTTGATGAGTTTAATGCCTTACAAAAGGAAATTCATGCTAATGATGATGATGTAGGGATCGTAGAAAAGCAAATGGAAGAAATGAGCTTAGAGAACAATAAGAATAATGAAGAAAGCTCATCTAGAAGAGAAAATGAAACTCCACCTCTAGAAAATTTGCAAAGAATAGAAATTCAGCACAGTGATCGTTCAAAGAGTTAGAGATATGCAAAAGACCATCCACAATAACAAATTATAGGTGACATTTCTCAAGGAGTTAAGACTAGGAGAACAACAAGAGAGACTTGTGAGTTTTCAGCTTTCATATCTCAAATTGAGCCTAAGAAATTTGAGGATGCAAAAAAAAAGAAAAGCTGGATATAGGCCATGCAAGAGGAACTTGATCAATTTAAAAGAAACCGTGTGTGGTCGTTAGTCTCTAGGCCTTTAAACCACCCTATTGTTGAAACAAAATGGGTGTTTAGAAATAAGGTAGATGAGCAAGGAAATGTAGTTAGAAATAAAGCTAGGTTGGTAGCCCAAGGATATAACCAAGACGAAGGAATAGACTATGATGAAACCTTTGCACTAGTTGCTAAGATTGAAGCCATAAGGTTGTTGCTTGCTTTTTCATGCTTTATGAATTTTAAATTACACCAAATGGATATAAATAGTGCATTTTTAAATGGATTTATTCAAGAGGAAGTGTATGTTGAATAACCATTAGGATTTGAAGACTTTAAAAAACCAGATCATGTTTTCAAACTTCACAAAGGCTTGTATGGATTGAAACAAGCTCCTAGAGCTTGGTATGAGAGGCTTTCAAAATTTTTTATTGAAAAAAGATATGTTAGGGGTAGCATTGATACTACATTGTTTATTAAAAGATACTTAAAGGATTTAATTGTTGTTCAAATTTATGTGGATGACATTGTGTTTGGTGCAACTAATGAGGCTTTATGAAAGAACTTTGTTAAAGAAATACAAGGTATATTTGAAATTAGCATGATTGGTGAGTTAAGGTACTTTCTTGGCCTTGAAATCAAACAAAGTAATAAAGGAATCTTCATCAATCAAAAAAGATACACTCAAGAAATGCTTAAAAACGTCAATATGCCGAAGCTAAAATCAAATTGTACACCAATGAGTCAATCCACCATACTTGATTTAGATGAAAAAGGAAAGGATGTTGATCAAAAACTCTATAGAGGTATGATTGAATCATTGCTCTACTTAACAGTAAGCAGACTAAATATTTAGTTTAGTGTGTGTTTGTGTGCTAGATTTCAGTCACAGCCTAAGAATCACACTTAATTGCTATTAAGAGAATTTTTAGATACCTCTTAGAAACACAAACCTTAGGAATATGGTACTCTAGAGAATCATTATTTAATCTTGCAAGCTATTTGGATGTAGACTTTGCAGGAAGCAAAACCGATAGAAAGAGCACTAGGGGAACATGCCAATTTTTAAAAAGTATGCTAGTATCCTGGTCAAGTAAGAAACAAAATTCTATAGCACTTTCCACAACTGAAGTAGAGTATATTTCCTTAGATAGTTGTTGTGCTCAGATTTTGTAGATCAAACAACAACTAAGAGATTTTGGAATAACAGTACATAATGTACCAATTTTCTATGACAACACAAGTGCAATCAATATATCTAAAAATCCTGTGCAGCATTCTAGGACTAAGCACATTGAGATTAGGCACCACTTTTTTAGAGACCATGTAGTAAAGAGTGATATTAAAATTGAGTTTGTGAATACTTTGCATCAATTAGCTGACATCTTCATCAAACCCTTAAATGAAGATAGATTTTGTGAGATTAAAAGGAATTTAGGGATGATTAATATGCAGGAGATTTAAAGAAAAATCCTAAAATTTTCACAAAGGATAGTAGGCACTTAGTCGACTAAGAGAGGTTTTAGTCAACTAAGAGCATTCTGTCTCATTAAATAATAAGACTTAGTCAAGTCAAGGCAGGAGGAATAAAATAATGAAAAGAAATTGCCTATCGAGAAATGAAATAGAGAAGGAAAACCGCTCAAACAAAAAATAAAATTATGAGGTAATTTTTGAATTTTGAAGAGGGAGTTACCAATTGCACTTAAAGAGGGGGAGTCAAACAGTTTTTTTTAGGAATTAAAATGCTCTCAACTTATTTTCTTTACACTCTCTCTCTGCTGAAACCAACGCTTGAAACTGAAACCCTCACCTCCAAACCTTTCGAAACCCTGAGTCCAAAATCATTCAAGCCAAATGATGAAATCAAGAGAATCTAAAGAACTTCTAAAGAAGAAGAAAGGCAAATGGCCAATGGAAGAAAGTCTACAAGCTGAAATACTAAAAAAAAAGCAGAGGATTGAGTCGGGACCTGTAAGTAAAATTCTGGAAAATACAAAAGCCACAATTCTGAAAAGAAGAAAGAAAAAGTAAATCGCACAAGAAAGGTACTACTTCATCTTCTAAATTCAAAAATAAAGTACATGAAGAGAGATTTAGGAAAATAGAGAATGCACCGATAAATTGTGGACAATACATTGACTCGGAAAGCTCTATTGAAATGCCTGAAATTTTGACAAGTTTATCATATTATTTTGAAGAGTTAAAATTGAAAGAGTTCAACACATTTAAAAATTGATCATACAGTGCTAGTTTAGTCAAAGAATTCTATTCGAGTACAGTTGTTGACAAGGATGAACTGGAATATCTTGATGATTATTTTGATGAGGGTCTAAATGTGGTTTTGAATGGGAAAGAATTCACCGTCACTACTGCAGATTTAAGGGAACTTCTTAAAATAGAGTGTAATGAGGGAGAATTTGAATTCCTTGAGAATTACAACCCCTCATCCTTGTGGGAAGTTATCATAGGGAAGAGAGAAAAGAACTCTTCCAAGAGTAATGCCGAGCTTCTTACAAATCCTCAAATAAAGATTCTGCATTACTTTGTTGCCACTAATCTTCGTGGCAGGAGTGAAAGCTTAAGCTACATTAGCCTCCAAGATTTATGGCTAATGAAACATGCATTTAGTGGTGTTGTACTTAATTTGGGAAGGTTTATGATTGAAAGAATGAGGGGAACTTGCAAACTGGAGAAGATAAACTTGCCTTATGGAAATATCATCACTTCTCTAGTGTGGAAGAAAGGAATTTGGAGCTCTAGATATGAGGCAAACAAGGTCAAAACTAGAGACCAAGCCATTTATCTAGGAAGCTTGCCTAAAATGAGGTACAAACTTGATGGAGAAAGATACATTAAAACCCTCAAGGCTAGTCTAGGAAAAGAATCTTCCCTACCTGCTCAACTAGAGGCAGCATCATCTCAATTCTCAAATAAAGTAATCTTTAATCTACTAATGAGAATTGATGGAAAGATCACAAATCAAGGAGCAAGAATTCAAAAAATTGAAGAAAGGTTAACAGAAATGGAAAGTAAAATGAAAGGAAAAGAAAAAATGCCATCTGAACCAGCCGCTGCAGACTGCTCTGCAACTCCTAGCCTAGCTCCATTAAGACAGAAAGTTGAGGTGCAAGCTGAAGGTCATGAACCTGAGGTGGAACAACCCAAAAAATCCCCCTCACTTGAGCCTCAGGACAAAGAAGAATCAGTACAAAGAATCGAAGTGCTTCGATCACTTAATGAAAATCCTCCCACAGAACCCCAACCTCAACCATCTCCTCCACATTCTGAAGAGGTTTCAATCATTTGACTTTTCCATCAAATGGTTCAAGAGGAGCAAGCTGAGAAAGAGGTAGCTAAGGCAAAAACTCAACAAGTAGCATCTGCATTAGCTCTTACTGCAAAAAGGAAACTTGGAAAAGGAAAAACAAAGACCACTACTGCTCCCAAGTCAAGTCCAAACCACCTGGCAAGGGCAAGAAAATAATGGCAACTAAAACAAAGTTCATCAAAAAGAGGAAATCATCCAAATTGGCTGAGAAGGCCAAGCCAATAATAATCTTCTCTCCTTAAGAACCTATTGAGATTTCATCTCCTGAACAATCCCCTGAAAAATCCCCTTCAGAACCCTTTCCCGAGCCTCTAAATGTTTTCTATGGCATTGACGAATCCACTCCATCAGCCTTATCAGAGAATTGAATACCTCCCTCAAATTGTTGATGACAAAAAGGGGGAGAAATATGGCTAGGACCTTAGAAGAGAAATTAGGAAAAGATTAGGAGAGATAGGAAATAGAAATTATGTAGGGGTAGTTTCGAAACATTAACTGCTATTTTGTTGTAATCTGTTGTTTGTGCCGTGTTGGCAATTAAAAACTTAAATTTAACCTTGCTA
The DNA here is from genome assembly GCF_000208745.1 of Theobroma cacao. Classification (NCBI taxonomy): domain Eukaryota; kingdom Viridiplantae; phylum Streptophyta; class Magnoliopsida; order Malvales; family Malvaceae; genus Theobroma; species Theobroma cacao. The sequence continues at coordinate 20,443,224 of NC_030854.1, read as the reverse complement.
TTTATATTTTTGTGTGAGAAATGGGATGCTAATATGTTTATGTTATTTGGTTGTTGATAATTAAATATCTGATGATGTCTTACTGTTTATGGTATTTTAATTGTTGCTGATAAAAATTTGGTGTTGTACTAATATTGGGATAGTATGCTGATGCTTGATTTTTATTATGATATTGTGAATGAATTGTGTTTGAGAATACATATGGATTTTAAGTATATTATATCTGTTGAATAATGAATGGCATAAACAAAATCTAATAACAATATATTGTTGACAGACACTGCTGAAATTTTGATGATAATCTGCCAACATTCATCTGCTGTAAATCACTTTATATATCTACATATATTCTCTGAATGTATAGTGTCATTTTCTATATGGCATGAATAAAATTTGCTGGAGTGAATACGTAAAATAGGCACACATTCAGGGGGAGCAATCCCTATTTTTTGCAAGATTAAAAAGAACAAAAAGACATTGTGCTGTTAATCAAGGAATGTTTTGTCATCATTAAAAAGGTGGAGATTGTTGGCTCCATTAGTTTTTGATGATAATAAAACATTCCCATTCATTTGTGTCTAATATCCTTACTTGAGTGTGCAAGACAAAAATTATATGCAAATGTTTAATCAATTATTTAAATGCACATATCAAAGAGCATAGAAATAAGGAAGTCACAATTGATCAACAAGACACAAGCCCCTTAATCTATTAATGAAGAGTTAGTCAGCTAAGATTTAAATCAAAGGTCGGCAGGTTGGAGAGTATTGAGAAACAAAACCAACTTAGTCGACCAAGGAATGAGTTAGTCGACTAAGTGCACACTGCCAGAATGGCTAGAAGTTGGGAACAAAAGACAGAGACGACTTAGTCGACTAGGATATCTGTTAGTCAACTAAGAGGATTCTGCTTGCAAGTTTAAACTCTACACTAAAAGACAGATTAACGGCTATAACCAACTCTCAACTATTTCCAATGGCCAGAAAACTATCAAACTGCCATCAAAGTTATTTCTGAAAGTATAAAAGAGGGTTCTAACGGTTAGAATTGTAGAATTGAAGGCTTCCAAGCAAAAAGATCTAAAAAACCAGCAAAAATTTCTCTGCACTTTATTGCACTCAACACCCATCTTTGTAGTTATGTTTTGCGCTTCAACTTGTACCACTTAGATCAACTTTGTGATCATAGGTACACTTTTATTTCATTTCTCTTTATGTTCTTAGAGTAAAAAGGTCACTCTAAGGGGTTCAATCAAGTTAGGATCGCTTGTTTAGGTAAAGGTTCTAACTTAGCCTTGAAAAGTTAGGTGTTAGGTTATAGTTGAGCTTAGGAAAAACTATTGTGAAAGGTTTCGGTTGAGCCTAGTAAAAGCCATTGTAAAGCTTGGTGAAAGCTTGTGAATTTCAGTAGTTATTAGTGGATTGGTTGGAAAATCCTTGGTTGAATAATCAAGAAAGTGGATATAGGTCTTGGACCGAACCACTCTAAATTCCTGTGCATTGTCTACTCTGTTTTTATTTTCATTACTTTTTAAATTAGTTCCTCATTTTTCCAAGAGCCAAAAAGTACTATTCACCCCACTCTAGCACATTTAATTAGGACCAACATTTTAGAGTTACAGAGTGCAAAACTTATGCAAAACTTACCCAAAATCTGAGTTTTATGAGTAAAAAATCATACATGAAGAATATGTATTAATACTTAATAGACAGAATGCTGTAAGAAGCATTATAACTGGAAAGTGTCAATACATTCAAAGGAAGTATAAATACATTTAGTCCAGGAAGCATTTTGTGTAAAAAGTATCGATACTTCAACTACATAATAGTGTTTTCATCATTTTTCACAAAGTTTTCAAATGATTTCAAACTCCATTCCATCGTAAATGTAAATACAATTTTGGTTTCAGTTAAACCTTTATAAAATGGCTTTGAACAACATTCTTTACAAGAATTTGAAGAAAATTTATAAGATTTATGAATGCCATAATATTGCAACTGATGATTTATGCAAAAACACTTCTTCTTAGCTTGTCCCCATCTTGTATTCACTCATAGAGTCTTTGTGACTCACATGTTAGTTTTCCATTTTTTATAGATCAGTGAGTGCCTTACCTCCCTTGTTGCAGAGTTGAGCTCTTGATTTTTCTTGGTAGGTGTTCTAGCAACCCTTTGACGCTTAAAAGGTCGGGTCATGTTCCACTGACAAGTTGTTATATTTTTATTGATGATTAGTTCATGAGTTTGTAGCCACGAGTGGTACTATAATTAATATGTTTGAAAGGATTTAATGTTAAATGTTTATGATGAGATATTTTGCATGAGTTATGAAAACTACTTTTGTTTTAAAATTTATTAGTGTTTTCACATGTCGTGACTTAACATTCTACCACGTTATGATGGTGTGAAATCTCTAGGTTCCACTACTTGGATAAAATAGGTAATTAACTTGGTGAGCTTAAGAAATGCATTGACTAGCTTAAATCCCTTGATTTCTAACCTTGGGAAAATAATCCACAAAATATTTGAAGGTTGGTGGGTTGATTAGAGCTGATTTAGATCTCAAAAGGGATAATTTTTGCATGTTGGAGGTTGAAGGATCAACCCTTGCCTTGAGAAGTCAATCTAAGAAATTTTTCAATCAAGGGGCAACTTTTTAGAGTAAGATTGACTACTGCCCTCAATGTAGTCAAACCTAGAGCAAAAGCATAGCCATAATCAACCCCATACCTTGTGTAGTCGACCTTATAGCATAGCAGCAAAACAATAAAACCTTAAAATCCCCAAAATCCGCGTCTCCTTCATTTCTTTCATTTATCCCCATTCTTCCACTCATTTTCTCTCAAATTTCTTAACCCTTAAGACCTTTAAACTCCATTGTCAAACCTTGATCTCCAAGAAACAAAGGTGAGGATTTGTAGTTCCTAAATCTCTCTTAACCCTCTTTAAAAAATAGGTTTCAAGTTTTAATTTTTATTTCTCTCTTTGGACCCAAATTTCCTACCTAGGGAAGATTTATTAATGCCCTTGCTTCAAAGCTCACCAAGGTAAGGAAATGGGTAATTTGAATTGGATATATGATGGACATAAATATTAGAACAACTATTAGACAAAATCTTTGGATTTAAGTATGGGTTATATAGAGTTAGAAATGGATATTTATTGTTATAAGAAATTACTATGGGTCTTTGAAGATAATAATGATGAAACATCATTTTTATGTGCTGTTGGAGTAGTTTGAGGTTTTGAAAAAGTTGAGCTCTTGATGAATGGTGCTAAGAGGAAAGGCATGCTTCCACGAAGTCGGTAGATTCGGTGGTTTTTTATTGTTTTGATATAATTAAGAATGCCTATTTTATAACCTTGCATTAAATTTTATTTCGATAAAGTTTGTGATGTAAACAATGTTTTCAAGTTGTTTGAAGAAAGTTAAGAATATTATGTAAATATGTTTATTATGTATTTAGTTTTGGACATGGGAAACAAGCTGTTCAATTGTTTGACACCTTAAAATTGATATTTGTCTGTAATTTCTTGAATGATCGATGATTTAGAAATTTGGAATGAAAAATGATTAGTTTTGCATAGACCCTAGCATCGGGACTATTTGTCTTTGAGATATTGGTAAGATTGATGACTTTGATTTACTCTTTGTTTCGTTCTTTGATTTTGTTTCGATCGTTAATTTTGTTGATGTCTTTGAAAAATGATTAGTTTCGCATAGACCCTATCATTAGGACTAAGCTATTGAAATCTTCAAAATCTACTTCAAAAGTTTCTAAACTTGATATTTAATATTTTGCTCTTTTGAAATGCTTGAACGTTTTACAAATTACTAACTTCATTTCAAAGGCTTATGAAAAGGTTTTCAAACAAAACTTTATAAAAACATCTTAAACAAATTTGTATATATTGAAATGAAGATTTGAGATTCCTTGAATGATTGATTGTGCTTGTCACATAACTTGCACCTTTAGATATTTGATCTTGCTCGCGAATTGAGTTCCCAAACTTTTTGGATATTTGATCTTGCTCGAGAATTGGATTCCCAAACTCTTCGAATATTTGATATGTTGAAAGGAAAACTTCAATATTCTTTGGAAATAGATTACTTTCCTTATTTTGAAAGTATCTTTGATAAACGCTCTCCTGTTTAGCTTGTTCTTCTCCTTGTATCTGCTCACAGAGTTATTTATAACTCAAATATGTAAGATGCATTTGTTGTTGTAGATAAGTAGTTTGCTTGGCTCACTATTCTTTTGGAAGAGTTATTACTTTAGTCAGTTTGGTAGGTGATCAATATGGCATCCAGTAGGTGTCAACCTCTTTTGCTTAAGTTGAACTCCGCTGGTATGCTCGTTTCGTTTGTTTATCATGAATATCGACTTGTCTATTTTTTGCAATAAATGTTACACTTTGAGAATTTCCATGGAATGGTTTAAACTTTAAATTGCCCAAGGTGGCTTATAGTTTGAACTTTGTATTTCTTATGCTTTCACACTTTGAGCATGGAATCGTGCAAACCAATATTTTAACATTTGATATAAATATAGATATACATGCTTGTATAAGATTTCTTGGTTAAGAGCTCCATGATGTACATTTGAGTAAATTGGTTATTTATTTGGGGCTTGCTTGGGTTAAAAGGGTCACTCCCATCAATACCTTTACATCAGTGATGGCCTCGGGTTTGGTTCTTTACAAAGTTGGTATTAGAGCCCTAGGTTTGTCTAAGTCTTAGGCATTTTGATTTGAGTCAGTGGAGTTGGGTTTTTGTGTCATGTCTTGTGTTCGATTTGTGAACTACAACATAACTCTCGAATGGGAGACTACATGGATTTTCTTGTTTGTTTAGAATCTACCCTTTTGTTCACTACATTGAGATTAGTGTTTGCTCTTGTTCAAGTTAAGATGCCACTTCAGACATAAGCTACAACTAGGGGCATGGTAGAGCAAGATGCTCTCATTGATAGGTTTGCCAGACCATAAGCTTCCACTATAAGATCACTAGATCTGTTAGCAATGGCCACCTATACTTGCTAGTGTTGAGGTACTCGCGGTGGAACCTATTAATGCTCAGTCTTAATAGATGAGAGATGATATACCCATTGGAGAACCTACCTTAGCATATATGGTAGCTAATTTGTAAGTACTTAATAAGGTCATGGAGGTGATTGCAACTCGCATGGATGACCTTTAGTGACGAGTCGAGAGTCATCAGCTAGTGAATGCTATGCATAGCTTTTAGGGTCAGGATGACTGACATCAATCGATGTTCGCTAAAGGGATTATTGAAGTTTTATTGTCAGACTTTCTTTAGATGAAACCCCCCTCGTTTTTGGGTCTGATGCTACAGAGGATCCTCAGATTTTCAGGGAAAAGATGGAGAAGATTTATACTATTTTAGGATGCTCTAGCATATGTTCAGTGTAATTCGCTAGTTTTAAGCTTAAAGATGTGGCATAAGTCAAGTGAAAAAGTCAAAGATTAGTATGTTGATACTTTACTATGAGCTATTCAAGATGAAGGATGGAAATGTTAGATATTTTAGAATATGGTGCCTTGGAAAACAAGCATATTCTCATTTTAAATTTCATTTAGTATCCAATTGAAAATCTTATACTGTGAACCCTCAAAACCATCTAATGATAAAAGGTGAAATTACCATTTTAACCTTGTTGTCAAATTTGTCCTCTAATCTCAAATTGCATCGAATTAGTAATTAAATACTCTAGATATAATCTTTTGAGTATCTAGATGTGATGAGTATCTAATTCATCAATCCACTAAGCCAAGATTAATCACCAATCTTCCTAAAATCACTGGAAATGATGTTAATGCTATGAATTCCATTATTTAGATATATGTTCCTAGATGTTCATCTCAATTATAATCCCAAAATACAAAGTCCAAATCAATGCTTATGATGATCATGCTCATGGTAAATCAAAGCTTATGAGGAGATTAAACACAAGTCCACTATCCATCAAGATTTCGGTTCTACTATAAGCAAATGCGTAAGTGTGAGATTAGGATTTAAGTAACGGTTAAACTTAAATTTGATTCTCACATGATTATAGTTCATGTTATAACGTCATTATTCGAAGTCAACCATTTCAATGATTTGAGACTCATCATTCCCTTGAAGCGAATTACATTCATTTCATTGGAAGTAATCTGGACACTACAACCTTAACACAATAAAGTGAGTAGCTTTATTATATGATTGTGAACAATTTTTAGATTTAATTAAAATACATGTTTGCTATGTATGACTTTTCATACAAATGCATTTTAGTATCTCAATAGAATAATGTTACCTTAATAACTAGATAATGAATGCTTACTTAAAACAAACTCTTCATCTTATTATCAAGATGTACTTTCATTACAAATTTAATGAAATTAAGCATGTGAATATACTAGCTTTCCAAGGTGTCACGACCCAAATTCCGAGCCATGACTGGCACATGGGCCCAATGGACGTAGTCCACTAAGCCCAAGCAAGCCTATCAATCTGACATGTTCATCATTCCATTATAAACTACTAAGTCACATTTCATAACTTAGGATCAAAGTAATATTAAATAATGCCAACTCATACTAGCATACCAATTAAGTGTACATTGCCTACAACATGTATCTTAATAATTTACATCAAGTTTGTCTATACATCTCAAAAAGAAGATTTGATTTGCAGCGGAGGGACTCGGACGAATGTACAGCTACTGAATGCCGAGATACCTACCAAAGGATGGACACAAGTCTACAAGGACACCTCGTCCTAGTTACCGGCTACCTCGTGATCTGAAAACATGAAGTTGAAAACAATGAGTATACCTCCAATGAGTGAACAGGAAGGGAACAAGCAACAACAAGGGAGAATTTAAAATCATGATGCACTTGTTTCAAAACAATGCAATTTAGTTCCATTCATATTAAAAACCCATCATCAAGCCCTTAAATGATTAATCATTTAAAAAATCATGAACCCGTACATTACGAACCATTCGAAGAATGAAAGCTTCAATGATACACAAGCAAGTCAAATACGATAACGAATCTTCACTGCAGCATAAAGGCATTCTCGGTGTAGTGTAGTTGTAGCAAGAATGAATTTTTGTTGTAGCGACGTTGGGATTAAGTTATTAGCCGAATGACGATTTCTCAACTGGTTGAGGGTTTCTCACTAAACCTCCTCATTTTAAACTTAACTCATTTAGTCCTTAATGTTGGAAGTCCATGCTCAGATATGGTAGCAAAGAAGTGAAAAATAGGGCAGCAATTAGACAAGATAGGAGACAAAACAGAAAGTTTTTCACTACAGCGAAATTGTAACCCAAAAATAGAAAGTTTCTCGCTGCAGCGAAATTTTAACTGAGAAACAGAAAGATTCTCACTGCAGCGAGAATGAATTTTGCTACAGTGAGAAGCTACAGTGTCATTCTCGCTGTAGTGAGTTTTTAGCAAATCTACCTCTCTAAACCCGAGAGTTTCTCGCTGTAGAGAAAATGATTCATGCTGCAGCGAAAAATAGGGCACCAATGAAAAATTTACCCTTCTTCCCAACAAAAAATCGCCCTGCTGAAATGTCCAAACCAACATGAAACGCATGACAATTTTCCAAGGTTTAACATGTCAAGTTTCACATGCATTACAACCATATACCATTACTCATTATTTTCCTATAACACACATATTTACATATGTATATATGTATACGTATGCCCATCATCATCATGCACACCATCACATCATCATCATCACCAGCTCATGCGCCCTCCCTAGTCGCACATGGCTGGGTCATCACTTGGTTATGCGCACTCCCTACTCGCACATGACCGGGTCATCCACGGCTTATGCGCACTCCCTACTCGCACATAGCCGAGTCAATATAATTACACAACACTATATTCAAACATATATGTATATCAACATAATGTTGCAGCATAAAGATTCATGATAACCACATGTCATAAAATAAAATTGATTTATCGAAGGCTTGTTCCCAAGGCACTTGTTTTAACAAAAGTTGCATATAATCATTCAAATACTTTGTACAAAATGGTCATATTCCTAAAACAATTTTGATAGGCAGTCCACTCACCGGTATATTGTTGAGCCTTTAGATGACTCCGATTCTCCTAATTGTCCAAATGGGATGATGGGGCTTCCTTGAAACCTACCATCACATTAACATCACCATTATGTTAATTCACATACTATAAACCCTAAAAGCTATCTCATAGCTAGCCTTCAATTGCCACTTTAAATGGCTATCTATGTTCACTATCTAAATCACTATAAAATGAATGAACATCCTCAACAATAAAACAGCTCATAATCTAAATTACTAGCCATTATCCACAGCTAAAAACCAAGCTTAGTGCATAACTCACCCTAGGGTTTCTTTGTAGTTGAATTCTCTTCCAATAGCTTCCACACAAATGGGGTAATTCTCTCTTTCTCTCTCTAAAATGCTCAGCTAGTGAGAGAAATTATGGAAATAAGATTTTTCAAGGGTTTTAAGGAGAGAGAGTGGAAGAATACAAGGGTTCTAGTCATAAGGGCACAAAGGTATGAAAACTAGAGCTAGAGAGAAAAAATCATGCAAGCTCCATATCAATCTTCCATGGAGGTTGGAAGCAACGTGAGATGGAAGAAGAAGAAGAAGACAAGCTATTGGAAAATGGGAGAAGAAGCTGCTAGAAGAAAGATATTTATAGCCAACCTTATCCATTCCCTTGAAATTACGAAATTGCCCCTCCATCAATTAACTTACTCTCCTCCAACCTTTTATGAAATCTTTTTACTCCTTTGACACTAGGACAAGGTCCATAATGGTCTAGACATACTCGGGTTCATGAAAACTTAAAATTTTAACTCGAGGTGAAAAATGACCATTTTGCCTCTACCATGAAAATCATCAAAATTTTTGTTTTCTTTTTATTTTACCCCTAATTTCGTCATCCATTTATGCCTTAGGCCTACTTAGGCCATAATATTGTTTAAAATCTTACTTTTATGGGCTGACTAAGGAAATGACGAAATTACCCCTGATCAGGGATATCGCGTATACTTCCCTTTATGAGTCTACAAAAGTCAAGGTCTCACACAAGGTACCACATGCTGAAAATTCCTAACACTTTGATATGATATGTATGCTAGTGTTTAAGAGTGCACATATTGACACTTAGGCAAAACTTTGAGGAAATATGTGATTGTCCCATAATTTGAGGTTTCGATCTAAGTTTGATGTTATACTTATGAATTTATGTGTATGGGATTGAGTTGAATGAATGATTTGAGATATAATATCAATCAGGAATAATATTGGAGTGTTAAATTTAGATTTTTGAAGTTTTTGGGAAGCTTAAAATTGCCTACAAGGGTGAAGATATTGATACATACACCAATGTATCGATACATTCATGACAGGATGAGCAACAAAGGCCCTAGGAAGCATAATCTATTGATGCATTTGAGAATGGATCGATAGATTTGGCTAAAGATGAGCATGTGTCAATACATTATCTAAATGAATCGATACATCTGAAGTAGAGAGCACCAAGGGGGGAAATTATTGATACATTCACTCAAAATTAGGGTAGATGTATCGATACATTGCCAAAATGTATCGATACTTCAAAGAGGAAATGAAAATATAAAAGGGATTTCTAGCTATTTTACCTAACCATTTCTCTCCCTTTCCTCTCTAAAAACCCAAAACCCTAAGGCCCCATACAAATTTTTAAAGTGATTTAAAGCTTGGGAATCCATCTTGGAGGTAAGATTTAACATTTTTATAGATTATTTTCTAATTTAAATGGTTAAAAACTTTGATTTTGACTTTTCTCCAGATTTGGTATTTTTCCCTTTTTGGCTTGGATTGAGGAATTTGGGAGTTAGGACTCATTCAATTCGGATTTCAAAGTATGGGTTTAGCTCGTTAATGAAGGATTTGAGCTTAAATAGTTGGATTGCTAAGATTTTGTTAATTACGCAAAATGTTGTATTTTTCAAAAGCCAAGAATAATTAATATTTTGATGTTCATACGTGTTTGAAAAAGGAAATAGAGTTAAGTCAACTTATTGGCAAGCTAGATGACAATTGGAGGATAAGGATCGAAGCTTGGCTGGGAGTGCCTTTAATTTGTCATTATCAGTGGGATTTAAATTAAATTTATGCAATGCATAATGCACTAAAAGTGCACTACCATGGTACTAGAATGAAAATATGTATGGCTAGACGAATGAATCTAGGCTAGAGAGCAATTTATGTGTATATGTATATATGTGAACTGTGTGTGATTATGTGCTGTAATGTGAGCCATATGGGTGGCCTATACTGTGTGTGCCTAAACTAAAACGACTAGAGGCTACGATGAACCCCTAGAAGTATATTACCTTAGGTGAATGATAGTTTAGATGATTTGATTGAATGATGCGTTGGACACTTAGAGGCTCTTAGAATCTAATTATTCTTAAAGACGATTGAAGCTCGATAAATATGAATTGAGGTTCGATAAGGAAAATGTGAGTGAAAAAGGCATAATGGCCTTATTTATGGATTTGTGTATCTGTTCGAGGGATGAATGTTGGAAGTTGATCTGATTTGTGGTTGACTTGATTCCTGTCCCCTTGTGATTATGTGTGTGCTTCTAGGGATGATGGTAAGTCTGAGACCCCAACCCCTATAGGCTTGTAACTAAGCATAGATGTAATCATACGAGCTAGGGGTAATTTCGTCATTTTCTCTAATAAGCTTCCAGAAAAAAGTTTTATGATATTTTAAGGTCAAAATGGGTATAAGACTGCATAAATGATGTGTGCTGGTGAAAACACGAAGAAAACTAAAAGTTTCAATAATTTTCATAATAGGGGCAAAATGGTCTTTTTTCACCTCGGGTTAAAATTTTAAATTTTAATGAACCCGAACATGTCTAGACATTATGGACCTTGTCCCAGTGTTAAAAGAGCAAAAAGATTGCATAAAAAATTGAAAGAGAATAAGTAAATTGGTGGAGGGGTATTTTCGTAATTTTAAGCGAAAGGATAAGATTGGCTATAAATATCGTGAAATTTCCAGCAGCTGGTCTTCTTCTTCCTTTCTCCTCTCGCACGTTTTTTCAATTTCTCCATGGGAGTTTTCTTCAAGCTTCCATAACTTTCTCTCTCTTGCTCCAATTTTCATGCTTTTGGTGTACTCTTCCACAAACCCTTATGCTCTTTCATCCTCTCACTTTAAAACCCTTCAAAAATCTGGTTTCATACTTTCTCTCACTAGTTAGACATTTTAGAGAGAGAAAGAGAGAATTACACCATTTATTTGGAAGCTATTGGGAGAGAATTTGATTACAAAGGAGCCTTACGGTAAGTGATGAATTAAGCTTGGTTTTTAGCTGTAGAAAATGGTTAGTAATTGGGATTTGTGAGCTGTTTATTGTTGAGTATGTTCATTACTTTTAGTGATTAAGATAGTGAACATAGATGGCCATTTAATGTGGCAATTGAAAACTAGCTAAAAGATAGCTTTTAGGGTTCATAGTGTGTAAAATTGACCTATTGCTTATGCTAATGTGATCCTAGGTTCTAAGGAAGCCCTATAATCTCATTTGGACAATTAGAGAAATTGGAGTCATCTAAAGGCTCTGCAATCAATTGGTGAGTGGACTGCCTATCAAAATTGTTTTAGGAATATGACTGTTTTGAACAAAGTGTTTGAATGATTTTATACAACTTTTCTCAAAAATGAATGGCTTGGGAACAAGCTTTTGAGAAAAGGTTTATGTTATGAAATGTGATTATTATGGATTTCTATGTGGCTGCATTATGTTGGCATACATATATGCTTGAGTATAATATTGTGTAATTATATTGACTCGGCTATGTGCGAGTAAGGAGTGCGCATAAGTCGAGGATGACCCGGTTATGTGCGAGTAAGGAGTGCGCATAACCCGGTGATGACCCAACCATGTGCGAGTAGGGAGTGCGCATGAGCTGGTGATGATGATGATGGGATGGTGTGATGATGATGATAGGTATATATGTATATATATATATATATATATGTAAATATGTGTGTTATAGGAAATTGATGGATAATGGGTTATGGTTGTAATGCATGTGAAACTTGACATGTTAAA
>NC_030854.1:20394939-20430966 GCF_000208745.1 Theobroma cacao | reverse complement strand
GAAAGGAAATTTTGCATTGATGCCCTGTATTTCGCTGCAGCGAGAAACTCTCAGGTTTTGAAAAGGTACACTGGCCGAAAACTCGCTGCAGCGAAAAACTTTCTGTTTTGGTCTCTTATCTTGTCCAATTGCTGCCCTATCTTTCACTTCTTTGCTACCTCATGGGAGCATCGACTTCCAACATTAAGGATTAAAAGAGTTAAGTTTATAATGAGGAGGTTTAGTGAGAAACCCTTGGCCAATTGAAAAACCCTCGTTCGGTTAATAACTAAATTCCAACGTCGTTGCAACGAAAATTCATTCTTGTTGTAGCTACGCTGCAGCGAGAATGCCTTTCCGCTGCAGCGAAGATTCGTTGTTTTATTTAACTTGCTTGTGCAATATTGAAGGTTTCATTCTTCAAATGATTCGTTATGTATGGGTTCATGATTTACAAATGATTAATCACTTAAGGGCTCAATAAGGGGTTTTATTAAGAATGAACCAAATTGCATTGTTTTGAAACTAGTGCATCATGATTTTAAATTTACCTTTGTTGTTGCTTGTTCCCTTCCTTGTTCACTCACTAGGTTTATACTCACCATTTCAAATTCATGTTTTCAGAGCACGAGGCAACCGGTAACTAGGACGAGGTATCCTTGTAGACCTGTGTCCATCTTTTGGTAGGTGTCTCGGCATTCAGTAGCTGTACATTCATTCGAGTTCCTCTGCTAGAAGTCAAGTCTTCTTTTTGAGATGTATATGCGAACCTAATGTATATTATTGGAATACATGTTGTAGACAATGTATGTATATAATAAATGAGAAATGCCAATATGAGTTGGCAATGTTTATTACTATTTTGATTTAAAGTTATAATTTGTGACTTAGCGATATTTGATGGAATGATGAGTAGGATAAATCAATAGGCTTGCTTGGGCTTAATAGACTACGTTTATTGGGCCCTTGCGCTGGTCATGGCTCGAAAATTTGGGTCGTGACACTAGAACTTCCTTTTGTTGGTCCAATAGAGAGTCGGGTCTTTATGTGTGAACTCCAGTTAAGAAGTGTGAACCGCGGCACATTTTACAACCAAGTGACCGTATAAATTCCTTATCTTAGAAACCACATTTTTCCTTAAGTATGATTATAAATGTGTTTAATAACAGGTGTTTGCTCTTGTCTAGCTACGAATGCTGCCTAAGACATGAGTTGCCTCAAGACGGATGAGGGAGCAAGATGCTCCTATCGAGTGGACAAATAGGCCATGGGCATCTACCATTAGGGGCTGAGGTAGACGTGGCAGGGCCACTAGGTCAATGAGGGCTGATACGCTTGTGAGTAGGCGAGAGAAGGGACAGTCCTCAAGTGATGTAGATAGACACCCAGCTGGGGGTATTACCATCGAGGATTTAGCGACAGGCCAACAAGGAGTCAATCGGGTTATAGAAATGATGGCGACCCGTATAGAGGATATACAAAGGGTAGTAGAAGGGAGACCTACAGTACAAGAATCCTATAGCTCCCAAGGATAGGCCGATTGCCAACATCATGAGGTTGATAAGGGACTTCTAGATATTTCTCTTCTTGACTTTCTTAAGCTTAAGCCTCCATCATTTTCAGGGTCTTATGCATCGGAGAAACCTTAGGTTTTCTTGGATAAGATGGAGAAAATTTGTAAAGCTTTGGAATGTTCCAGTGTTCGGTCAGTTGAGCTAGTCCCCTTCCAATTAGAGGATGTGGCGTAGGAGTGGTATAGCTCTCTATATAGAGGCAGACCGACAGATGCAGCATTGTTGGCTTGGAATGAATTCAGTGTAGCCTTCTTGGATCGATTCCTACCACTCAGTGTACGTAATGCCAGAGCCAGAGAGTTTGAGACTTTGGTACAGACTTTGAGCATGACGGTGTCCGAGTATGACATCAAGGTTACGTAGCTGGCTCGTTATGCTCCCTACCTCATTTCTACTGAGGAGATGAAGATTCAGAGGTTTGTGGATTGGATAGTGGAGCCATTATTTAAGGTTGTGGCATCTCAAGATTTCATTACCTATTCTGTAGTAATGGATCATGCTCAACGCATCAAGATGAGGACCAGTGAAAGTAGGGCTGCGAGAGATAAAACGAAAAGGGTCAAGACAGAGAGTTACCAAGGTTTTAGAGATTTCAGCAGTGGTGGTTCGTCTTCTAGCTGTCAAGGTCCACAAAAAGACTCATGATTACCCCAGAGGGGGAGTGACTTGCCTAGTGCTAATGTTGGGGCGGGACAAAGAACTTTCAATTTTGGGAGGCAACAAGATTATAGACGAGGTAGTCAAGTCACCCGCTCTTGTGATACTTGTGGGAGACGACATAGTGGACGATGTTTCCTTACCACAAGAACTTGTTACGGGTGCGGTCAACCTGGGCATATTAAGAGGGATTGTCCGATGGCACATCAATCACTAGATTCTGCTCGTGGTTCCACCCAGCCAGCTTCGTTTGCTCCTTCAGTTGCTGCCTCACCTGGCTGGGAGGCTAGTGGATCGAGAGGTAGAGTTGTTGGTACTTCCTCTCAGGGCAGGCCATCTGGGTCCGAACATTAAAGTTCTGTTGGTAGAGGCCAAGCGAGGGTGTTTGCTTTAACACAGCAGGAGGCCTAGACATCTAATGCTATGGTCTCAAGTATTCTTTCAGTTTGTGATATGAATGCTCGAGTCTTATTTGATCCTGGTGCTACCCATTCTTTTATCTCTCCATGTTTTGCATCTCGGTTGGGTAAAGATCGTGTTAGGAGAGAGGAACAATTAGTGGTGTCTACTCTTTTAAAGAAGGTATTTGTGGTCGAATGGGAATATGAGTCCTGTGTAGTGCGAGTTAAAGACAAAGACACTTCGGTGAATCTAGTGGTGCTAGACACCTTAGACTTTGATGTGATCTTAGGGATGGATTGGTTATCACCTTGCCATGCTAGTGTGGACTGCTATCATAAATTAGTTAGATTTGATTTCCTTAGTGAACCATCATTTAGTATTCAGGGGGATAGGAGTAATGCTCCAACCAATTTGATATCGACCATATCTGCCAGAAGATTATTACGACAGGGTTGTATAGGTTACTTGGCTGTTGTAAAGGATACTCAAGCGAAGATTGGAGATGTAACTCAAGTGTTGGTGGTCAAAGAGTTCGTGGATGTATTTCCTGATGAGCTACTGGGTTTGCCTCCCGAACGGGAGATTGAGTTTTGCATAGATTTGATTCCTAACACTAGACCTATATCCATACCCCCATATAGAATGGCACCTATAGAGCTTAAAGACCTTAAGGATCAGTTGGAGGATTTATTGGATAAAGGTTTCATCCATCCTAGTGTATAACCATCGGGAGCACCGGTGCTATTTATGAAGAAGAAATATGGGTCGTTTAGGCTGTGCATTGATTATCGACAGCTTAATAAAGTGACGGTGAAGAATAAGTATTCTCTCCCAAGAATAGATGATTTATTTGATCAACTACAAGGAGCACAATGTTTCTCTAAGATAGATTTGCGATCTAGTTACCATTAATTGAGGATCCGGGATGAATATATACCCAAGACCGCATTTTGAACAAGGTATGGGCACTATGAGGTCTTGGTGATGTCATTTGAACTCACGAATGCTTTTACAGCCTTTATGGATTTGATGAACCGAGTGTTCAAGCCTTATTTGGATAAGTTCGTGGTAGTGTTTATTGATGATATATTGATCTACTCGAGGAGTAGGGAGGAGCATGAGCAGCATCATAAGATAGTGCTCCAAATTTTGAGAGAACATCAATTATATGCTAAGTTCTCTAAGTGTGAGTTTTGGCTTGAAAGTGTTGCACTTTTGGGACATGTGGTATCTAAGGATGGAGTACAAGTTGATTCAAAAAAAGTTGAGGCAGTGGAAAAATGGCCAAGGCCAACATTAGTTATGGAGATTAGAAGCTTTGTGGCCCTGGTTGGCTATTATCGTCGCTCTGTGAAGGACTTCTCTAAAATAGTCACCCCTCTGACTAAGTTGACACGTAAGGATACAAAGTTTGAATCGTCTGATGCTTGTGAGGATAGCTTTGAGAAGCTTAAGGCATGTCTCACCATAGCTCTAGTGTTAAGCCTATCGCAAGGCACGAGGGGTTATGCGGTATTTTGTGATGCATCGCGGGTTGGTTTAGGGTGTGTATTAATACAGCATGGGAAGGTAATTGGGTATGCATCCAGGCAACTTAAAAGGCATGAGCAAAATTACCCCGCGCACGATTTGGAAATGGCAGCAATCGTGTTTGCCTTGAAAATTTGGAGACATTACTTGTATGGTGAGACTTCTGAGATATATACAGACCACAAAAGCTTGCGGTATATATTTCAGCATAGGGATCTTAACTTGCGGCAACGTAGATGGATGGAGTTCCTAAAGGATTATGATTGTACTATTATTTATCATCCCAATAAGGCCAATGTAGTGGTGGATGCTTTGAGTCAAAAATCGATGGGAAGTCTAGCACATATTTCTACAGATAGGAGATCCTTGATTAAGGAGATTCATAGCTTGGGAGACATGATAGTGCAATTGGATGCTTTAGAGACAAATGCATTGCTAGCACATTTTAGAGTGAGGCCTATCTTAATAGACCGAATCAAAGAAGCACAAAGTAAAGATGATCTCGTAGTTAAGACCTTAGAGGATCCTCAGGGAAGGAAAGGAAAAATGTTTACTAAGGGCACAGATGGAGTGTTAAGGTATGGAATTAGACTTTATGTGCCTGATGGTGACGGGTTGAGGAGAGAAATATTAGAGGAAGCTCACATGGCAGCCTATGTGGTACATCCAGGGGCCAGAAAGATGTATCAAGGTTTGAAAGAGGTGTATTGGTGGGAAGGACTCAAGAGAGATGTAGCTGAGTTCGTATCCAAGTGCTTGGTATGTCAGTAAGTTAAGGCTGAGCATCAAAGGCCAGCGAAGCTACTACAACTGTTACCAGTGCCTGAGTGGAAGTGGGAGCATATTGCCATGGACTTTGTAACGGGTTTTCCTCGAACTAATGGGAGCTACGACTCGATTTGGATAGTAGGAGATCGGTTAACGAAGTCAGCTCATTTTCTTTCGGTTAAGACTACTTACAGAGCTGCCCAATACGCTCGAGTTTATGTGGATGAAATAGTACGACTACATGGTATCCCCATTTCTATAGTATCTGACAGAGGAGCTCAGTTTACTAGCAGGTTTTGGGGAAAGTTACAGGAAGCATTGGGCACTAAGTTGGATTTCAGCATAGCTTTCCACCCTCAGACTGATGCACAGTTTGAATGGACTATACAAACATTGAAAGATATGTTGAGGGCTTGTGTGATAGACATTGGGGTCCGGTGGGATCAATATCTACCCTTAGTTGAATTTGCCTACAACAACAGTTTCCAAGCTAGCATGCAAATGGCACCATTTGAGGCATTATATGGATGGAGGTGTAGGTCACCCATTGGATGGCTAAAGGTGGGAGAAAGGAAACTTCTGGGGCCTGAATTGGTGCAGGACGCAATTGAGAAAATACGCATGATTTGGCAGCTGATGTCAACAGCACAAAGTAGACAGAAATCATATGCTGATAACTGACGTAGAGACTTGGAGTTCCAAGTAAGAGATCATGTATTTTTTAAAGTTTCGCCAACTAAAGGGGTAATGAGGTTTGGCAAGAAAGGGAAGCTAAGTCCTCGGTATATAGAACCCTTCGAGATCTTAGAAAAGGTTGGAGCGGTGGCTTATCGTTTGACGCTACCACCAGACCTTTCGAATATTCATCCCGTGTTTCATGTGTCTATGCTTAGGAAGTACAACCCGGATCCATCACATGTAATACGGTATGAAACCATTCAGTTGAAAGATGATCTAACCTATAAGGAGCAATCGGTCGCTATCCTTGATAGGCAAGTTAAAAAGCTCCGTTCAAAGGAAGTAGCATCAGCGAAAATGTTGTGGCGAAACCACACTAGTGAAGAGGTAATGTGGGAAGCCAAGGAGGAAATGCGAACAAAGTATCCCCATCTCTTTGATACTTAGAGGTACGTTACCTTATAGTTTAATTTAAATTCGGGGACCGAATTTCTTTAAATGGGGGAGAATGTGAGACCCCAAACCCTATAGGCTTGTAACTAAGCATAGATGTAATAATACAAGCCAGGGGTAATTTCGTCATTTTCTCTAATAAGCTTCCAGAAGAAAGTTTTATGATATTTTAGGGTCAAAATGGGTATAAGATTGCATAAATGATGTGTGCTGGTGAAAACACGAAGAAAACTAGAAGTTTCAACAATTTTCATAATAGGGGCAAAATGGTCATTTTTCATCTCAAGTTAAAATTTTAAGTTTTAATGAACCCAACATGTCTAGACCATTATCGACCTTGTCCTAGTGTTAAAAGAGCAAAAAGATTGCATAAAAGATTGGAGGAGAATAAGCAAATTGGTGGAGGGGCATTTTCATAATTTTAAGGGAAAGGATAAGATTGGCTATAAATATCTTGAAATTTCCAGCACCTTCTTGAATTTCCAGCAACTAGTCTTCTTCTTCCTTTCTCCTTTCTCACGTTTCTTCAATTTCTCCGTGGGAGTTTTCTTCAAGCTTCCATAACTTTCTCTCTCTTGCTCCAATTTTCATGCGTTTGGTGTACTCTTCCACAAACCCTTATGCTCTTTCATCCTCTCACTTTAAAACCCTTCAAAAATCTGGTTTTCATACTTTCTCTCACTAGTTGGACATTCTAGAGATTAAGATAGTTGAGTATGTTCATTACTTTTAGTGATTAAGATAGTAAACATAGATGGCCATTTAATGTGGCAATTACAAACTAGCTAAAAGATAGCTTTTAGGGTTCATAGTGTGTAAAATTGACCTATTGCTTATGCTAATGTGATCCTAGGTTCTAAGGACGCCTTATCATCTCATTTGGACAATTAGAGAAATCAGAGTCATCTAAAGGCTCTGCAATCAATTTGTGAGTGGATTGCCTGTCAAAATTGTTTTTGGAATATGACTGTTTTGAACAAAATGTTTGCATGATTATATACAACTTTCCTCAAAAATGAATGCCTTGGGAACAAGCTCTTGTGAAATGGTTTATGTTATGATATGTGGTTATTATGGATTTCTATGTGGTTGCATTATGTTGATATACATATATGCTTGAATATAATGTTGTGTAATTATATTGACTCGGCTATGTGCGAGTAGGGAGTGCTCATAAGCCAAGGATGACCCGGTTATATGCGGGTAGGGAGTGCGCATAACCCGGTGATGACCCAGCCATGTGCGAGTAGGGAGTGCGCATGAGCTGGTGATGATGTTGATGGGATGGTGTGCATAATGATGATGTGATTGTGTGCATGATGGTGATGGGTATATGTATATGTATACATACGTAAACATGTGTGTTATAAGAAATTTATGAGTTATGTATATGGATGTAATGTATGTGAAATTCGGTATGTTAAACTTTGGGAAGTTGTTATGTATTTCTTATTGGTTTTGAACATTCCAAGCAGGGTGGTTTTCTTTTGTAGAAAGGGAAATTTTTGTTTGGTGCCCTATATTTCACTGCAGCGAGAAACTCTCAAGTTTGAGAACCTTCACTAGAACTGGTTCTCGCTGCAGCAAGAATGTATTTTGCTGCAGCGAGATAGTTAGTGTAGCTTCTCACTGTAGCAACAAGGAATCTCGCTGTAGTGAAAAACTCTCTGTTTCATCAACTGAATTTCTCTACAGCGAGGAAGAATTTCGCTGCAACGAGAAACCTTCTATTTCTGGGTTACAATTTTGCTACAGCAAGAATCTCGCTGCAGCGAAAAACCTTCTGTTTTGATCTCCTATCTTGTCCAATTGCTGCCCTATCTTTCAGTACTTTGCTACCATATCGAAGCATGGACTTCCAACATTAAGGATTAGATGAGTTAAGTTTAAAATGGGGAGGTTTAGTGAGAAACCCTCAGTCAGTTGAGAAACCCTCGTTCGGCTAATAACTAAATCCCAACGTCACTGCATCGAAAATTCATTCTCCCTGCAGCTACGCTGCAGCGAGAATGCCTTTTCACTGCAACGAAGATTCGCTGTTGTATTTGACTTGCTTGTGTAATATTGAAGCTTTCATTCTTGAAATGGTTCGTGATGTATGGGTTCATGATTTTCAAAGGATTAATCATTTCAGGGCTTGATGAGGGGTTTTTAGTAAGAATAGAAACAAATTGCATTGTTTTGAAAAAGAATGCATCATGATTTCATTACTAGGTTTTGAAACAAATTCCTTATGGTATGCTTGTTCCCTTTCTTGTTCACTTACTAGGTTTATACTCACTGTTTTTAACTTCATGTTTTCAGATCACGAGGCAGCAAGTAACTAGGACGAGGTGTCCTTGTAGACTTATATCCATCTTTTGGTAGGTGTCTCGGCATTCAGTAACTGTACATTCGTCCGAGTCCCTCCGTTGGAAGTCAAGTCTTCTTTTTTTTTAGATGTATAGACAAACTTGATGTAAATTATTAAGATACATGTTGTAGGTCATGTACACTTAATTGATATGCCAGTATGAGTTGGCGAATGTTTAATTTTATTATGATTCTAAGTTATGAAATAGGACTTAGTAGTTATGATAGAATGATGAGTACGTTAGATTAATAGGCTTACTTGGGCTTAGTGGATTACATCCATTGGGCCCATGCGCTGGTCATGGCCCTAAATTTGGATCATGACAGTAAGTAGGGACGGTCGCACTAATCCCGCCTATGATTCCCATTTGCAATGCTTTGATGCCATCCATGGAGACTACTTCGAGTGATACCGACATTGAGAGATTTTTTCAATTGATGATCTGTTCTCCGCTACCTGCTCTGATGTTATGCGTGATCTGTTCTTCACCTATTGCTTTGGCATGTGGGTGATTTGTTTCTCCATTAGTGGCTTTGCCTTGATTGTGATCTGATTCTTCACCAATTGGTCATCGAGTATGATTTATTGATGTTAAGAAAGAGACCACTCATTGATATTATTTTTATATGATGTGAGATAGCCATGGTGTTACTAGGGGCGGCACCACCACTTTGGGTAGCCCTTTCCTCCTTCACTTCGGTGACAATAAGGGTACCTTTTAGAGCACTCATAGGGTGGCTCCACCTCTTTCGGTAGCCATTTCCTCTATAAGCCCCTGGGCAGAGAGTCATGCTTCGCACTGTTCACATGCGCAAGTTCTCAAAGATCGGGTTACAACCCTTTGCTCTGATACCAACTTTGTTACAGCCCAAATCTTGGGTCATGACCGGAGCATGGGCCTAATAGGCGTAGCCCACCAAAACCAGCAAGCCTTATTAGAGATTCTCGATAATGCACTATACTCGTTCACCAATCAATATTAGTGCTTAAATCATATTCTTTTCTATCATAATTTGAACCATAATTATAATAATCAATTCAATCTTTAAAACATATAATCATAAGGATATAAAATGAAGTCTAAAATCTCCAATTTAATGCTTATATAAAGGCCACTATTCATTTACAATTAAATAAACAAAGTGCTATGACTCAACCTCTAGCAGCTGAGTGACTTGGAATGAAATGCTACGAGATGCCTTTACCTACCTACGACAGAGCATAAGTGCCGATGATTTCATGCTAGGCCGATCACTATCTACAAAAGAGAAATGAGGGGGTGAGTCTCACAAACTCAGTGATCATCGGCTCCGTGAGCAAGGAGAAAATGGGAAATAAGCAATAAGCAAATCATTTGAATGATGAAACTAGAATATAAAATGCAAATATTATAAACCAAACCACAAGGAGGATATTTGTGCCTTGTAAAAACAATATCATAAAATCATAATACAATGCTTTCTTTGGCAAAACAGTGCCGAAAATAAGTTTAACAGAAAAAGTTTCAGTCATCGAAAACATCACCGCCATCGAAATATGAAATATAGTATAAAGGTAAGCACGCTCCAAAAATGTGTGGCATGTAAAGAAATCAAAGTGTACGGCCACCTAAATCAACACATGTTTGACAAGTAAGCATTGAAAACTTTTATTTAAACAATAGAAGTTGGGGAGAAAATCTTAGCTCTCCACCATGCAAAAAAGTAGGCATTGAAAA
Source organism: Theobroma cacao (assembly GCF_000208745.1). Classification (NCBI taxonomy): domain Eukaryota; kingdom Viridiplantae; phylum Streptophyta; class Magnoliopsida; order Malvales; family Malvaceae; genus Theobroma; species Theobroma cacao. The sequence goes on along the minus strand of NC_030854.1, from coordinate 20,420,855 downwards.
CTCACAAGGCTCTCGAGTAAGAAAGAATAATATCAACACGTGGACCCACTTGCAAGTACTAACAATCCGGGAGTCTTACTCCACCAGATTCCCATAGCCACGGCAGTCTCCACGATGTTAGTTGACATTGGAGAATCAAGCGGTCGCTACCACACACATCGGGAGTCTCACTCCACTAGACCACTTGTGGCGTAGCCACGTATACATATAAAAGGTCATGGCCCCCGCCATTGCTAACTGCCCGTCGGTGACCTAAAGGTTCTTTAGCTAGAGCTCACTCGTACACGATGGTCACAATTAACCGAAGTAATAGTCGACCTACTCTCGACGCACTTGGCTTGTCAAAACCATTTTCAAAAATCACATTGAGGTTTCCAAGTCTTTCGCTTAAAACCATTTGAAACCAAGGTTCAATAACCTTTCAATTACTTTTCACATAAAAAGGCACGGTGTATTCTCTTATACAATAATTGGACTAAAACCGGTGCTTAAAACTTGCATTTTAAATCATTTTACTCTCTCATTTAAACTATGCATATCACCCACAAATACAAGGCACAAATTTTGAATGCAAAATAGTATAAAAGGCTTGTTTCCCAGTTTCTAAAACACTTTACATATATAGCTCATCTATATATATCTATAAAACAATTTTCAAAACAACTTGCATCCACAATTTCCTACGAGTTCTACCAGCTCATGCTTTCCACAATAACAGTGTATAAATCATTATAAATCCATTTAGAAATCTCCTATCTAGGCTAATAGCTCATGCTTTCCACAATTGCATTTAATGAAATTTGGCAACGTTTATAAAATGTATAACATTATATAGCTATGGAAATTTTAAAATAGGCACCCCCCACTCACCTTACAATAACGGGACACTTTGTCACTATTGATTCGGGTGCATATCTCACTATTTTTAGTTGTCGGTCACTCGCTACCTTGCCTAGTATGCCACCATGATAACTTTCCTAGCAACCAATTAAACTCAATATATTTAGTGTATATCATTTCCATTTCTCTTTCTCATTCAATCATGAATCCTCATTCTACTAACTTGCATCTTGAAACATTTTTACTAATGTTCTTCATATCCTTTACTTGCATAATTCTTTAGATTATAAGTACCGGTAACTTATTTATAGCATTAGCACACATATTAATCCTTTCCAATGGTATCTATCAAGTTCAACTATCAATTTCACACTAATAACCTCACATATGGCATCAGTTATAAATATAGTTTTATCAAGCATTTCCTAAGTTTACATGCGCCACAATTTACATGCATATGCTGCCCACACTTGCCCAATTATTTCCTCACAATATTCAACTATCCATAGGCTTTAAACATAGTGTTAAGCTTACTACTTTTTTTTTCCACTTTGAGTCTATCATGTACCCACGGGTTTATTGGCTTGTATGTCCCCAATTTTTCTCCAATCAAGCCAATATTTGTTGCCATAGGACATTTCTCTTAGTCACTAACTAATTTTCAAAGATTACTCAAGCTAAAAACAAGAATCCTTACCTTTCCTTACTTGAATCACTAAAACCAAGCTTTTTCTTCCTTTCTCTCTTTTTCTTTCTCCTTTCTTTCTTTCCTTTCTCGTTTCTTCCAACTGATCTCCTCTATTTTCTTTCAAAGAGTACAGTTCTCCTTGCAAAACAAAGCAATTTTTCTTTTTAAATGCATGGTGGCAAGGTGAAATGGTGTGGGAGCATGAAAATGGCATTGGGAGCATGGAAGAGAAGAAAAAATATCTTTGACTGGAGATAAGAACCAGCCATGGGATAAGGATGAAGAGTCAAAGCTTCCAAAGAAAGCTTTGACCAAACTAATGGCAAAATTATCATTTTGCCTTCCTAGGTTTTCACCATTTTTAATTGTATCCTCCCATAATCTTTTAATTCAAATTTCTTTCCATTTTTCTTCCTTAACACTTGTATTAATAAAATATCAAGTTTATGCTTCAACGCGGTATCACCATAATATTTAAATATTGACTTACCCGCGCTAGCTTTATTTAATAAAGACACGCGGGCCCCGTTAACATCATTTTTCTACTAAATTTCCTCGTTTTTCTTTTCCTCCACTTAGATTGACCATATACTCCTTCTTCATGGAAAATTTTGACACTGAATAAAATATTAATATTTTAATATTATTGTATTTCAAAATTTTTTACCTGTCTCATTGGCACCCAAAATGTCTTATTATGCCCCGATTCACTTTCGAATCACTTTTTATCTCTCTAATCATCCTCAATAAAAATATTATTATTTAATTACTGTTGCTTTGCATGCGAAATATTTTACTCTAGAATATTCCCTCCACCCTTCATCACTCTTAAACACACTAACTAACCTCAATTGGTATGTGATAAGTTCTATTAGTCAACATAGCAAAGTACGGGATGTTACAATCTCCCCCACTTAAAATGAATTCGTCCTCGAATTCAAATCAACGTAAGGTGAATAGTCAAAGTTTTAAAATTCGACCACTTCACTTCGGTCGGGCATTCTTAACATAGCACCTTAATTTGTACATTGTATCGTCTTCGAATCTTTATAGAACAATGCCATAGTATATACAATTATGCATATTACACCTATTGAATCACATCAATACTATTCTTCATCTTATAAAGAGAATTCAAATGTCATTAATTCTAGTTGCACCATAATCAAATCAACCTTAAATTATCAAACATGCGTGTTTATATAACCATTCACAATCCCTCTACCTTGATCTTTTATCAAATTTTCCAACATTCAAGTAATTATTCCACACTTGACTATGGGTTTAAATTGTCAACCAATCTCTAGTTTGTTTACATACTTCCATCCAAATCCCATTCAACCATTTCATAATACATAAATATCAAAACACATTTTATTCATTTCATATATTTTCAACATCATGGATGATTCAAATCTAGTAATCATTAGTACTATATTTTTGAAAATAAGCTCCAGTAATTTCATAATCGAGTGCTCTCTAAGTAAATTTCAACTTATACTAGAATGCATTTCAATAAATAATGATATTCTTGTATGCATCTTCATGACTTAACCAATCTTTATAATTCCCGAGTCCTAACCAACATATTAGTCATATGTCACATGCAAACATACTATTCCTCAAAGTTATTTCCAATGTCAAACCTCATCGGGTTTACTTAATGGCAAGATAATCATTGCCTTAAGCCAACATTTCTAGACATTCTCATATTTGCAACTTATCTTTATACTTAGGTGACACATCAGTCACGAGCCCCAACGTGACTACATAACTATTTGCTCCTTGGGCTTTAATGTTTTCTCATTCTGAAAATCTCTCGAATCTATCTCATCAGGGTGTTCACAAGGTGGATACAAGTCCATACCTTATAGTTCAATGCCTAAAGTAGTGAACACAATTTCATTGCTAAAGTTCTACCCTTATCTACCAATCATAGCTCCCTTGCACATTTACCTTTGCATTGCTTGGTTACTCACGAGCCACTCATGGCCATCCTATTTCGTCCTCTTACAGCAAGTTAAGCTAGTATATTCTCTTATGCTTTTCCATATGCTTCCAAAACACTTAAACATTTCCTTTAATACAATCTCATTGGGAATTTAAACAATCGAAGGCTTATCTTCAAAGCCACTCACAACCTTAACAATTTAATGTATGCTTAATAGCATTTTAGTTCATTAGCCCCAATGGACATTATTTTAAGATCTCCCAAGGCGTCCTTGTTCTTAATTCGGATTGTAAAAACTAACTTAGTATATTTGCATTGATTATCCTTAAGCCTCTTATGCTTGTCGTAACAACATCCACATTTCTCCTATCATTTATCTTACCTTTTATTCACTCTTTCATTAGCCCTTATCAAGGCTTAATTTCTTGTCTCCCTTATTTCTTAGCATTTGACTTTAGTTTGCGTAATGTTTATCTTAATACTTCACATGGTAATTTATCTCAAGAACTTTCTAACTCCCTTTTCTGTTGTTAGGAATTTTGAGAATATAGTGCCCTAGAAAGTAAGTATATTCTTATGCTTAAATTCATTAAATTTATTTGTAATAAAAGTACATTTTGATAATAAGACGAAGAGTTTGTTTTAGTAAGCATTCATTATCTAGTTATTAAGGTACCAAGATTCTATTGAGATATTAGAATACATTTGTATGAAGAGTCTTACATAAGAGACATGTATTTTAATTGAATCTAAAAAATTGTTCACGGCCATATAATAAAGCTGGTCACTTTATTATGTTAACGCTGTAGTGTCCAAATTACTTCCAACAAAATGAATGTGATTCATTTTAAGGGAATGATGAGTCTCAAATCATCGAAATGGTTAACTTTGAGTAATGACACTATAAAATGAACTGGAATCATGTGAGAATCAAATTTAAGTTTTACCGTTACCTAAATCTCGATCTCACACTTATGCATTTTCTTATAGTAGAACTGAAATTCTGATGGATAGTGGACTCGTGGTTTAATCTCCTTATAATCTTTAATTTACCATGAGCATGATCATCATAAAGCATTGATCTAGACTTTGTATTTTGGGATTATAATCGAGATGAACATCTGGGAACATATATCCAGATAATGGAGTTCATAGCATTAACAACACTTCTAGTTATTTCAATAAGATTGGTAATTAATCTAGGCTCAGTGGATTGATGAATTAGATACTCATCACATCTAGATATTTAAAAGACTAGATCTAGAGTATTGAATCACCAATTGGATGAAATTTGATACTAGGGGATAAAATTGACATAAAAGGTAAAACGGTAATTTCACCTTTTGTCATTGGATGGTTATGAGGGTTCACAATATAAGGTTTGCAATCGGACAACTAACAATTAATATCAAATATTGAATTGTTTCTTGTAATTATAGTTAATCTAAAAGTGCAACCATGAATCTATGGTGGAGTGATTTCATGGTTAATAAGCTTGAATTATTTTTAATGAGATTAAGAATAATTCTAAGTTTATTGGAGCTTGGAATATCTATGTCCAAATAGATTCCCCACTTAGCTTCGTAGAATTCAACTTGTTTAAGTTGGAATGCATGTTTTAATTTGTTTAATTAAATTGTGTACAAAATTGGCAGATTTGACATGTTTGTCTTAATTTAGACAAGAAAATATGTTGGGTCTTAATTTAGATAAGAAAATATGTTTGCCTTAATTTAAGACAAGAAAAATATTTTGTCTTAATTTAGTCAAGAAAACATATTTGTCTCAATTTAGACAAGATAAAATATTTTTTTGTCTTAATTACAGACAAGAGTTGTCTTAAATTAAGATAATTTTAGGAGGATTCTTGCAAAATGAATCTAGACATCCATGTTGATAAAAGGAGACTCCATGTTTGACTATTACTCTTTTATTTATTATTAATTCTTTTTAAATAAAGATGGATAATAATAAAATAAGAGTTATTATTCAATAAAGAGTTTTATTTTATCAAGAACTCTAAATGATAATTAAAAAATTAAATTATTTAATCTTTAATTTTTATTTTGATAATTATGGAGCATGTTTAATGCTTCCATAACTCTGAATGGATGGTCAAGATTGATTCAAAGGTGTTTCATTTTGATTAAACCTTTGAAGCAAGAGTTTTAATAAAAAGAGAAGAGATTGGAAGAAATTATAGAGAATGTACTTTTTCTTTAAAAAAAAAAGGTTTCAACCATCTTTTCTCTTTTTCTCCTCCAAGCTTTTCCAAACAAAAGAGAATAAAATCGATTGTCATCTTGTAGGCTTGCATTCCACACCTTCTCCACTTAAGGTTCAAGTTGAAAGTAATCTTGAAGAATAAGTTGTAAACTTATTTGGTTGAGAAATCATTCATTGATGTGGTGGTGTCCGAAAATAAGAATCTAAAAATAAAGGTATGGTTTTTCTTACTTAATAGATTCTTATTTTATTTTTTTTATGTGATTATATTGCTTGCAATAATAATAATGTGTGTTTCCGCTTGTGTAATTGGATTGCTTGCTTCCTTTATAAAAAGATTTTTTTTTTAAATCCATGCTTTACACAATCACATTAATTCACTAAGATCCTACTCCGACATTTGTTTCATACCCTTATATAAGGTAATAAAGAAACTTTTCAATTCATTCATATAAATACTTTCCGAAACCTTACAACTCCAATCAACAAAGCTGAACATCAAGTCCACTGACCATAACTCTGCTTGCAAATTCGTCTCCATGCCACTCACATCTTGTTCTTGCTTCCTAATAAAAGATGTTTCTAGCAGTATGGCGCTGAGCAGTTAGCACTGTGGCACTGTAGCCGTTGGAAATTTACTTTATCAAAACAATTCTCCAAACTCATAAATTACAACTCCAAGTGTATGCCTGCATATTGGTAACCTTTACATATTTCATGATCATAAAAATTATAATTTGGAAAACTAACTTTCTACCATATGTACGCCATCAGAACATTAATTTCAACATACCTATTTCACCCCTTTACGGTATGCCAAAAGCGTCCTTTGGGCATATTTCACTACTAGTAACCATATACCTTTACCATTACATTTAATACAAACTTGGTTAAACGATTGTCTCCAAATTACTCTTAAATACATAAATATCAAATTGTACACCACTTAGTGCCCAAATCTTGACTTTACTCATCAATTTTTAACCAATTACATTTATAAAGTGAATAATTGACTTAATTATTACAATGTCACCTTTGCGGTCATAAGATCAAAGTTATCCCAAACTTCGGATGGAGAACTCCCTCTTAGAGCATGTCTAAAAATCGGTATTTTCTAAATCTCTTACCATTGGGGAGATCACATTCAAGACTAATCATTTACACCAAGGTTTACATATTAAACCAAATAGATTTTTTTAAATTGACCTTTAAAGGAATTCGTATATCAAACTCAAATATAGAACTTCGTATGGCATTTAGACTAGATTTGACATTTCCAATTCATTTAACTTTAAACTACCAAATCCACAACTAGTCTTTTAATCCTTTGGCTTCGCGCTAAGCATAGCAAAATTCAAACTCATTCTTACAGCAGATTTGTTTACTAATCTTTTACTTCTTGACCACACATCAATTATAATAGTCACTGATTTTCACCCTTGAGCTAATTCACACACTTTTTTTCTTTTTTTTTTAACTATAAACCATAATAGGTCAAATAAATTCTTGGGATTTCACAGTCACTTAATTGAAATAAGTTACTAGGGACTTATTAGTCCAGCTCCAATTTCCTCCATCTTCAATTAGAGGGATATATCATTACATTAACCTTTCATTAGGAGCATTTGGTTTAAAATCTTTCCAACAACAGCTCGTGTCTCGGGTGGCATCTTAAACCCAAACAATGGCACCTCTTATAACCTTTATAGAATGTTAGTAAAAAGGTAGGTTACTAAGAATAGGAGTTTATATAGCCTCATGTCTATGACTTCTGCTGCATTCACAAATCATAAACAAGACTCTACATTAACTCTGATAACTCCGTTGAATGACATGAGAATTCCTAGGACTCTACTAAACCTAGGCTCTGATACCAACTTTGTCACTAGGGGCGACTCCACCTCATTGGGTAGCCCTTTCCTCCTTCGCTTCGATGACAACAAAGGGTACCTATCAAAGCATTCATAGGGCAACTCTACCTCTTTGGGTAGCCCTTTCTTCTGTAAGCCCTTGGACAGAGAGTCATGCTTTGCCACTGTTCATGTGCGAGAGTTCCCAAGGATTGGGGTACAACCCTTTGCTCTGATACCAACTTTGTCACAGCCCAAAACCTGAGTCATGATCAGTGCATGGGCCTAATAGGCATAGCCCACCAAACCCAAGCAAGTCTTATTAGAGATTCCTAATAATGCACTATACTCGTTCACCAATCCATATTAGTGCTTAAACCATATTCTTTTATATCATAACTTGAACCATAACTATAATAATCAATTCAATCTTTAAAACATATAATCATAAGTATATACAATGAAGTCAAAAATCTTCAATTTAATACTTATACCAAGGTCATTATTCATTTACAATTAAATAAACAAAGTGCTACGACTTGATCTCTAGCAGCGGGGTGACTTGGAATGAAATGCTATGAGATGTCTTTACCTATCTACGATGGACCATAAGTGCCTATGATTTCATGCTAGGTCGATCATTACCTGCAAAAGGAAAATAAAGGGGTGAGTCTCACAAACTCAATGATCATCGGCTCCGTGAGCACGGAGAAGATGGGAAACAAGCAATAAGCAGATCATTTGAATGATAAAACCAGAATACAAAATGCAAACCTTATAAACCAAACCACAAGGAGGATATTTGTGCCTTGTAAAAATAATATCGTAAAAATCATAATACAATGTTTTCTTTGGCAGGACAGTGCCGAAAATAAGTGTAACAGAAAGAGCTTCAATCACCAGAAATATCATCGCCATCGAAATATAAAATACAATATAAAGGTAAGCACGCTGCCAAAATGTGTGGCATATAAAGAAATCAAAGTGTACAGCCACCTAAATCAACTCATGTTTGTCAAGTAAGTACTGAAAACATTTATTTAAACAATGGGAGCTACAGAGAAAATCTTAACTCTCCAGCATGCAAGAGAATACGTGTTAAAAACTCCCAAGGCCATCGAGTAAGAAAGTATAAAATCAACACATGGACCCACTTCCATGAAATAACAATCCACGAGTCTTACTCCACTAATTCCCATAGCCATGGCAGTCTCTACGAAGTTGGCCAACATCGGAGAATCAAACGGTTGCTATTGCACACATCTAGGAGTCTCACTCCACCGAACAACTTCTGGCCTAGCCACGTATACATATCACAAGTTGTGGCCCCCGCCATGCCTAACCGCCCATCGATGATCCAAAGGTTCTTTAACTAGAGCTCACTCATGCACGAGGGTCACAATGAACTGAAGTGATAGTCGGTCTACTCGCGACGCACTTGGTTTGTTAAAACTAATTTTAAAAATCACCTTGAAGTTTCCAAGTCTTTCGCTTAAAACCATTTGAAACCAAGGTTCAATAACCTTTCAATTAGTTTTCACATAAAAAGGCATGGTGTATTCTCTTATACAAAGATCGGACTAAAACCGGTGCTCAAAACTTGCATTTTAAATCATTTAACTATTTCATTTAAACTATGCATATCACCCACAAATACAAGGCACAGATTTTGAATGCAAAACAATATAAAAGGCTTGTTTCCCAGTTTCTAAAACACTTTACGTATATAGCTCATCTATAGATATATCTAAAGCAATTTTCAAAACAACTTGCATCCACAATTTCCTACAAGTTCTACCAGCTCATGCTTTCCGCAATAACAGTGTATAAATCATTATAAATCCATTTAGAAATCTTCTATCGAGGCTAACAGCTCATGCTTCCCACAATTAAAGTTAATAAAATCTGGAAACGTTTATAAAATGATAACATTATATAGCTATGGAAATTTTGAAATGGGCATCCCCCATTCACCTTACAATAGTGGGATGCTTTGTTGCTATTGATTTGGGTGCGTATCTCATTATTTCTACTTGTAGGTCACTCGTTACCTTGCCCGGTATGCCACCACGATAACTTTCCTAGCAATTAGTTAACTCAATACATTTAGTGTATATCATTTCCACTTCTCTTTCTCATTCAATCATGAATCCTCATTCTACTAACTTGCATCTTGACACGTTTTTACTAAGGTTCTTCGTATCCTTTGCTTGCGTAATTCTTTAGATTATAAGTATCGGCAATTTGTTTATAGCATTAGCACACATATTAATCCTTTTCAATGGTATCTATCAAGTTCAACTATCAATCTAACACCAATAACCTCGCATATGGCAGCAATTATAAATCTAATTTCATCAAGCATTTCTAAAGTTTACATGCGCCACAATTTACATTCATATGCTACCCACACTTGCCCAATTATTTCCTCATAATATTCAACTATCCATAGGCTTTAAACATAGTGTTAAGCTTATCGCTTTCCTTTTCCAATTTGAGTCCATCATGTACCCACGGGTTTATTGGCTTGTATGTCACCAATTTTTCTCCAATCAAGCCAATATTTGCTGCCACAAGACATTTCTCTTAGTTACTAACTCATTTTCAAAGATTACTCAAGCTAAAATAAAAATCCTTACCATTCCTTGCTTGAATCACCAAAATCAAGCTTTTTCTTCCTTTCTCTCTTTTTCTTTCTCCTTTCTTTCTTTCCTTTCTCCTTTCTTCCAACTGATTTCCTCTATTTTCTTTCCAAGAGTACGGTTTTCCTTGCAAAACACAACCATTTTTCTTTTTTAATGCATGGTGGCAAGGTGAAATGGTGTGGGAGCATGAAAATGGCGTTGGGAGCATGGAAGAGAAGAAGAAATATCTTTTGGCTGGAGATAAGAACAAGCCATGGGATAAGCATAAAGAGTCAAAGCTTTCTTTGGAATCTTTGACCAAACTAATGGCAAAATTACCATTTTACCCTCCAAGGTTTTCACCCTTTTTAATTGTATCCTTCCACAATCTTTTAATCCAAATTTCTTTACATTTTTCTTCCTTAACACTTGTATTAATAAAATATCAAGTTTATGCTTCAACACGGTATCACCATAATATTTAAATATTGACTTACCCGCACTAACTTTATTTAATAAAGACACGCGGCCCCCATTAATGTCATTTTTTTCAGAAATTTCCTCGTTCTTCTTCTCCCCCACTTAAATTGACCATATACTCCTTTATGGAAATTTCGACATTGAACAAAATATTAATAAAATAATATTTTATTCCAAAATTTTCCACTTATCTCCTTGGCACCCAAAATGTATTATTATGCCCTGATTCACTTTCAAATCACTTTTTATCTCACTAATTCATCCTCAATAAAAATATTATTTAATTATTTTGATTCTCGTGCGAAATATTTTACTCTAGAATATTCCCTCTAGCCTTCGTCACTCTTAAACACTCTAATTAACCTCAATTGGTATTTGATAAGTTCTACTAGTCAACATAGCAAAGTACGACGTGTTACACATGGAGAGGCTTAGATAAATGGGATATGATTCTGTATGATACGTCAGCGACCAGAGTGTGCCATGGAGAATGATTTGAATAACTTTGATCGACTTTGAGGGTAAGCCTAGTGATATGTGTGATGATTTTTGGAGACATTGTGGATGATGATATGCCCTCATATTAGAGATTTAGGGATAATGATATGCCTTGTATTTAGAGATGTTTGCTAGAGCATATAGTTGCACGGAAGATGCATATATTATATATCTATTTTATATAAACACATATGATTTTGTTTATCTGCACCACTCATTGAGTATTATAGTACTCACCCATTTGTATACTATGTGCAAATAAATACGTCACAGAGCAATGTGGTAAAGGTCATCCAACAATAAACAGATTTTGGCTTTCGGTAGGTTCCTCGTTTTGGTTACTCCACTGGGTAAGTTAAAGCCTTCCACAGTGGATAATGTGTGTAGGCATTGAGTGCCATGTTATATTTTATGTAAGGGTCATTATGTATGAACCCACCTTGATTGGCTAATGTATGGCCTTTTGACCATTTGTACAAAACTATGTACGAAGGATAATGTATTTATGTTTGAATTTATTATGAATATTTGATTATTAAATCCCTTGGCTTATGTTATATGATTTTGGACTCTAAGGCTTGCTCAAGTCTACTGAACTTACTTGCTGGGCTTATGCCTCGATCATGGACCCTTTGAAATCGGGTCATGACAGACATAACTATTTTTGTGCTAAAAAATATGCATGATAACTCTATGTAATGGAGTTATCACTTATCTCTATCAAGCTTTGTAGACGAGCTCATAGGTGTTCCAACTAATTTCACATTAATCATACCAAACTTTTTTAGCATTTTCTTAATGTATTTATCTTGGTTTATGAAGATCCCATCCTCACATTGCTTGATTTGTAGACCAAGAAGGAAACTTAACTATCCCATCATGCTAATTTCAAACTCATCTTGCATTTCCTTAGCAAAATTCTCACATAACTTTTCATTAGTAACACGGAAGACTATATCATCAACATATATTTGAACAACAAGTAAATCATTTTAACTTTTCTTAATAAACAATGTTGTATCTACACTTACCCTAGAAAGTCCTTTCTCAATCAAAAATTTGAAAGCCTTTCGTACGAAGCTTTATGAGCTTGCTTAAATCCATATAAAGCTTTATGCAATTTATAAATATGATCAATCTTTTCAAAATTATCAAAACCACAGGGTTGTTCTATATATACCTCTTCTTGAATAAACCCATTTAGAAATGCACTTTTAACATTCATTTGAACAATTTAAAATTCATGTAACATGCATAAGCAAGCAAGAGTCTAATTGCTTTTAATTCAGCTACGGGAGCAGAAGTTTCATCATAATTAATACTTGATTGTTTATTGTAGCCTTAAGTAGTTAACCTTGCTTTGTTTCTTGTCACATTACTCAGCTCATCCAATTTGTTTCTAAATGCCAACTTGGTACCAATAATAGGATGGTTGGTTGGCCTTGGCACTAATGTCCAAACCTTGTTCCTTTCAAATTGGCCAAGTTCTTATTTCATGGCAATCATCCAACTTTCTTCCTTCTTAGCTTCATCAAAGTTCTTGAGTTCTGCATGTGATATGAATGCCACGTGTTCCCAAGCTTACTTTAGTCCTTTTCTAGTTTTGGCACCTTCTGAGGGGTCTTCAATGATTTGCGCTTGAGGATGATTCTTTACAAATTTCCAAGCTCTAGAAAAATCTTGTGTTGATTTTTAGTTCTTTGCAAGTCCTCTAGTGGTTGTTCTTTTTCATTTTTGTCTTTGGAGTTGTCTTCATCCTTTTCTTTGTTCTCCCAGATTTTTTTTATTCATTTTTTTCTCAATATCGTCTTCATCATCATGCACTACCTTTCTTCGTGCAACATTAGTACCATAAAAACAACATGGATAAATTCTTCTACAACAAATGTTCTTTTGTTAAACAATCTATAAGCTTTAGAATTTAATGCATAACCTAAGAAAATAGCTCTATCACTCTTATCATCAAACTTTCCCAAAGTGTATTTTCCATTATTTAAAACAAAGCATTTACAACCAAAACTCCTTAAATGTGCAGTGTTTGGTTTCTTCCTTTATGAAGCTCATAAGGAGTTTTTGAAGTCATAGGCCAGATAGAAACTCTATTTAAAAAATAAGAGGTTGTGTTTACAGCTTTAGCCCAAAAATATTTTGGCAAATTATTTTCACAAAGCATTGTTCTTACCATTTCTTTTAAGGTACAATTTTTCTCTCTACAACTTCATTTTGTTACGGAGTTAGGGGCTGAAAAGTTGTGATCAAAACAATTTTCATTGCAAAAACTTTCAAAATAACCACTTTCAAATTGACTACCATGGTCACTTATGATGCTAACAATGGAAAACCCTTTCTCATTTTGCATTTTCTTTTAATGTTTCACAAAAGTATGTAATGCATCATCTTTGTGAGCAAGAAAATATACCCAAGTACACTTTGAATAATCTTCAACAATAGCAAAGCCATATGACTTGTGTCTTGTGCTAACAACATCAATAAGTCCAAACAAGTCAAGATGTAATAGTTCAAGTAGTCTAGAAGTTAAAATCACTTTCTTTTATTTGAAAGAGCTTTTTACTTCACAAATTGGCATGCATCACAAGTTTTATCATTTTCAAAAGAAATCTTTGGAGTCCAACAACCAAATCTTTTCTTAAGAGTTTTGAAATAGTGCTTGTGCTAGCATGTCCTACTCTTCTATGCCACAACCAATTATCACAAGCATCACTGGCCATTAGACAAGATTCATTTTGAATATCAATTTCATCAAGAAAGATCACAAACATATTTTTAACTCTTTTGATAATGAATACAACTTTATTAGTGTCAATGTCAATTACATGGCATACATGAGAGTCAAAGCAAACTCTAAATCTTTATCACAAAGTTGACGAATGCTTAACAAGTTTTGCGTCAAACCTCTAACAAATAAAACATGCTTGATTTGAGTTTAAGAAGTGTTACTTGTGGTTCCAATTCCTTAGATGATACCTTTGGAATCGTACCTAAATGAAACACTACCATTTTTCTTTCTATCAAACTTTATAAACAATTTTGCAAAAGAAACTTTTGGCACCTAAATCATTTTGGTTTTAGGAAGGTTATTTCCCTTATGATAGCAATCATAAGAGAAATGACCTCTCTTGCTACAAACATAATAATGAAATGAAGATGCTTCCTTTTTTTTTCTAAACATATCATTTCTCTTTGGTTTCTCTTCTTTGTTCAATTTCAATTTTTAATTCTCTTCAATTAAGGCTTTAAGAGTAACATCTTCATCCAATGCCTTCTGCAAGGCTTCATTTTTGCTTTCAAGTTCCAACTTTAAAGATTCAAAACTTGTCTTGGAATGCTCCAACTCAATTTGAAAAATATATCTTTGATTAAAAACATATTTTAAATCATGATTAATTTTTTCTAATTCATCATTTAGGGATATAGCTTTCTTCCTCAAGACTTTATACTTTAGAGCTAACTTTTCAAATTCTGGATACAACAACCATACTCATCTTGAAATATATCATATGAAATTTCATATAAACTATAAGTTACCTCGAGTTCTTCATGTTTGGCCGTCAAGCAAAAGTTGGCTTCTGCATCAATTTTCTTTCCCATCCTCCGAGCTAGAGGAGTCATTATCAAACCAATTTATTGCCACCATTGCTTTCTTTGGCTTTTTATTTTTCTTTGAAGATTCCTTTTTGAGTAATGGACATTAAGATCTGAAAGTGGCATAGTTTCTTGCATTCAAAACACTCCATTTTATCCTTTTTATTGGATTCATTCTTCCATGGAGAACCTTGATCCTTTCTATAATTTCTTCTTGCAAGTCTCTTGTCTCTTTGTCCCATGAGACTCTTAAATTTTCTAGCAATCATAGCCAATTCTGCATCTTCATCATTTGTGATACTTTCCAATTCTTCTTCATGTGAGTTAACCTTCAAGGCCATACTCTTTTTTTTCTCATTAGCTTCCTTACATTCCTTTTCTTATTCTTCCTTTATTTCCAGCTCATGTGCGAAAAGTACATCACGTATCTCATCAAGAGTTATTACATTGAGGTCCTTGGCTTCATGAATTGCAATCACCTTTGGCTTCTAACTTTTTGGTAGGCTTTTAAGTAGCCTTTTTACTAACACATGTTTTGGAATAACTTCCCCAAGTTGGTTGAGCTTGTTGGCAATATTTGTGAATTGATCGTACATGATGGTGATGTCTTTTCCTGGTTCCATTTTAAACATTTCATAGCTAAGGGTGAAAAGAGTAATCTTGGACTCCTTGACTTGAAAAGTCCCTTAATGAATGATCCTAAGTGTTACCGTAGAAGTTTTAATGAACAATATACCAAGAAGGGGGGTGAATTGGTATATTAAAAATTCTTTTGAAAACTAAGTGTAAAATAAAGACTTTTAGCAACCAAAAAGTTCAAAAACAAGTATGTGACTTTTCTTAGTAAGTTTTCAACAATAAATTGCAAAGCATAAATAATAAACAAAAGTAAAATATTTTCCTAAGTCAAGTGCAAGCAACGTATAAATGAATCAAGGTAAAATATTTTTCTAATCCAAATGCAAGCAAAGCAAAAGCAAAAAATCAAGGTAAAATATTTTCCTAAGGCAAAAACAAGTAATAAATCACAAAGTGAAAAATTAAAAGCAAGACACAAGATTTTCATAATGGTTCAGGTTTCTTTAGTGCCTACATCCACTCCCTTGGAACACCAAGGAATTTCAAATCCCCTAAAGGAAATGAGCTTTTTGCGAGATCAAATGAAACCCTCACAATAGTTTTTTCATGGGCTTAAGCGAAACCCTTACAATAGGATTTTCATAAGATTAAGTAAAACCCTTCAACAAAGGTTTTTAACGGGCCTAACCACAAACCCACAAGTTGCTTTTCAATGTTAAGCTGGAACCTTTACAAAAATGTATGTATAAAGAGGTATAGCAAATGATTTGCCTCACAAAGGCTAAATGTTAGAAGTTTATGCTTTGGTATGAAGACAAGAAAAAATCTTAGAAAAATTAGCTCAAGGATTTTCAAGGAGTGACCTTTTCGGGTTTTGAATGCTTGTTGGAAGACTAGGGTGAAAGCTAAAGAGCAAAAATAAGCTTGAGGCTCTTTTTAGAGTTTTCTCTTTAGTGTTGGGCTTTTCTTACTTCAAAATGGCTTAAATGTGTCTATTTACAGTTCTATGGATGTTTGGAGTCGTTAGACACAAGTTTGAATGAAATTTTCCTATTGTTGAAGCTTAAGGATCAGCTACCATCCTTTTAGAATCAACTATATTCTTCAAAAAATATTGAATTAGGGCTTTTATAATCAACTAAATTCATCCTATATTCGATCTAGTGCCAAATAGTATGCAACTTTGAAGTTCTAGGCTTGAGGAACGATTGGCATGCCTTGATGATCGACTAGGTCTCCTTGAAGTTGAGTTTTACATGACGCTACTATTCAAGGATCGAGTAGTGTCAGTTAAAATTCTACTATGCAAGTATACGTATCGAATAGATAGTATATAAGCAAGTAGAGTATTGATCCCACAGAGAATTGATTTAAAACTTTACTAAGTACTAAAATTAGAACAAATTAATCTTATCCAAACACTCAAAATTAATTGATTAACGAAAACTAATTAACTAAAATTTAAACCAACAAGAAAAATCAAAATAATAATAACTTGAGAAAATATCAAATCCAACAAGCCTAGGATTACAATATCCCTCACACTTCATCTAAATCTTACCTCTCTTCGTTAACTTGTTCCATTGGGTTGATATGCTAACCTAAAGTCCTAAATTATTTATAAGGATCTCCTAACTCATCTTATGAAAATATCTATTTAACCAAAACACTATATCCCTATGTGAATTGAAATTAAAACAGGCTCATTAAGTTCAGGCTCTAATCTGGCTACATATGGCCTATAGGTATATCCTTATCCTATACGCAAATCAATTAATATGATCATATGCTATCTCAATTTTAGTCTACATTAAACTCCCATTCCCAAGTTTGTTTAGGTTCTTAAATCAATTTAATTAGTGATCAGGCAATTTAAAGCATTAAGAACAAATTGGAATAAACAATTCTAATCCCATTAAACATAAGCAAGAAAAAGATTAAAAATTCAAATTACATGTGAGTTCAATTGCAATCCTAGAAAAATAGTTTAGCTCATAATATCTAATAAAAACTTCATCTAAAGAAAATTAGCCATTAATCCAAGTCTAAGAAAATAAGAAAAATACAAAAGTAGAAAGAGAAAACTAATAGTTGAAGCTTTGTGATCTTGATTCTCCCTCTAATTCTCTTGCTTTCTTACTTTGTTTTTTGCTCTTTTTCTTCAGAGAAATTGCTTGTTGCCTCCCCCCAAAAACCTCTGAAAAAGGCCCTTTAAATATCCTCTAAAAGCCCTAGCTTCCAAAATCACATAAGCTTGTTATTTTTGGAAAATATGGTGAGGACCGCAGCTCTCATTTTCCATAGCCACAGCTCTCAGAGGTTCTACTCAATTTTGTTCTTTTAGTGCAGTACTTTCACTTTAATAAAGATTTTGACCACCTTTAAATCAAAACTGGGCCAAGTAGTAAACATCAAAGTTGCAGCCTTGCCTCTTATCTTTCTAATGGTCAAAAGATCATATCATTTGGACTTCTTTAGTGGGAGATATACTTGAAAAATAAAAACATATGCAAACATAGCAACACTCCATTATGCACCTTTCTTCACCAGTTGAAATTATTTTTGATCCTACTCCTACAAAATATAAAAATAAATATAAATAATATAAAATTGACATTATTAACTTAAAATAAATTAAACTAAACTAATAAAATAAATCAAAAAACCTAAATCCGATCCTAAATCTAGTCTAACTTAGACTAATTAGGTATTTAATCTCCCATTAAAAATATGTATTTGATGCTCTCATCAAATAACCCAAAACTTGAATCTTTGCTTGTCCCCAAGCAAAAAGGAAGAACTAAAAGCAAAACAAGTAGCTAGAGATGCAATTCACCAAAGCATGGATTCCCCATTTTTTTCTCAGAAATTATCCCATAATTTTAACTCAAGGTCAAACATAGATAATCATTAAATTCATGCTTAATTCAACTGCAAGTTCATTCTCAAATGGATTTCACAATATTTATGTGTGTTTGAATGATCTTTTTATAAAGAATATCATACAATCCAGATCAGATTATGCTAATGCGAAATTTAGCTAAGTGATAGAATTCCATAGGTTTGCTTTTCATCTCTCTCTCCATTAATTTAGACTAACACTTATTCAAAGATCAATAGGTCTTTATCAAGCTCATAATGTAAGGCTAGGGTCTAGGTATGATAAAGGATATAATGTGACTCAATATCACCCTAAGCATGTAATTATTTTAGGACCTATAGAGCTTTATTTTCTTTTACCAAGTACACCATTTTCAGCAATTCTTTTCTTTTTGTTCAACGCTTCTTCTTTTTCTTTTTTTTTTTTTGTTATCACAATTCCACACCCCTAAACTTATTTCTTTTTTTTTTTATTGTAGGTAGTGGGCTGAATTCTAACAATTTTTTAAAATTTTTTTAGCAACTCCACGTCTTTAACTTTTTCAACATTTAACTCAATCTATATTTCCTAAAACAATATACATGCTTAGGAGTGAGGGTTGCCAAATTGGAATTTTGTTTTAAGGCTAAGGTTATTATCATGTGGTTAAACAAAGAAAGGGGAAATTAGGCTCAAAAGGGTATATTAGGGATAAAAGTTTAACAAGGTTAGCTTGAAAGGATCAAACGGTCCAAAGATGGCCTAAATCATGTCCCATCCTAAGTGTTATCTAGAATTTCGTCTCGAGAAATAATCAAAAAAATTCTAGAATCCTTGACTTCACTATACTTTTTATCAACAAAAACTTTCTCTAAATCACATGATAATTCTAAGTAAAAGATTTAGTGTACAAATTATTGGAAATCGCATTCTATAATGAAACTGTCAAAAGAATATCACAATCACTCAATTCATGCCTATATCAAACCAACAATCAAAATAGCAAGATAATCAAAATATCATCCTAAGATTGGTAATATCATGGCATAGGCAATTTTCATCTCAAGCATTCCCAAAATAAATCTTAAAAATAAAAAAAATTACAAAAACAAACTAACCTAAAAACATCACAAGAACTAATAACAATAAAACCCTCCCCTAAACTTAAATTGCACATTGTCCTCAATGTGAAAAGCTAAAAAAAAAAAAGAAATTAAGCTCCCTTATCAATGGTAGTAATGCCTTGAAAGCTCTAACTTTCTTTCTCCTCATCTTCATGCTTTCCAAATCTGCATACACAACAAAACAAGCTAGGGAGAAGTTATAACTACTTATTTACATAGAAAAACAAAAAGTAACTAAAATAACAACTAAATATAAAAGGATATAGCTTGGGTTGCCTCCTAAGAAGCGCTTCTTTTTAGTCACTAGCTTGACTTTGTTTAAGGTCTTCATTCACCCTTTAAGGAGGTTGGAGTTTGCATGGAAAAAGCTTGAGGTGTGAACATAGTCTCCTCCTAAGATGAGGTTTTAATGGCTTTAACACAAAATTTGGTGCTTGCTCAACACAAGATGGTGGAATAGGATGACTTTTACCCAACTTCTCAAATTGAGTTCTTCTTGGATAATGCACTTTTGGTGTCGCCTTTAAAACATATGCATCATTTGTAAGTTCTTTACTCTGGTCCTTGGTTGTTACGTCTTGAACCAAACAAGCTTCAAGGAGTTTCTTTGGATTTTCCATATCAACAGTCTCTTTAAGTAACTCATCAACTATATCTAGATAAGGATTGGGAGGCACATATGGCTTGACTTGTGGTGGTGTAGATACTTCTTCCTCTTGCTTAATTTTTTCATCTTGAACTTGATCATTGGAAGTATTACCTTGATCTAATTTATCTGTATCAGTTACCACAATCTTGCCATTTACGTCATCAAGATGCTTATCATATTTTTCTCTTCTAGGATTAGGCTCAATTTCATTTAGTAAAATTTCTTGATGCCTATTGTTGATGTAATTAACAAGTTGGCCCAATTGAGTCTCAAGATTTCGGACTGATTCTCCTTAACTTTGAATGATGACATCATTCTTTGTCATGAATTGCATGAGAACATCTTCTAAGGTAGGCTTCTCTTCAGGCACAAGAATTCTAACCTATGATTGAAAACCGTTATGGATAATAGGCTGTGCTGAATATGTAAGACCCTGATCATTTCTCCAAGAAAAGTTTTGGTTATTCCACCTTGAGTTGTAACTATTGGAGTATGAATTGTTTTGCTGCCCATTGAGGTTTCCATTGAATTGCATTGATTCATAATAAGTTGGACAACAATCACCTGAACGCCTATCTCCACAAATCTCGCATGCCATAAAAGGACTTTGAAAAACAATAAGACCCCAAGTGTCAATTTTTTTAGACAAAACATCTACTTCGGTTGTGAAAGCCTTGATAGCCAATTCATAATCACTAGCAACCCTCTTAGGCATAAATTCTTCAGATGTCCACTGATAGTTACAATAATTCATCACCTCAACCAAAAGTACCTGAAAATAAAATAAAAAAAATTTGAATTAAGACTAAATTTGCTTGGTATTAGTATTAGTAAAAGTTCTAGAAACAATTCCTCAGCAACGACGTCGAAAACTTGTCAGTTAAAATTCTACTACGTAAGTATACGTATGAATAGTTAGCATATAAGCAAACAGAGTATCGATCCCATAGATAATTGATCTAAAACTTTACTAAGTACTAAAATTTGAACAAACTAATCTTATCCAAACACTCAAAATTAATTAATTAACAAAAACTAATTAACTAAAATTTAAACCAACAAGAAAAACTAAAATAATAATAACTTGAGAAAATATCAAATCAAAAAAGCCTAGGATTACAATATCCCTCACACTTCATCTAAATCTTTCCTCTCTCCCTTAACTTATTTCAATGGGTTGAATTGCTAACCTAGAGTCCTAAATTATTTATAAGAGTCTTCCAACTCATCTTATAAAAATATTTATTTTAATCAAAACACTATACCCCTATGTGAATTGAAATTAAAATAGGCTCATTAAGTTCAGGCTCTAATCTAGCTACGTATGGCCTATAGGTATATCCCTATCCTATATGCAAATCAATTAATATAATCATTTGTTATCCCAATTTTAGTCTACACTAAACATTCTTTCCCAAGTTTGTTTAGGTTCCTAAATCAATTTAATTGGTGATCAGGCAATTAAAAGCATTAAGAACAAATTGGAATAAACAATTCTAATCCCATTAAACATAAGCAAGAAAGAGATTAAAAATTCAAATTATATGTGAGTTCAATTGCAATCCTAGAAAAATGGTTTAGTTCATAATATCTAATAAAAACTTCATCTAAAGAAAATTAGCCATTAATCCAAGTCAAAGAAAATTAGAAAAACACAAAAGTAGAGAGACAAAACTAATAGTTGAAGCTTTGTGATCTTGATTCTCCCTCCAATTCTCTTACTTTCTTGCTTTGTTTTTTGCTCTTTTTCTCTAGAGAAATTGCTTGCTACCTCCCCCCAAAAACCTCTGAAAAAGGCCCCTTAAATAGCCTCTAAAAGCCCTAGCTTCCAAAATCTCGTAACCTTGTTATTTTTGGAAAATACAATGAGGGTCGTGGCTCTCGTTTCCCAGAGCCACAGCTCTCAAAGGTTCTACTCAATTTTGTTCTTCTGGTGCAGTACTTTCATTTCGATAAAGATTTTGACTACCTTTTGATAAAGATTTTCACTTTGATAAAGATAAGAACTAGGTAAAGTGGTAAACATCAAAGTTGTAGCCCTACCTCTCAGCTTTCTAATGGTAAAAAAATCATGTCATTTGGATATCTATAGTGTGAGATATACTTGAAAAAGCAAAACATATGCAAATAGAGTAACACTCCATTATGCATCTTTCTTCACCAATTGAAATTATTTTTGATCCTACTCCTACAAAAACATCAAAATAAATATAAATAACATAAAACTAACATTATTAACATAAAATAAACATTTAAACATAAATTAAACTAAACTAATAAAATAAATAAAAACACTTAAATCTGATCCTAAATCTAGTCTAACTTAACCTAATTAGGTATTTAATCTCCCGTTAAATATATGTATTTGATACACTCATCAACTAGTCAAGGATCAATTAGCACTTGAGGATTATTGACTACAGCTTGACAAATGTCTAAGTTTTGTGTGGCCATTTCCTAACTACCTCCTATAAAGGATCAACTATGGATGTCTTGAATCATGTTTCCTTATTCGTTCTTGCCATTCTGCTATAAGATTGATTGTTACTCTTCTACGATCGACTAGAGCTTCGTTTCGTCAAGATTTCTTATAATCTTGGTTCTTCACTTAAGCTATTTCATCCTTGCTTCTTCCTTGTGATCTAAAATCATGTTAAGGCATGTTTGCTCTTTGTTTCCTTGGCTGAATATTCAATGTTTGAAAGCTTTTGATATGTTTTTACTGATGCATGGCTTTTCAAAACAATTGTATGGTCTTAAGAGGTTAAAAATAATATTTAAACAATTTCAAATGCTTGTCATTAAAACCAAGATTTCATGCTACTTTGTCAAATCAAAACATAAGATATTTCAATGCTAACATTCTTCCCCTTTTTGATATGACAAAATAACAAGCATATTTGTATTTGAAATATCTTGAAAGCTCCCACTAAATCTATTAGTCTCTATGCCTTTGTTTGAAAACATTTAAGAAATCAAAGTTCAACTGAGAAAGGTAAGAAATGAGTAAGAACTTTAAGATTCTCCCCCTCAATATATGCATGACGTTTTCAAAATAAGTTTTATCCTTTAAATAACTCAAGAGCATTTTGATATGCTCATAAACCTTTTCACTTTTTTTGTTATATCAAAAAGGTTAAGATGTGTGAGGTTTAAACACTTAAACTCAAGAGACAATGGTTAGCGAAAATCATCAAATATATAAGCATTAAAATCAACATTCCTAACCATTAATTCAAAGTAATGATATATTTCAATTCAATATATTCAATCAAAACATAACAAAATATTTAGTCAAGAGCAAATATATATTAAACTAATAATGCCACATATAGATATATATATATAAAAGCAAAATCATGTGGACATTACATCATTTAAGTTCAAGAACATAAAAAGAAACTTAAACAAACCAAGGCATTTAAAATGTTGGCTCCATTATTTTTGATAATAATTAAACATTCACATTCATTTGTGTCTAATATTTCTACTTGAGTGTGTAGGACAAAAATTGTATGCAAATAAATAATCAATCGTTCAAATGCACATATCAAAGGGCATAGGAATAAGGAAGTCACAATTAATCAACAAGACAGAAGCCCCTTAGTCCATTAATGAAGAGTTAGTCAGCTAAGATTTAATCAAAAGTTGGTGGGCTGAAGAGTATTGAGAAATAGAACTAACTTAATTGACCAAAGAATGAGTTAGTTGACTAAGTGCACACTACCAAAAATTGGGAACAGAAAACAAAGACAACTTAGTCAACTAAGATATCGGTAAGTCGACTGAGAGCATTCTACCAGAAATTTTGAATTGTGCACTAGAAGACAAATTAACGGCCAGAATTGCTACCAAACTATTCCCAACGGTCAAAAATCGTCTAACTCACATCAGAGTTGATTTTCCAAATATAAAAGAGAGTTCCAACGGTCAGAAATGGTATGAAGGCTTCCAAGAACACAAGAGAGCTCAAAAACCAAAAAATATTCTCTACTCATTTACTGCACTCAACTCCTATCCTTGTAATTGTGAACTGCACTTCACTTGGTACCACTTAGATCAACCTTGTGATCATAGGTACACTCTTTTCACTTCTTTCCTTATATTCTGAGAGTGAGTGGGTCACTATAACGGATTGATTCAAGGTAAGATTGCTTGATTGAGTATAGGTTCTAACTTAGCCTTGCAAAGTTAGGTAATGGGTTTTAGTTGATCCTGGTAAAAACTATTGTGAAAGGTTTTGGCTAAGCCTGGTAAAAGCCATTGTTAAAGCTTGGTGAAAGCTTGTTAATTTCACCATTCTTAGTGGATTGTTTAGAAAATCCTTGGTTGAACAATCAAGGTAGTGGATGTAGGTCTTGGACTGAACCACTCTAAATTTTGTTGTGTTGTCTACTTTGTTTTTGTTCTTATTTGCATTCCTTCTATTCACTTGCATTTGTTCCCACTTAGAGCCAATTTTTGAAAGAGCCAAATAGTGTTATTCACCCCCCCTCTATCACATTTACTTAGGACCAACAAGTGGTATCAGAGCCTAACCCTCATTTTTAAGGCTTAACATCCTTAGAGGAGATCCAAATGGCTTTAGAAAATTTTGTTTATGCTGAGGGTCAATGCATAAATATGCCTCCTCTATTTAATGGATCAAACTATCCTTATTGAAGTATTAGAATGTCCATTTATGTTAGGGCTTATGATTATGAGATGTGGGATGACATAACCGATGGTCCCTTTATTCCTTCAACATTAAATGTTATAACCAACGAGCCAATTCCTAAGCCAAGGTCCAAGTGGACAAAAGCTTAAATAAGGAAAGTACAAATCAACTCTAAGGCCATGCATACTCTCATTTGTGCACTTGATTATAGAGAATATTGTCAAGCCCGACCTTATAAAATACTTACCATGTAATTCATGTGATTGACAATATGCTTGCATACTTGGAAAGCCCTGAAAAATCATCAAAAAATGATAGTGTACTGAATGGTACAACTAAGTTGAATTAATCCTCGAACTAGACCAAATAAAGATTTTAAGATGAAATTTAGAATTTTAAATTCCCAGAATGATTTAGTATGGTGATTCGAAGTTTGAGAATTTATTTGGAGTCAAAATGGAATTTTCATGACGTAAGGGCAAAATGGTCATTTTACCACTCGAGGGCAAAATTGTAATTTTACACCACCCAACAGTTGTCATACTTATAGATTTCATCCCTTAACATTTTATATGGTGAATAATTGAAATATTTCATGTGGTGGAGAAAGAAAGCTTAATTGTTAAGTGTCAAATGTGGACTAATGGTATGGTGACAAGTTGCAAGCTTATATTTGTTTATAATTTACATTAAAAACTAGCACATAAACCCTCCCAACTCATTTCTCTTGCTTGGCCAAAGGAAGTAAAGGGAAGAAAAGAAGAAGAACAAAACCCTAGCTAAGAAATTCAAGGGAAAATCACTAGATTTCAAGGAATCAAGACATCAAAGGTGAAATTTCTTAACTCTAGCTTGTGATCTATCTATCCTATGCATTCTTTTGCATTTTTCATGGTTGAATCAGAAGTTATCATGAAGGATTCATGGTTGACTGAATTTAGAGAGAGAAAATTTGATGATTTATTTGGTTAGATTTTGAGATATTTTAGTGTTTTTAGTTGATTTATCATGTTTGGAAGGAAAACAAGTAAGAAAAATCACATATTCTTCATGGATTCTTCATTGGCTGAATATTCCATGTGGAATATTGATGACGAATTTGATTGAATTTCAAGTGATTTGATTAGGAATGAATGATTTATGGTGTGAGAATCAAGCATGAAAAATTATATTGTTAGTGCACTCACCATGGCCGAATTTTTCAAGAGAAAATGTGAGGATGATTTTGCCACATTTCAAGTTATTTAAATTGTGTTTAATGATTTGGAGTATTGGGAGAGAAATGGA
>NC_030854.1:20317332-20389482 GCF_000208745.1 Theobroma cacao | reverse complement strand
AAATTACGAAAATACCCCTAGTGGGTAAAAATTCGTATTTTTGCTCCGAAAATTCCCATTATTTTTCTAGGCTCATAATTCATCATTATTCATCATAATTCCTCAAATAAACATCAAGATCAGCAGCCAATATTCCCCTAGAAAATTTGGCATAATGGGTTTCAATGGGAGAAAATTATTTCTCTAGCTTATTTTTGCTATATTTCAATATAACCTAACTAAAATCACTTAATTCAATTAAAATCAACCAAAACTCAAGCTCAAAACTCCTCCATGGAGGTTTGGCCAGCATGGGTGTCTATACCCACTTTCTAATTTTGCATGGAAATGAGAAAAATAGCATGGGTAGTGAAAATCACATGGAAAATCAATGAAATTTACCTTTTCAATACTTGATTTCTTGATTTCTCTTTATTTTCCCCAAATTTTTTAGCTAGGGTTCTTATTTCTTTTCTCCCTTTTCTCTCCTGGTTTGGACGGCTTGAAGAAGATGAGAATTCTAGAAATTTTGACCTTTTTAAAAGTTAAAATAATATAATATTATTTTATTCATTTTTTTTGTTTTATTAATTCCTTAAATTCTAGCCATCCATTTGTTTCCAAATTTTCACCATACACTTGTCCCACATATCCATAGCTTAGATAAAATTGTCAGACTTATCCAAAGTCTTGGTGGAGTAATTTTTTTGAAATTTACACTTTTGCCCCCGTAAAAGTCAAAAATTACATTTTTACCCCAAAAACTAAAAAATTTCCCATAGACCTATTTTTCACCTCTTATACTCATACCATTCTCCGATTTGTGAAATTTGATCTAAATTCTCTCAAAATCTCAAATTTTATCCACAGGTGGTAAAATTACGATTTTGCCCTTACACTCTAGAAATCGTCGGAATTAAACTTTTTCACTACCAAACCCTCAAATTATACTCCAATAAGTCAAATGGGGTGAAAAAATCTTTTCTAAAAATTCCCATTGTGTCCCTAGGTGGCAAATGACCATTTTACCCCTAGATAGTGAAAATTTCGATTTGACTCTAAATTGATCCTCGAACTCCAAATCACCATATTAAACCATTCTGGGACTTTAATATTCTTAGTTTCATTTTAAATTCTCTATTTGATCTAGTTCGAGGCTTAAATTAACTTAATGATTTTAATGATTTTTCTTTCGGGGCTTTCCAAGTATGCAAGCATATTGTCAATCATATGAATGACATGGCAAGTATTTTATAAGGTCGGGCTTAACATTATCTGTCTCTATTTGCTCAGCTTTAGATATTTTAGATGATATTTGTTTACTCACTAGGATTATATAATCTCACCACCCTCATTTCCACCCATTTCAGGCTCAGGATAGTCTATAGATAGCTAATTTCATCGAGGACCACCATTGGATTTGCAACCTCAAAACTGTAGGTTTACAATCTTTCTTACTTTTGGTTATTCGAGGGCCCACTTGTTGCTATAAATTAAATTAAATACTCCGACTTACTATATTACAATATATATGAATTTATTTTGCTTTTACGCTGTAAAAATTATTTATACAGTGTTCTAAAAATATTATTTTATGAGAAAATTGAATATTTTATTGAATATTTTTATTTTATCGTAATAGTCATAATTTCAATTTAAACGAATGTTTTAGACATCCAAATTTATTTTTGATTATGAATTATGTGTTTTGTACTCGCATACTACATTTTTAGCGGATTTCTAGATTTTTGAGAAAAAATGACCAAAATGCCCCTGCGATAAAAAAATTGTTTTTCTATTCTTTTGATTTGGAAATAGTTTATAATCTCTTAAAACATAATTTTAATGACTAATACTCACCGGGGAAGCGAGAAAAACTGATGTTAAGCCTTGCGAGGTTTCGATGGACATTTCGAGAATGAATGTCTATCGAGACGTCGCGGTGGTTGTCACGGGCTCGATGGGAGTTTCGGGTCGTGACAATTCGCATTCCATTTCATGCATTCATATAGAGTCTAGATTAGTTTTATAGCGGTTTAGCACCAATGTGGTAAATTGCTTGATTATGCATTATGTCTAGGTGGTGAATCCTCCGGTAAGGGTAAAGAAGTGTACCGAAGATCGAGACTAGGAGTACTTCGACTCCCAATATTGTGAGTAACCTTATTATCGTCTTAATTATCTAAAGTATGTTTTTATCCGATTTTGTAATTTTATGGAAAAAATGTTTAAATGAAATGATTTTATAAATTGTTTTGAAATTTAATGATGACTTGGAAATGGAGTAATTAGAGACTACTTGTTGTATTGCAAATTATGTTTTGAATTGAATGGCTGATGATAATGTGGGCATGAATGGCTGGATGGGTATTTGTGTTGAAAATGCATAAACTGTTGTTTGCCTTGATAAGCTGGATAATGATATAATTGCCATGTCATGCTGTTGAATTTTTATTGAATTGGTGGGTTATAGATTGGTCACTGCAGTGGCGAGTTCTGTGGGCCAACCTATTAGAGGGCATGATGTAAAACCCGATCCTATAAACACATGTCATGACATACATGGACTGAGTAGCATGTTATTATGCTAGGAAAATACCTAAGAATAGACGAAACCCGGTATTGTACCTAACGGTACACTTGAGTTGATTTAACCTTGAACTAGTTCAAATAGGAATCGTAGGATGAAATTTAATATTTTACAGTCCAGGAATGACTAAAAATGATTGTTCGGAGTTCAAGGGTTCATTTGGGGAAAAATTGAAAATTTTGATGTTTAGGGGTAAAATCGTCATTTTGACACCTAAGATAATAATTTGATCATGGAGTGAAAGTTTTGACCCAGATTAACTATTTGGAGTATAATTTAATGATAGGAAGTGAAAAGTTTCAATTCTGGCAATTTTCGAAACATAGGGGCAAAACGGTAATTTTGTCGTCCTAGGGTAAAAATCGAAATTTTCACCACCCAAAACTTGTCAAAATCATAGGATTTACTTATTTTTGGTATGAATAACTATGGTATTTCAAGTGGTAAGAAATAGAAGTTTAATGGGTGAAATTTTAAAAAGGGGCCAATGGGAAAGTGACGCATCGCACTTTTTAAATGATTTAATATTATTTTAATGAAAAGTTAGCCCATTTAAACCCCATATTAAGTGATGGCAAGCCATAAGGAGAGAACAAGAGAGAAAATAGAGAGGAAAGGAAGAAAAGGGAAAAACCAAAGGAAAACTAGAAAATTCAAAGGGGAAATCGCGTTTTTCGACCGTTTACGTGTCTAACGGTAAGATTTTTCGACTTTAGCTTGATTTCTACCTTTCTTATGCCTTTGTTTCCATTTAGCATGCTTGAGGAGAGAGATCAAAAAGTGATATCAAGGGCTGGACGAAATTCTAGGGGAGAGAAATTGAAATTTTTAGGTTTTGATTTTTAGTTAAATTGATAGTTTTAGTTAGTTAAATGTGTTTAGAAATTAAATTGGGCAAGAAATCATTAAATTTTCACAATACCCACTCTTGGCTGGATGCTCAATGCTGTACAATGATGATGAATTGATTTTATTCTAAGGGAAATGAAGAGAAAATGATGAAAAACGATTAAACGTGATAGAAAAACAAAGTAGAAAATTAACCGAGTTAATGTCCCATTTTTGGCCGAATTTTCCAAGGAAGGGAGTGAGCTGATTTTGTTGATTTTAGAAGGTTATTGGCTGATATTTAATGGTTAGAAATGTTGGAGAGAGAATGGGACAATTTAGAGCTAAAATGGAGCGCGTTAGCAATTTATCGGGTAAAGTGCCAAAAATAGGTTAATACCGCGTTTAAGCCGTTTTAGGCTATTGCATTTCATACCATGCATTAGTATAGGATTTAAGTCAATTATATAGTGATTTAGCATCAATGTGGTGAATTGGGTAAATTTTGCAATGTGTTTAGGAGGAGAGCCTTCCGGTAAAGGCAAGGAAGTCGTACCCGACGAACAGTGATCGGGGCACCTAAAAAGCAATTAGTTTGTACAAACGGTGAGTAAACCTATTATTATTGTAAATTATCTAGAGTTTATTTTTAAATGCTCTTCATGGATTTTATGAAACGAAAATGAGATTAAAATGGGATTTTTGATGTTTTAGAAATAAATGTGACAAATAAAAATATATTATGTTGATTATGAAATTGAGTAATTGGAGGCTGCCAATTATTTTGAAATATATATTTTCCTATGAATGGCTTATGATATATGAGTATATGTGGCTATCTGTTATAATTGCATTGGAAATTTATGTAAGATGTATTTTACTATGCAGGCTGGGTAAATAAATAAAAGCCACGTTATACTGTCGAAATTTTATTAAAATTAGTGGGTTTAGTCACTGCAGTGACCGATTTTCGTGGACTGCCTATTAGAGGAGCACGATAAACCCGATTATATCGTTACTCCGGTAGTAGAGGTGAGGAGGGTAACTCCCGGGGTAGTATTAGAGCTCACTTCACTTCGAACCCCGACGTGAATGTGTAACTCGGCCAACGCCAAGGAACGACTTGTTTTAAAAATAAAA
Source organism: Theobroma cacao (assembly GCF_000208745.1). Lineage (NCBI taxonomy): Eukaryota > Viridiplantae > Streptophyta > Magnoliopsida > Malvales > Malvaceae > Theobroma > Theobroma cacao. The sequence continues at coordinate 20,384,945 of NC_030854.1, read as the reverse complement.
ATGTGTTTTACATGTAAATATCTTAACAACCTTGGCGGACTCGGTTAGATGCCTCGGCCAAGGTATCCTCGAGGATTAGTTTTGGCTTGAGCCCTGTTTTTAATAAAAGTCATAAGCCTTAACAATTGTTTTGGTAAATTACAAATATTTTATGGTTTAAGAAATAAATTGAAAATCTTATGAAATGGTTTGTAATTTGTTGTTTAAACTTGCCACCATTTTACTCGCCTGTAGATATTTATGATAATGTCTGTTTACTCATTGAGATTGTAAAATCTCACCCACCTCCTTTCCAAATATTTCAGGCCTATGGTAGCTTGTAGATACCAGATTTTGTCGAGGATTCTAGTTGACCCCTCTATCTCACAAACAGTAGGTTACTATCACCAACGCTTGGTGTATTTATAGGCCACTTGTCATTATAATTATTATTGTACATTATAACTTTGTAAATTATTGTATGTATGAATTTATTTTACTTCCACATTACAAAAGATTTTTACACGTGTTTCTATAAATATTGTTTTATATAAAAATGCTATATTTTAATCAATATTTTGAATAGTAATATTTGTCTATCCTTTTAAAATAATTTTGTCTTTCGATTTACTTGAGCCGGAAACGACTGGTAATTGTTTAAAATGGAATGTTTAAAAACGATTGCTCACAGAAAAGGTAAGAAATTGATATGTAAGCCTTGCGGGGTTCCGATTGGCATTCGGGGCAATGAGTGTCAATCTGGATGTCGCGACGGTTATCATGGGCCCGAGGGAGGTTCCGGGTTGTGACACACAAAATCAGGTTATATTCTTACCTCAGTCGGAAAGGTACGTAAGGTACCTCCTGGGGTAAAGTTTAGAGTACACTTCACGTCGGACCACCATGTGAAAGTGAATTCAGCCAATGCCAAGGAACGACCGTCCTTTTAATTGCAAAAGTGTGTTTTGTGCGTATATGACTTTTTAACAACCTTGGCGGACTTGGTTAGATGCCTCGGCCAAGGTATCCCGAGAATGAGTTTTGGCACGAGCCAAGTTTTAAAGAGATTCATAAGCCTCGTTGTATATTTTGTATGAAATGTAACTGGCTTAAATGATTTGAAATGTGTTTTAATGTTATGAACCATTTTATGATGATTTATTTTAATCGTCTCCATTTACTCGGCTTTAGATATTTTAGATGATATTTGTTTACTCACTGGGATTATATAATCTCATCACCCTCCTTTTTACCTATTTCAAGCTCAAGATAGTTTGTAGATAGCTGATATCGTAGAAGGCTACAGTTGGCTTGACTTCCTCAAAAATCGTAGGTTCATAGCCTTCGTTCACTTTTGTCATTTGGGGGCCCATGTGTCATTGTAAATTTACTTACAAACCTTGACTATCTGTATTACAGTATGTATGAATTTATTTCGCTTTTACGCTACAAAAATTTCTTACAGATAACTATAAAAATTGTTTTATAAGAAAATGGAATATTTTATTGAATATTTTTATTATATTCAAATAGTCATAATTTCACTTTAAATGAATGTTTTACACATCTAAATTTATTTTTGATTATGAAATATGTGTTTTGCACTCGCATACTACATTATTAGCTGGCTTCAAAATTTTTTGAGAAAAATGACCAAAATACCCTCGATAGATGAAAATTATTTTTTTATTGTTTTGGTTTGGAAATAGCTTATAATCTTTTAAAATATGATATTAGCAACTGTTGCTCACAAGGGAGGTGAGAAAATTGATATTAAAGCCTTGCGAGGTTTCGGTTGGCATTCCAGGTAATGATTTCTATCGGGACATCGCGACGGTTGTCATGGACTCGAGGAGAGTACCGGGTCATGACAATTATATTGGTATCAGAGCTTTTGGTTTTAAAGTTGTTTTAAAATTTATAGTATCAGTGTGGCCCCAAGTTAAGTTAAGTTAAGTTAAGTTAAGTCAAGTTAGAGGGAATAGAATGCATGCATTTGCATATAGAGCCTAAGGTTTCCTGAACTTGCTTGTTTCCTCTTATAGATTATCATGCCTCCTCGACGTGAACACCCACCTCTTACTAGATCGGCTGGGAGGGAAAGAGGTCATTCCCAACATCGTCAGCTAGATCCTATGAAAGAGGAATCGGCTGCGTCCAACATTCAGGCAGCACCTGCTGCTGAGCAGGCCAAGACTCTTCCATATCCTCCACCTCCTCCGCCACCTACTAGTATTCCTATCATGCCTCTTGAGGCGGCTTAAGCATTGGTAGCCTTCTTTACTGCTATTGCTGGTCAGGCTTAGGCTGGTGAAGCTCCTCCTTTAGTTCCTCTAGCTACTTCTTCAGTACCACCACCACCACCTCCTATTCCACCACCAGTGCTGGATGTCTCCATTTCTAAGAAGCTTAAGAAGGCTAGGTAACTTGGTTGTGTTTCTTTTACGGGTGATTTAGATGCAACCGTAGCCAAAGATTGGATTAATCAGGTTTCGGAGACACTTTCAGATATGAGGTTGGATGATGACATGTAGTTGATGGTGGCCACGAGATTATTGGAGAAGAGAGCCCGCACATGGTGAAATTTAGTAAAATCCCATTCCACTACTCCTCCGACCTGGTCAGACTTTTTAAAAGAATTTGATGGTCAGTATTTCACTTATTTCCATCAAAAAGAAAAGAAAAAAGAATTTCTGAGTTTGAAACAGGGGAACTTAATGGTAGATGAGTATGAGGCTCTTTTTAACGAGTTGATGTTATATGTGCCAGATTTGGTGAAAACTGAGCAAGATTAGGCCAGTTATTTCAAGGAAGGGCTCCGTAATGAGATTAGAGAGTGGATGACAGTGACAAGCAGAGAGCCGCATAAAGAGGTGGTGCAGATGGCTTTAAGGGCTGAGAAGCTCGTGAATGAAAATAGGAGAATGCGAGTTGAGTTTGCAACGAGGAGAAATCTTAGTGTATCTTTCAGTCAGCCACCAAAAAGGGGCAAAGACTCATCTGCTTCAAGGAGTACTACCTCTATTTTAGTGACATCTCCTCGACCTCCATTTTCACAAACACAGTAGAGGGCTCCGAGATTTAGTAAGCCTGCGATGACTATTTCTGGGAAGAGTTTTGGAGGTATTGACAGATGTAGAATGTGTGGGAAATATCACGTCGAGCTGTGTAGGGAGCTTGTACGATGTTTTCATTGTGGTCAACCGGGTCACATTAGGAGTGATTGCCCACAGTTTGGACGAACTACTGTAACTGCTCTATCTCCACCAGTTCGCATGGATATGCAGAGGAGAGATACTTTTGGGTTACCACCAAGACAAGGAGTAGCCATACCGTCTGGTGTAGAGAATAATGCCCCGACACATCCACCCTCTAAACCACAAACTCGTTATTCGATAAGAGTTTTTACCGTGATAGAAGATGAGGCATTAGTCTAACTTGGAGCAATGACAGGTACTATGATTTTATTTGATAAAGATGCATGTGTCTTAATAGATTCTGGCTCAGACAGGTCTTATGTGAGCACGACATTTGCATCATATTTTGATAGAACCCTGTCACCGTTAGAGGAAGAAATTATAGTTCACACCCCTTTAGGAGAGAAGTTAGTTAGAAACACTTGTTATAGAGACTGTGGAGTAATGGTTGGTGAGGAAGAATTTAGGGGCGACTTGATTCCTTTAGAGATCCAAGATTTCAATTTGATATTGGGTATGGACTGGTTAACTGCACATCTAGCTAACGTGGATTGTTTCAAGAAAGAAGTTGTTATTCGAAATTCGGAGGGAGTAGAGATTGTTTTTGCAAGGGAACGTTGAGTATTACCGTCCTGTGTAATCTTGGCCATCAAAGCTTTGAAACTAGTGTAGAATGGGTATTCGGCTTATTTGGCACACGTGATCGATACTTCAAAAAGGGAACTTAAGTTAGAGGATGTCCTAATAGTAAGTAAGTTTTCTGATGCATTTCTTGATGAGTTACCGAGACGACCTCTTGATCGAGAGCTCGAGTTCCCTATTGATCTACTTTCGGGTACCGCATCTATTTCCATCCCTCCATATCGAATGGCTCCAATGGAGTTGAAAGCACTGAAAGTCCAGTTGCAAGATTTGGTGCATAAGGGTTTCATTCACCCTAGCACTTTTTCTTGGGGAGCACTAGTCCTATTATAAAGAAGAAGAATGGCACTCTTCGGTTATGTATCGATTACCGTCAGCTGAACCGAGTGACCATCAAGAAGAAATACCCTCTACCATGGATCGATGATCTTTTTGATTAGTTACGAGGTGCTATGGTGTTTTCTAAGATTGATTTGAGTTTTGGGTATTATCAGTTGAAGATTAAGGAGAAGAATGTACCCAAGACTGCTTTCAGGACGCGTTATGGGCATTATGAGTTTCTAGTTATGCCGTTTGGTCTGACTAATGCCCCGACAGCTTTTATGGATCTTTTGAACAAAGTGTTCCATCCATACTTAGATAAGTTCGTGATAGTATTCATAGATGATATTCTGGTTTATTCGAAGAATGATGACGAACATGCTGCCCATTTGCGCATTGTGCTACAAACTTTGTGCAAGAGACAACTTTATGCCAAGTTCTTTAAATGTGACTTCTAGTTGAAGGAAGTGGTTTTCTTGGGACATGTTGTGTCTAGAGCTGGAATTTATGTTGATCCCAAGAAGATTGAAGCAATCTTACAATGGGAGCAACCGAAAACGATAATAGAGATTCGTAGTTTTCTTGGCTTAGCTGGTTATTATCGGAGGTTTGTTCAAGGATTCTCATTGCTAGCTGCTCATTTGACTCATTTGACTCGTAAAGGAGTTAAGTTTGAGTGGGATGATGTATGTGAAAGTCGATTTCAGGAGCTGAAGAACCAATTGACCTTCGCTCCAGTTTTAACACTTCCTGTTAGTGGAAAAGAATTTGTGGTATACAGTGATGCCTCTAAGTTGGGATTAGAGTGTGTATTGATGCAGGATGAAAAAGTAATAGCTTATGCTTCCTAGAAGTTGAAGAACCATGAGACTAATTACCCTACCCATGATTTGGAGTTAGCAGCAATAGTCTTTGCATTGAAGATTTGGAGGCATTACTTATATGGTGAGCGTTGTCGGATTTTTACCAACCATAAGAGTTTGAAATACTTGCTCACCCAGAAAGAGCTTAACTTGTGACAGAGACGATGGTTAGAGTTGATTAAGGATTATAACTTGCTGATTGATTATCACCCAAGGAAGGCAAATGTTGTAGTAAATGCTTTAAGTTGTAAATCCTCATCTTCGTTAGCAACACTTCGGAGTTCTTATTTTTCGATGTTACTTGAGATAAAATCTCTATTCGTTGTGAGACCTTCATTATTGAATCAAATCGGAGAATTGCAAAAATCTGATGATTGGTTGAAACAGAAAGTTCAAGTTGCAAGATGAAGAAATTAGTGAGTTTAGACTTAGTGATGATGGTACTTTGATGCTTAGAGATCGAATTTGTATCCCTAAGGATAACTAGTTGAGACAAGCAATTTTAGAAGAAGCTCATTCTTTCGTCTATGCTTTATATCTTGGAAGAATCTAGATGTATCGGACTATCAAGGAAAGTTATTGGTGGCCGGGTTAAAACGAGACGTAGCAGAGTTTGTAGCAAAATGTCTCACATGCCAACAGATTAAGGCGGAACATTAGAAACTATCAGGTACTCTTTAGCCTTTACCTATTCCGGAATGAAAGTGGGAACAAGTGACTATGGACTTTGTATTGGGTTTACCTCGGACATAGAGTGGGAAGGATGCTATTTGGGTAATTGTGGATAGATTGACTAAGTTTGCCCATTTCTTGGCTATCCATAACATGTATTCTATTGAGAAACTGGCTAGACTTTATATAGATGAAGTTGTGAGATTACATGGAGTTCCAGTTTCTATTGTGTCAGATCGAGACCCCCGATTTACTTTTCCATTTTGGTCGAAATTCCAGTAAACTCTCGGAACTAATTTGAGATTTAGCACTGCCTTTCATCCGCAGACAGATGGTCAATCTGAGAGAACTATTCAGACCTTGGAGGATATGTTATGGGCTTGTGTCATTGACTTTATTGGGAGCTGGGACAGACACTTGCCATTGGCGGAGTTCGCATATAATAATAGTTTTCAGTCTAGTATTGGGATAGCACCATACAAGGCTCTGTATGGAAGAAAATGTCGAACTCCACTTTATTGGGATGAAGTGGGTGAGAGAAAATTGATTAATGTAGAATTGATTGACTTGACTAATGACAAGATCAAGATTATCCAAGAACGATTAAAGATAGCTCAAGATAGACAGAAGAGTTATTCTGATAGACAGAGGAAAGATTTGGAATTTGAAGTCAATGATAGAGCTTTTCTTAAGGTTTCTCCTTGGAAAGGTAATAATTTGAAAATTTTAAGGATTAAATCTTATTTGATTACACTATTATGATAATTCGTGGTATTTATTGGATAATGAAATGTGTGATTCGATTCGCGAAGCGAGGAAAGCTCAATCCGAGATATATTGGACCCTTTCGTATCATTGAAATGATTGGGCCAGTGGCTTATAGACTCGAATTACCCCCAGAGTTAGATCGGATTCATAATGTTTTCCATGTCTCGATGCTGAAAAAGTATGTTCTCGATCCTTTCTATATTTTAGAGACATCTCTGATAGAGTTGCATGAAGATTTGAAGTTCGAGGTGCAACCTGTATGCATTGTAGATCGAAAGGATCGAGTGTTGAGGAACAAGAGCATTCCAATGGTTAAAGAGTTGTGGAAGAATGCTCGAATGGAGGAGATGACGTGGGAAGTCGAGCATCAAATGAGAAACCAATACCCACATCTTTTCTTTGAATCCGGTAAGTTAAATTTTGAGGTCAAAATTTTATTTTAAGGAGGGTAGTGCTGTCAAGCCCAACCTTATAAAATACTTGTCATGTCATTCATGTGATTGACAATATGCTTGCATACTTGGAAAGCCCCGAAAAATCGTCAAAAGACGGTAGTGTACTGAATGGTACAACTAAGTTGAATTAAGCCTCGAACTAGACCAAATAAAGAATTTAAGATGAAATTTAGAATTTTAAATTCCCATAATGATTTAATATGGTGATTCGGAGTTCGAGAATCGATTTGGAGTTAAAATGGAATTTTCATGATGTAGGGGTAAAATGGTCATTTTACCACCTGAGGGCAAAATTGCAATTTTACACCACCCAACACTTGTCATACTCATAGATTTCATCCCTTAACATTTTATATGGTGAATAATTGAAATATTTTATGTGGTGGAGAAAGAAAGCTTAATTTTTAAGTGTAAAATGTGGACCAATGGTATGGTGACAAGTGGCAAGCTTATATTTGTTTATAATTTACATTATAAACCAGCACATAAACCCTCCCAACTCATTTCTCTTGCTCGGCCAAAGGAAGAAAAGGGAAGAAAAGAAGAAGAACAAAACCCTAGCTAAGAAATTCAAGGGAAAATCACTAGATTTCAAGGAATCAAGACATCAAATGTGAAATTTCTTAACTTTAGCTTGTGATCTATCTTTCCTATGCAATCTTTTGCATTTTTCATGGTTGAATCACAAGATATCATGAAGGATTCATGGCTGACCGAATTTAGAGAGAGAAGATTTGATGATTTATTTGGTTAGATTTTAAGATATTTAGTGTTTTTAGTTGATTTATCATGTTTGGAAGGAAATCAAGTAAGAAAAATCACATATTCTTCATGGATTCTTCATTGGCCGAATATTTCATGTGGAATATTGATGATAAATTTCATTGAATTTCAAGTGATTTGATTAGGAATGAATGATTTATGGTGTGAGAATCAAGCATGAAAAATTATATTATTAGTGCACTCACCATGGTCGAATTTTTTAAGAGAAAATGTGAGGATGATTTTACCACATTTCAAGTTATTTAAATTGTGTTTAATGATATGGAGTATTGGGAGAGAAATGAAGTTATTTGGAGTTAAATTGGACATATTGGCTAATTAATCGGGTGATAGATCGAATTAGGCCAATACCGTTTTATTTAGGTACACAATTGAATTTATGTAGAACACCGTGTTTAGACAATGATCCGAACAATTCGCATTCCATTTCATTCATTCATATAGAGTCTGGATTAGTTTTATAACGGTTTAGCACCAATGTGGTAAATTGCTTGATTATGCATTATGTCTAGGTGGTGAATCCTCCGGTAAGGGCAAAGAAGTTGTACCCGATAAACAAGACTATGAGTACTTCAACTCCCGATATTGTGAGTAACCTTATTATCGTCTTAATTATCTAAAGTATGTTTTTATCTGATTTTGTAATTTTATGGAAAAAGTGTTTAAATGAAATGATTTTATAAATTATTTTGAAATTTAATGATGACTTCGAAATGGAGTAATTGGAGACTACTTGATGTATTGTAAATTATGTTTTGAATTGAATGGCTCATGATAATGTGGGCATGAATGGCTGTATGGGTATATGTGTTGAAAATGCATAAACTGTTGTTTGCCTTGATAGGCTGGATAATGATAAAATTGCCATGTCATGCTGTTGAATTTTTATTGAATTGGTGGGTTATAGATTGGTCACTGCAGTGGCGGGTTCTGTGGGCCAGCCTATTAGAGGGGCATGAAATTTGGTTATATTTTTACCTCGGTCAGAGAGGCACGTAGGGCATCTCTTGGGGTAAAGTTTAGAGCTCACTTCAAGCCGAACCACCACGTGAAAGTGAATTCAACCAACGCCAAGGAACGGTCGTGCTTTTAAATGTAAAAATGTGTTTTGTGCGTACATGACTTTTTAACAACCTTGACGGACTCGGTTAAATGCCTCAGCCAAGGTATCCCCGAGAATGAATTTTGGCACGATCCAAGTTTTTAAGAGATTCATAAGCCTCGTGGTATATTTTGGATGAAATGTAACTGGCTTAGATGATTTGAAATGTGTTTTGATGTTATGAACCATTTTATGATGATCTATTTTAATCGTCTCCATTTACTCGGTTTTAGATATTTTAGATGATATTTGTTTACTCACTGGGATTATATAATCTCATCACCCTCCTTTTCACCCATTTCAGGCTTAGGATAGTTTGTAGATAGCTGATATCGTCGAAGGTTACAGTTGGCTTTACTTCCTCAAAAATCATACGTTCACAGCTTTCGTTCACTTTTATCATTTGGGGGCCCATGTGTCATTGTAAATTTAATTACATACCTTGACTATCTATATTACAGTATGTATGAATTTATTTAGCTTTTATGCTACAAAAATTCCTTATAGATAACTCTATAAAAATTGTTTTATAAGAAAATGGAATATTTTATTAAATATTTTTATTATATTCAAATAATCATAATTTCACTTTAAATGAATGTTTTAGACATCTAAATTTATTTTTGATTATGAAATATGTGTTTTGCACTCGCATACTACATTATTAGCTGGTTTCAAAATTTTTGGGGAAAATGACCAAAATACCCCCAAGAGACGAAAATTATTATTTTTATTGTTTTGGTTTGGAAATAGCTTATAATATTTTAAAATATGATATTAGCAACTGTTGCTTGCAAGGGAGGTGAGAAAACAGATATTAAAGCCTTGCGAGGTTTCGGTTGGCATTTCGGGTAATGAATGTCTATCGAGACATCGCAACGATTGTCACGGGCTTGAGGAGAGTACCGTGTCGTGACAAATATGATAAAGTGTTCATGTACAAAAGTGCTAAGAAAATTTTAGAAAAATTAGAAGAGTTATATGGAGAAACAAATATGGAAAAGGAATTGGAAGACAACTCTTGCGAGAATCAATGCTCAACAAGCAACATGGCAAATGGAGACAAGGAATCAAGTGAAGATGAATCCTTAAATCGAATTGAATTATGCTTTATGGCTCCTGAAGAGTTAAAGATAAAATTTGAAGACTTATTAAATGAGAAAGTGGAAGAAAGAACAAATCTGTGTTTGATGGCCAGAGATGATGAATCTGAGGTATCTTCTGCCCTCTGTGATATTTCATTTGATGAATTACAAGAAAAGTATGAATGTCTCTATCATGAGTTTGAAAAACTTGCATCAAAATATAAAACTCTAAAAAGAAAAACTGCATCTCTTGAGATTTATTTGCAAAAGATAAAACATGATTTCAATTCTGTTTTTGAACAAAGAAATTTGCTTCATACTAAATTAGAACATTCAAAAACAAAATTTAAAGTTATGAAATTGAAGTTGGACAACAGAATTGAAGCTTTACAAAAAGTAATTATTGAAAATACTGCACTTAAGAGTTTAAGGAAAGAATCATCAACAAAGAGCACAAATTTAAGAAAAAATGCTAATGATTTCTCTCCTAGATGTTATGCTTGTGATAAACTTAGTCATTTATCTTATAATTGAAATAGAAAAAGAAATGTGCAGAAAATAAGAAAAATGTGGGTTCCAATAGGATCCTATGTTGCTCCTAACAATCAAGGACCCATCAAGGTATGGGTACCTATAAAGAAAAACTAAATATTTGTTTTGTAGGTTGAGTTGCATTCAAAAGATACATGTTCAAGAGCTCAACTTAAGAAGAAGTAGCCTTTGTAAATGGACAATGGTTGCTCAAGGCACATGACAGGAAATGAAATACTATTTGCACAGCTAGACAAGAAAAAGGGAGGAACCGTATCCTCTGGTGATGATTCAAAAGGTAGAATTCATGGCATAGGAACGGTTGGTAAGAACTCTTTAACTCAAATTAGTCATGTGTTGTTGGTTAAAGGTTTGAAACATAATTTATTGAGCATTAGTCAATTATGTGATAAAGGATTTAAAGTATGTTTTGACTCAACCAAATGTGAAGTGATAGACATAAGCACTAATAAAGTCTCATTTATAGGAAGAAGATTAAAGAATATGTATGTTGTATTTCTTGAGGATCTTGAAATGGATTGTGAAATATGTCTTGTGACAAATGCTAAAAATGATAGTTGGTTATGACATAGGAGATTAAGACATCTGAACATGCATACCATGTCAAAGTTGATTAAAAAAAATTTATTTGTTGCACTACCGGATCTTAAATTTGAAAATGATAAGGTATGCGATGCTTGTCAACTAGGAAAACAAGTTAGAACATCCTTTAAAACCAAGAAAGTTGTTTCCACATCCAAACCTCTTGAATTGCTGCACATTGATCTATTTGGCCCAATAAGTACAACTAGTCTAGGAGGAAAATCTTATGGCTTTGTAATAGTTGATAACTATTCTAGGCATATTTTGGTTTACTTCCTTGCTCATAAGAATGATGCTCTACCAGTATTTATAAGTCATTGTAGGAAGATTGAAAATGAAAAAAGACTAGCTATAGTTAGTATTAGGAGTGATCATGGAGGTGAGTTTGAAGGAGATGAATTTGACAATTTTTGTAATGACAAGGGGCTGGATCATAACTTTTCTGCACCTAGAACACCCTAGCAAAATAGAGTTGTAGAGAGGAAAAACCTAACATTGAAAGAAATGGCTCGAACTATGCTATGTGAGAACAATCTGCGTAAGTACTTTTGGGTAGAAGCTGTTAACACAGCAGCTTATATTCTTAATAGAGTGTCTATAAGAGCCATGATATCAAAGACTCCATATGAACTTTACAAGGGTAGGAAACCAAATATCTCTCACCTTAGGAGCTTTGGCTGTAAGTGTTTTGTATTGAACAATGGTAAACAGCCTTTAAAAAAGCTTGATGCAAAGAGTGATGAAGCTATATTTCTAGGATATGCCTTAAACTCAAAAGCTTATCGAGTCTTGAACAAAATATCTTTAACGGTTGAAGAATCCATCTATGTAGTTTTTGATGAACCCAATACCTTATAAAAGGAAATTTTTGATGATGAAAATGATACGGATGTCCTTGAAAAACAAATGGAAGAGATGAGTTTAGATGATTAGAAAAATAGTGAAGAAAATACCCTAGGTAGAGAAACTGAACCTCCACCCATAAAAACTCTGCAAAGAACTGAAAATCAGCATAATGACCTTCCAAGGAGTTGGAGATATGCAAAAGACCACCCACAAGAACTAATCATAGGTGATATTTCACAAGGTATTAAAACTAAGAGAGCAACAAGAGAGACTTGTGAGTTTTTAGCTTTCATATCTCAAATTGAGCCTAAAACATTTGAGGAAGCAGGAAAAGAGGAATGCTGCATATTGGCCATGCAAGAGGAACTTGATCAATTTAAAAGAAACCATGTATGGTCAATAGTCTTTATGCCTATAAACCACCCTATTGCTGGAATAAAATGGGTGTTTAGAAATAAGGTAGATGAGCAAGGGAATGCAGTTAGAAATAAAGCTAGTAGCCCAAGGATATAAGCAAGAAGAAGGAATAAACTATGATGAAACCTTTGCACCAGTTGCTAGGATAGAAGATATAAGATTACTGCTTGCATTTTCTTGCTTTATGAACTTTAAGTTATTTCAAATGGATGTAAGAAGTGCATTCTTAAATGGTTTCATCCAAGAAGAAGTTTATGTTGAGCAACCCCTCGGTTTTGAGGACTTTGAAAAATCAGATCATGTTTTCAAACTTCATAAAGCCTTGTATGGATTGAAACAATCTCCTAGAACTTAGTATGAGAGGCTTTCAAAATTTCTAGTTGAAAAAGGTTATGTTGGAGGTAGTATTGGCACAACATTGTTCATCAAAAGATACTTAAATGATTTAATTATTGTTCAAATTTATGTGGATGACATTGTGTTTGGTGCAACTAATAAGGATTTATGCAAGAACTTTGCTAAAGAAATGCAGAGTGAATTTCAGATTAGCATGATGGATAAGCTGAAGTACTTTCTTGGGCTTCAAATCAAACAAAGTGAGAAAGGAATCTTCATCAACCAAGAGAGATACACTCAAGACATGCTCAAAAGGTTTGATATGCTAAAGGTGAAATCAATTTGTACACCAATGAGTCCATCCACCAGACTTGATTTAGATGAAAAAGGAAATGATGTTGATCAAATGCTCTATAGAGGTATGATCAGATCACTTCTTTGTTTAACAACCAGCAGGCTTGATATCCAATTCAGTGTGTGTTTATGTATTTGTTTTCAATCACAACCCAAAGAATCACACATGACTGTTGTTAAAAGAATTTTTAGATACCTCATAGACATATAAACTTTAGGCATATGTTACCCTAGAAAATCATCCTTTCGCTTAGTTGGATATTCAGATGCTGATTTTGCTGGCAGCAAAACAGATAGAAAGAGCACTAGTGGAGCCTGCCAGTTTTTAGGTAGCATGTTTGTGTCATGGTCTAGCAAAAAGCAAAATTCAGTAGCTCTGTCTACAGCTGAAGTAGAATATGTGTCTCTAAGCAGCTGTTGTGCTCAAATCTTGTGGATTAAACAACAACTAAAAGATTATGGAATGTTAATGAATAACATACCAATATATTGTGACAATACAAGTGCAATCAACATTTCAAAAAATCCTATGCAGCATTCTAGGACTAAGCATATTGAGATTAGGCACCATTTTATTAGAGATAACCTAGTGAAAGGTGACATTAAAATTGAATTTATAAGTACTTTACATCAATTAGCTAACATCTTCACAAAACCCTTAAATGAGGATAGATTCTACGAGATTAGAAGAAATTTAGGAATGGTTAGTAGGCAGGAGCTTTTGGAAAAATTTTGAAATTTTCTCAAAAAGACAGTAGACACTTAATCGACTAAAAGAGGCACTTAGTCAACTAACAGTGTTTTATCACTTTAAATAATAAGACTCAATTAAGTTAGAAAGAAAAAGAATAAAATAGTGAATAGGAGCAATATACCGGGTGAAGAAAATGGGTAAAAAATACTGTTTGATGAAAAAAAATAGGAGGCAAAATTTGAATTTTGAACAGGAGAAAAATTGACAATATTTAAGGGGGAGACAGACTGTTTTTGGAGAAATTAAACTACCTATTAACTCATTTCCTCTACATTTTCTCTCCATTGAAACTAACCCATTCAAAACTAAAACCCTCTCCACTCAGTTTCTCAAAACCCTCGATCAAAATTCTCTCAAATCAAAAATGGCAAAAACCTCATTCACCAAAGAGATTGCTGAGAAAAAGAAAGGAAAACGGCCACTAGAAGAAGGCATGCAAGCAGAAATACAAAAAAAGAAACAAAAAATTGGGTTTGCATCGATGAGGAAAAAATCTGAAAAATCACAATAGGAAAAGGAACAAAAAATAGAGAAGAAGAAAGAGAAGGGAAAATCATCTAAGAAAGGTAACACCTCATCTTCTAAGTTTAGGAACAAAGTACATGAAGATAGATACAAGAAATTAGGGAATGCCCCAATTACTTGTGGAAACTACATTGATTGGGGTAGTTTCAATGAAACCCCAGAACTTTAGACAAGTCTATCTGATTATTTTGAGGAATTAAAACTAAAGCATTATAGTACTTATAAGAATCGATCCTATAGTGCAAGTCTGGTTAAAGAGTTTTATGCAAGTATTGTATTAGGAAAGGAAGAACTTGAAGATTCTGATGATTATCTTAATGATGGCCTGAATGTGTTTCTAAATGGAAAGGAGTTTACTGTAACTGTTGCTGATCTAGGGAGTTTACTTAAAGTTGAATGTAAGGAAGGAGAGTTTGAATTCCCTGAAAATTATGACCTATCCTCCTTGTGGGAAATAATTATAGGGAGGAAAGAACAATACTCCTCAAAAAGTAATGCCGACCTGATTACCAGTCCTCAAATCAAGATTTTTCATTACTTTATAATAGCAAACATTTATGGTAGAAGTGGTAGTCTTAACTACATTAGCCTTCAAGACTTATCGCTAATGGAGCATGCATTCAATGCTACTCCCTTGAATCTAGGTCAATTTATGGTTGAAAGGATCAGAAGAGCCTGTACAGGAGACAAGATAAATCTACCATATGGGAATGTCATCACTTCTCTAGTGCAGAAGAAAGGAATTTGGACTAAAAGATATGAAATGGACCTGGTAAAGAGTAGAGACCAGGCTATCTACTTAGGTAGTCTGCCAAAGATGGGTTATAAGTTAGATGGAGAAGCTTTTGTTAAAACACCCAAGGTATCTACAATACCAGCACAGAAAGAGGCAACACCCTCACCATTTTCTAGTGAAATGATTTTCAATCAGTTAATGAGAATGGATGGGAAGCTTACAGAGCAATCTGCAAGAATTGTAAAAATGGAAGAAAGACTTGCAGGGATTGAAAATATGATAAAGGAAAAAGGGAAATCTACTGTTGAGCCTGCAATTGAGGACATTTCAGCAACTCCAAGCCCACCACCAGCAAGGGAAGCTGCTGAAGGCTCTACCTTCCAACTGAAAGTTTTGAAGGCCCTGCTCCTCAAGATAAATATGCTGAACCAGTGATTAACCTTAAAGTTGAGCTTGAGAAGGGAGAAGGATTAGATAAAATGACTAAAGTTCTTGGATCTCTTGATGGCACTTCTCGACTTATTCAAGATCCACAATCAGAACTTCAACCATCTCCTTCACATTTTGAAAAGGTTTCAATCATGGGTTTTTTTTATCAAATGGTTCATGAGGAGCAAGTTGAGAAAGAAGCAACTCAAGCAAAAACACAGCAAGCCACATCTGCACCAGCACAAAAAGCAGAGAAGCAGATTGGGAAAGAAAAAGAGAAGACTACTGTAGCCCCATAAACTAAACCAAAACCACATGGTAAAGGGATCAAGAGAATGGTAACCAAGACTAAGTTCCTCAAAAGAAAAAAATCCTCCAAGATTGCTAACAAGGCTAAACCAGCAACTATCTCTTCTCCTCAAAAACCTTTTGAAGTTTTTGACAGATCCTCACCTGAACCTTCACCCCAAAAATATAGTGCCCCGTATTTTGATACGATGGCTAATAAAGTTTACAGATACCAATTGAGGTTGATTACTGAGTTAAAAGGGTAATTCAGAAGTGAACTTGTGAAATCTCGATCTCCATAGACATATAACTAGAAGTAGACGCGATAATGCAGACTAGGGGTGATTTCGTAATTTCTCTTGGTGAGCTCCTACGAGTGGGTTTCTTTGATGCTATTAAGGTCTAAATAGGCCCAATGAATGAATAAATGATGTTTATGATGGAAAATAAATGAAGAAGAAAAAATAATGATAATTTTAATGGTAGAGGCAAAATGGTCATTTTGCATCTCGAGTATAAATTTTTTTGTTTTCGTGAACCCGAGTATTTCTAGACTAGTATGGACCTTGCCCTATTGTCAAAAGAGTAAAAGGTTGCACAAGGGATGAGAGGAAGATAAAGTGACCATGTTAAGAGCATTTTGGTAATTTAAGTGAGAAATGGATAAACTTTTGATATAAATATCTAAAGCTCCATCAATTTCCAATAGCTTCTAGCCATTTTTTCTTCCTTCCCATCTCACGTTTCTTTATCTCCATGGGAGCCTTCCATAAAGCTTCCATAACTTTCTCTTTCTAGCTTTAATTTTCATGCTTTTGAGCACTTCTTCACGAAACCTTTTATTCTCTTTCACTTTCTCACCTTAAAACCCTTAAAAAGTTTTTGTTTAGCATTTTCTTTCATTAGCTAGAAATTTTAGAGAGAGAGAAAGAGAGACTTTCCATGAGAGCTAGAGTATTCTTGAGAAGGAATTCAACTACAAACCCACCAAGGTGAGTAATGAATGAGGATTGATCTTAGGTTGTTGATAATGGCTAGTAATTGGAGTTGTGAGTTGTTTTATTATTAAGGGTTGTTTATTTATTTCTAGAGTTACTAGAGTAGAAAGAATAGATAGCCATTTAATGGCAACTAGAAGCTAGATAGGAATAACTAGTGGAACTTGATTTACGAAAGAGCTTTTCGAATTATATTAATGCCAATTTGGGTTGGTTGTGATGTTGTGTGTGTATAGGTTCCAACAAGGCCTCACATGTCCGTTTGGAGCATTAGTTGAGGTTAGAGTCAAGCAAAGGAATCAACAAGACCGGTGAGTGAAATTGCATTTCAAAATTGTTTTGGGAATGTGAAACTATTTGCACAAAACATTGATTGATTTTATCCAACTTTTCTTAAAAATGTGTGCCTTGGGAACAAGCCCTTGATAAATTGTCTCTATGTTGTGACATGTGGCTATTATGGATTCATGCACTACTACATTATGTTGATATATATATATATATATATGTTGTGCATTGATAGTTGATATTGTGTGATAATTATAACCGTGTGTGTGCACGATGTGGGGGGATGCACATGTCGGTGATGACTATAGTGAGGGAAATGGATGATGATAGTGCTCGTGTGCATGATGTGGGGGGATGTACATGATGGCACTGACTGTGCATGATGTGGGGGGATGCACACAATGACTCTGGCTATGTGCACGATGTGGGGGGATGTACATGGGCTGGGTGAGATGATGGTGGTATTTGTCTTTATTTATGTACATAAGTATATATATGTTTGTGAAATAAAAGTTCATGAATATGGCATATGGTTGTAATGCATGTGAAATTTGCCATGATGAATCTTGAGAATTTTTTATTTTCTTGCAAATTGATTTTTATTGCAACACCAAATGGATTTTTAGTGCAAAGGAGGTTCTTTTTACACTTAGGTGTCCTGCTTCTCGCTGTAGTGAGCAACATTCTGTTTTGGCAGCCAACAACTTGTTGCAACGAGAAACTCTCAGGTTCTGATGTAGTGCTTTCACTTCGGTGAAGATTTTGTCCACCTTTCTTTCCGTGCTGGGAAAAGTTGTAACATTAAAGTTGTAGCCCTATCTCTTATCTTTCTAACGGTAAAAAAATCAGGTCAATTAGACTTTTGTAACGGAAGATATGCTAGAAGAACTGAAACACATGCAAACTGACACTATTTCTCGCTATAGCACGAAACTTTCTATTTTGGCCACCTGAATCTCACTGCAACTAGATGGAATTTTCCTGCAGTGAGAAACTTGCTGCCATGCTTGCTACCTTGCAAGCTTTTCACCCATTTAACTTCATGGATTGATCATGGGTTTGTGAAACACTATGAGGGTATTAATCAAGGTTTGAAATGAGGGGTTTTTAGTAAGAAATTAAATCAAGTGCATTGTTTTTGAAACAAGTGCATCATGATTTCTAAATTTTTCCTATCGATTACTTGTTCCCTTCTTATGTTCACTCACTGAGTTTTATACTCATGTTTTTAAAATTCATGTTTTCACATTTTGAGGCAATTGGGACCTAGATTGAGTCGCACACATATGCTCGCCTTCTTGGTAGATACTATTACATCTCAGTAGTGGTACCTTCACTTAAAGTCACTCCACTAATGGTTGAGAGTCTTTTATCTGTGTACATGTATTGGAATGTAAACTATTAGGAGTCATGTTATAAATGAGGTATGTATATGTTGGATTGATGATGATGCCTTATGAGATGGCAATGAATGACAATACTTTGAGATAATACAAATATGAATATTCGATCTTTATAAATTATTACTAAAACATTCATCATTGAGAACTAAAATATGTGGTTTTAGAAATGATGGTTGGGATTAATGATCGAGATTGCATAAATAGGCTTGCTTGGGCTTAGTGGGCTATGCCCATTAGGCCCATGCGTCGGTCATAGCCTGAAATTTGGGTTGTGACAATGGTGGTATCAGAGCTCTAGGTTTAGTCGAGTCTTAGGGATTCTCGTGTCAGTCAGCAGAGTTGTCAGAGTTAATATAGAGTCTTGTCTATGGTTTGTGACTATAGCACAAGTCACAGATGGGAAGCTATATGAACTCCTATTCCTAGTAACCTACCTTTTTGCTATCGTCATGTAAAGGGCATAAATGGTATTGTTGCTCGGGTTTGAGATGCCACCCGAGACACAAACCATTGTTGGAAAGATTTTTAAGAAAATGCTCCTAATGAAAGGTCAATATAATGATATATTCCTCCGACTAAGGATGGAGGAAGGTGGAGCTAGACTGTTAGGTCCGTAATAATTTATTCATTTGGTGGAATTCTGATTCGAACCCATGGTTATGAAAAAAAAATTATTTAAAATTTTGGAGACTATGGATTGTATTTGAGGTCAATATAGGGAGGACGTACGATAATGGTAATAAGAGCAGTATTTGACTGGAATGAATAGTGAATGTTATGACTCGCTTGAGGTTTATAAATTTAAATATTGAGAAAAGTGTAAACCAATGTTTATGTGCACAGAGGTAAGTGCACTATGTTAATTGAGCTTGACATGCACTTATAAAAATGGTGTAGGCTTTTTAAATATTATAAGCGTATAAGTGTTGAATATGTGTACAGTAGCTTAAATGGGATTGGTTTTGATTCTAATTAAGTAACTGTGAGATTCCAAGGCTTGAATTGAATTATTGTGGATTATGGTTATAATTGCATGAATTAGCTCAAGGGTGAAAATCACTAATTATTATAATTGATGTATGGTCAGGAAATAAAAGGCTAGTAAATGATCTACTCTAAGGATGAGCTTGAATTTTGCTATGCTTAGTGTCGAGCCAAAAGATTAAAGGACTAGATGTGGATTTAGCAGTTTGAAATTAAATGACACGAAAATGACAAATTTAGTCTAAGTGCCATATGGAGTTCTATATGAAGATCAATATATAAATTGCTTTAAAGGTCAATTTAAAAATATGTTTGGTTCAATATGCAACCTCTGATGTAAATGATTAGTCTTGAATGTGATTTCTCCAAAGGTAAAGAACTTAGAACATGTGGATTTTTGGATATGCTCTAAAAGGAAGCTTCTGTATCTTAAGTTTAAGAAATTTTGATCTTACGACTGCAAAAGCAAGATACAAAAATTTAGTGAATTGTCTATCTTATGGATGTAATTTGTTAAGAATTGATGAGTAAAATCAAGATCTCAACACTAAGTGGTGTACAATTTGATGTATGTGTATCTAAGAGTAAATTTAGAGATCATTGCTTAATCAATTTGCACTGAATGTTGTGGTAAAGGTATATGAATGTTAGTAGTGAAGTATGTCCAAAGTGAGATATGTGGAGACTAATGTTCCGATCGTAAACTTGTTATAGGAAGCTAGTTTTGCAAATTGTGGTTTCCATGATCATTAAATACATGGAGGTTATCAATATGTAGGCATACACTTGGAGTTGTACATCTTGTGATCCCCATGCATCATATGGAAGGAGATATCCCATAGGGGAGTTTACCCTAATTTATGGTTACTTGACTATAGGTTTGGCATGAGATTGAGAATGCCCTGGCATAAATGTGGAATGTATTGTGAAAGGTTGAAAAGCCACATATACCTTAACAAGGTTAATAAAATGAATGAGGGGGAAATATGGATGTTGATATGCTGAGCATAAAGAGCTTAAGGATAATTAATGCAATTATACTAAGTTAGATTGTATGATTTGAACTAAGAACACGAACACCTTGGGAGAATTTAAAATAATGTCTAGTGGGGTCAGTGAGCTACAATGTTATCTGGCATACAATGAATGATTAAAGTTATGAGTGGCTTTGAAGATAAGCCTTTGATTGATTAAGTTCTCAATGGAACCTTATTAAAGGAAGTTTTTAAGTGTTTTGGAAGTGTATTGGAAAACATAAGAATAATATACTAGTTTGACTTGCTAAAAGAGGTCAAATTTGGATGGCCATGAGTGGCTTGTGAACAATCAAGCAATGTAAAGTATGTGCGCATAAAGGGAGCTATGATTGGTAGATAAAGGTGGAACTTTAGAATTTCATCGTCATAGTTATTAGATTATATTTTGTATTATATAATATAACGTAGAACATCAATGATGAGGTTGTGTTCACTACTTTAGACATTGAACTATAAATTATGAGCATGCATCCACCTTGTGAACACCTTGGTGAGATAAATTAGAGAGATTTTTCACAATGAGAAAACACTAAAGCTCAAAGAGTAAATGGCTGTATGATTAAGTTGGGACTTGTAACAGATATGTCACATGAGTAAAAAAAAACATATATATATATATATATGTTGCAAATATAAAGGTGCTTGGAAATGTTGGTTTGAGGCAACGATTACCTTGCCAATATCTAGATTTGATGAAGTTGTGGTCTCGATACACTCGTAGATGCAAGGCATAAATGGTGAAATGTGTTTCCCTACAAGTTCCAATTTATTTTGAGTAATTATCAAGGTAAAGTGCTTGGTAAGGGTAGGCAAAGGTTGAATTGTGTTTCAAATGTTTAGAGAACAAGGGTGACACGGGTTGATTAAATGATACTACTACTGGTGAGAGAATAGAAATACGCTACAAGAATTGCAAGGATCTACTTAGAAAAGAGATGATGATTTGAGAATTCAAGTACTCGTGTACGAGTAAAGATTTGGTAATGAGACATGACCTAAAGTTGGAATACTACAATATGAATTTTGACTAAGAAAATCGACTTATAAAACACGTGGTGTTTGGAGATGGTGCCAATTAGTGGTTGACTCTTGTATGAGAATGGAATATTGAAATCAGCTTTGTGAATTCACCATAAATGAGGAGCATGATCTAACCAACCAAGGGAAAAAATGATTCTAAACTTGATTGTTGGTTATTTTGGTTTTATAGACGGCTTATTAAGCTTGATATGCTTAAGGTTATTCAAAGTTAAATTTTTTGGAAATATATACGTATGGATATATATGTTGCATATTAGTATAAAAGCTCATGTGGAGTTAGTTATAATTTGATTCGATGATGATATTCTATCAATGGTTATAGTGCTAGACAATGATTAAGATAATTTATCGCTGATTTTGGCAGTGAACAAGTGGATTATAATGCTGTTAGCTTAAAAGTAAGTGTTTATACTTTTGGTATGAGTTCATCAAATTCTATTATATCATGATAAAACTTGGTGTTTTGATATAGCCTGAGAGGCTTGGCATATGAACTAGCTTAACTGTGAGCTAGAAATTGCTAGGTTATTATGAAGTACACAAATAGAGAAGTATGACATGAATTTAATATCCTAAGGGGTAATGGAAAATGATGTATCGATTTTGGTATAGCTTCAATAAATATAGTTTTGATATATAAAGATGAGGGGAAAAGTTTATAGCTTATGCGTAAAGGTGGGCATTTGAATTCGCATAATTAAAAGTGTAAAATCTGCCTTGATTGGTTTAAAGCTCATGATTCTAAATGAATGATTATGGATTTAATTTTCTAAGGTAAAAAGGACAAAAGAAGTTAATATCAGAAAGGTCTTAATAAATGATTCTTAAATTTTATAGTGCACCTAAGGAGAGATAAATGTTTAATTTGATCTTCAGATTGATAAACTAAGGAGGCCATGAGATATGTTGAAGTAAATTTGAAGAATTTCAAGTTAGATATGTTGTGGGTGATTAATGACGAGCAAATTAGTTTTATACTCACATTTTTAAATTTCATGTTTTCAGATTTGGAGGCAGTTGGGACCTAGATTGAGTCGCACACATATGCTCGCCTTCTTGGTAGGTACTATGGCATCTCAATAGCGGTACCTTCACTTAAAGTCACTCCGTTGACGGTTGAGAGTCTTTTATTTGTGTACATGTATATGGAATGTAAACTACTATGAGTCATGTTATAAATGAAGTATGTATATGTTGGATTGATGATGATGCCTTATGAGATGGCAATGAATGATAATACTTTGAGATAATACAAATATGAATATTCGAACTCTATAAATTATTACTGAAACATTCATCATTGAGAACTACAATATGTGATTTTAGAAATGATGGTTGGGATTAATGATCGGGATTGCATAAATAGGCTTGCTTGGACTTAGTGGGCTATGCCCATTAGGCCCATGCGCCGATCATAGCTTGGAATTTGGGCTGTGACAAAAAATCACCACCAGAACCTTCTCCTAAACCCCTCAATGTCAAATATTTCACTGATGATGAATCCTCTCCCTCATCCTCTTTAGAAGATGATTAAGCATCCTTGAGATTTGATGATGACAAAAAGGGGAAGAAATGGAAAGCTAAGGGAAAGGGAAAATAAATTAAAAAAATATGTTAGGGTAGAGGTACCAAAAATGGGTAGAGGTACCAAAAATCTAAGAGAAATTTAAGGTGTTGAATCTTACTAGGTTGTCTATGGTAGATGATCTATGGTGGCTTGTTCAAAATTAGATACTGATCATTGTGCTGAGACACTGATTATTTATTTTGTTCTGTAATGTGCTGAAAACTTCTGTTGCTAATGACTGATACTGAAAATGTGTTAAAAACTTATTCTAATATGCACTAAAAACATATGATATTTTGGATGGATTCTGAATGAATGAATGCAATGTTGTTAAGCTTATGATTGAATATTTAAAGATGATATTGAGTTTCTGCTGATGCTTTGGTGATGAAATTGAACTGATATGCTGATAATTAATTGTTGATATGATATAGTGAAGTGAAATTTGGATGAAAATAAATATGAATGCTGATATTTTGACTGAATGGTTTATAGCATTTAGCTTTGAAATGAATTAAGTCTGGAAACAATATGACTGACAGCAAGCTGAAGTAGTAATAATGTTCTGTCATCTTGTCACTTGTTGCTTATTATTCCATAAGCCTGTGTAAATATATTCTATCAAAAATTTAAACTCTGACATGTCATTTTCTATATGAAAAGAACAAAAACATGTTGAAATGAGTAATGTCATTTTCAAAATGACAAGAATAAAAAATTTACTAGAATAAACAACTTAAATAAGCACACACTAAGGGGGAGCATACACATAGGGGGAGAAATTCTCATCTTTGTGCTGAACTGAAAAAGAATAAAAGGACATGTGCTATTACTCAAGGAATGTTTTGTCATCATCAAAAAAGGGGAGATTGTTGGCTCCATTAGTTTTTTATGATAATAAAAGATTCCCATTCATTTGTGTTTAATATTTCTACTTTAATGTGCAGGACAAAAATTGTATGCAAATAAATAATCAATCATTCAAATGCACTTATCAAAGAGCATAGGAATAAGGAAGTCACAATTGATCAACAAGATAGAAGCCCCTTAGTCAATTAATGAAGAGTTAGTCAGCTAAGATTTAAATCAAAAATTGGTGGGTTGAAGAGTATTGAGAAATAGAACCAACTTAGTCAACCAAGGAATGAGTTAGTCGACTAAGTGCACGCTACCAAAAACTAGGAACAAAAGATTGAGACAACTTAGTCGACTAAGATATCAGTTAGTCAACTAAGAGCATTCTGCAAAAAATTTTGAATTATGCACTAGAAGACAGATTAACGGCCATAATTGTTACTAAACTGTTCCCAATGGTTAAAAACTGTTTAACTCACATCAGAGCTGATTTTCCAAGTATAAAAAAGGGTTCCAATGGCTATAAATGGTATGAAGGCTTCTAAGAACACAAGAGAGCTTAAAAACCAGAAAATATTCTCTGCTCATTTACTGCATTCAACTCCTATCTTGTAATTGTGAACTGCACATCACTTGGTACCACTTAGATCAACCTTGTGATCATAGGTACACTCTTTTCACTTCTCTCCTTGTATTCTTAGAGTGAGCGGGTCACGATAATTCTATTTTATAGAATTATTTTATTCTTATTTTGTTATTAAATATTAGCTAAGTCCTCAATTTTGAATTATAATTTAATTATTTTTAGTTGTTTTTATAATTAGTTATTTTTTTAGTGAGTTATTTTAATTTTATGTTAATCCTTTTAATTTGGTTATTATTTATTAGTTTTTATATGTTTTGAAGGATTAAAAGTGATTGGGCTTACCTAGAATCTGCTTGCATATGCTTCAGTATTTTAGCCATATATCAAGCTACAGAACTCTAAATGATATGATTCTTGGACCATTGGAAAGATAAGAGACAGAGATACATCTTTTATGCAGATCACTTTGCCCATTTCTACCTCAAAGATAAAGAAAATCACGTCGGAAAATGGTTGGACTTACTATGCTGAGAATGGAAATTTGTAAAGACTGATAATTGATTTTTGGGACTTTTATTACACTTTTAAGCGCAATTAAACCCTAAGTCAGCTTAAGGAACTTTAGGTTTAGTCTATTAGTATAAATAGGATATGTTTAACAACATTGGAGATAATCTTTGAAAGATTTAAGAAGCTAGAAGCTGAGGCTGAAACTTGGAGATCAAGACAACAATTATTGTTTTCTTTTCTTCCTTGGCTTTTAATTTTCTTGTTACTTTCAATGGTTAAATTTAATATAATGTTATTTGTTTTTGCAATTATGAGTGGCTAATTTTCTTTTTCTAGGACTGCAATTGAACTCACATGTAGTCTAAGTTTTTAATCTCTTTCTTACTTATTTTTAATGGATTTGAATTATTTATTCCAATTTGTTCTTAATAATTTTTAATTGCTTGATCACCAATTAAATTGATCTAGGAACCTAAACAAACTTGGGAAAGGGAGTTTAGAGTAAACTAAAATTAGAATAGCATATGATCATATTAATTGATTTGCGTATAGGATAGGGATATACCTATAGGCCATATGTAGCCAGATTAGAGCCTGAACTTAATGAGTCTGTTTTAATTTCAATTCACATAGTGATATAGTGTTTTTGTTAAAATAGATATTTTTATAAGATGAGTCGAGAGACCTTTATAAATAATTTAGGACTCTAGGTTAGCAATTCAACCCATTGAAATAAGTTAAGTAAGAGAGGTAAGATTTCGATGAAGTATGAGGGATATTGTAATCCTAGGCTTGCTTGATTTAATTTTTACCCAATTATATTTTTGCTTTGATTTTTCTTTTTAGTATAAATTTTGGTTAGTTAGTTTTAGTTAATTAATTTAGTTATTT
Organism: Theobroma cacao; assembly: GCF_000208745.1. NCBI lineage: Eukaryota > Viridiplantae > Streptophyta > Magnoliopsida > Malvales > Malvaceae > Theobroma > Theobroma cacao. The sequence continues at coordinate 20,359,099 of NC_030854.1, read as the reverse complement.
GAGTTTGATTGTTTGGATAAGATTAAATTATTCTAATTTTAGTACTTAGTAAATTTTTAGGTCAATTTCTTGTGGGAATCGACACTCTGCTTTCTATTATACTATCTATTCGATACGTATACTTGCATAGTAGGATTTTAACTGACAAGTTTTTGCGGGTCACTCTAAAGGATTGATTCAAGCTAGGATTGCTTGATTGAGTATAGGTTCTAACTTAGCCTTAAAAAGTTAGGTATTGGGTTTTAGTTGATCCCGGTAAAAACTATTATGAAAGGTTTTGGCTAAGCTTGGTAAAAGTCATTGTAAAAGCTTGGTGAAACCTTGTGAATTTCACCGTTCTTAGTGGATTGTTTTGGAAAATCCTTGGTTGAACAATCAAGGTAGTGGATGTAGGTCTTGGACTGAACCACTTTAAATTCTTCTGTGTTGTCTACTCTGTTTTTGTTCTTGTTTTCATTCCTTCTTTTCACTTGCATTTGTTCCCACTTAGAGCCAATTTTTGAAAGAGCCAAACAGTGCTATTCACCCCCCTCTAGCACATTTACTTGGGATCAACATAAAAGTGACCATGAGTACACAAATATAATAAAGCAAGCTAAGGTAAATATGACATGCATGAGTGAGATGTGTGCAAATCATCCAAGCTAAGATTCTCCTTTAAGAAGGAATTTTGCAAAGTGGGCTTCCAAAGATTGTAAATGCTTAAGCATATGCCTCATCTGTTGATCCATGTCATCAAAGTGTGCATCCATGGCATATTGAATAGCATCAGATTTCTCCTCATGAGACTCTTGAAAAAGATAAAGATGTCTAGCATTTTGCTCCAAAATAATCATAATCCCATTGAGTCTTACATTTGTATTCATATTACTAGCTGAACTAGAAGGCATAGCACTCAATGGTGATTCAATGAAAGCTTGTGGAGGCATCTCCTCATCATCATTTGCATCATCACCTTTAGCATTAGGTGCACCTAATTACCCCTCCTCATCATCAAACTTTGCATGACGTACTTTCTGGTCAACTCAATTACCCTTGTCATCCTCAACATAGCCCATTCTAGAATTTTTGATCCTGTCAAGGTTCTTGATTTTGGGTTGAGTGATGGCATCATCCAAGGATGTATGAACGTTTAGGTGAGCTAAAAGTCTAGTGATAACTTGCCTATACATCAAACTAGATCTAGTCCTTACCATAACTTTTCTTATATCCGTAAAAAATGAAGCTTGCAAGATCAATAGAAGTCTGAAGCTTAATGTGATGTAAGAAGCAAATATCTTCCCCAGACACAAATAAGTGTTTGTTAGGTATTAGTCTTAAAGTCCAAGTAATAAGCAAATGCAAAATCCTGTCCATCATGGATAGCTTAGTAACTGAGCGAGAAGCACCAAGATTATTAACATAAAGTCTTAGTCTAAGGATTCCGCTATGAAGTCCAAAAGTTTCTCTAATCAGTTCAGGAGTTGTAATACCCTGTACTTTGGTATGGTGGCTAGTATAGCTTATTAAATACTGATTGAGGCTAATTAAAGTGTTTAAGAGTGTTGAAAGGTGAAAGGAATATTTTACAATAAAATATTTCATATACGATAAAATAATAATAAAATATTAATATCTTATTAAGGTCAAAGTTATGGAGTTAAAAGGTGATATAGAGCTAAACCAGTTTAAAGTAAGATGTTTTAGAGTCCTAGAGGGCTAGAGGAAAATTTTAGAATAAAATAATATTTTTTGAATATAATAATATGAAAATAATATAAATGCCAAATTTGTTTTATTACTCGAAGAACGTGTGATTTGTACAATTTGTCTAAGTGGGGGAAAGAAAGTAAGAAAAAATTTTGAAGAAAGGAAGTTTTAGTGGGGTTCGCTTGCTTTCATTAAATTAAGTGAGAAAGAGTAAGTAATATTTAAATATTATGGCAACACCTTGATGAAGCATGAATTTGAAATTTTATTTGAACAAGTGCAAAGGAAGAAAAATAAAAGAGAATTGAAATAAAAGGAATGATGGGAGGACCTAATTGAAAAGAATAAGATGTTGAAGGGTGGAATTGCAAATAATGGAAAGTTAAGGGTGAAGTTGTAATTATCAAAAGTAAAAGGATCAATTTATAATTTATGAAAAGTTTGAAGAACCAAATTATAAAGGATGAAAAGTTTGGAGGGTCAAATGGTAGATAAGAAAAAGTTGGAGGACTTATGTGCAATTTCACCAAGAAAAAGTTAAGACAATATTTGATGTATATATTTTTTATTTTGGAAAGCAAAATGAAATTCAAGTTGGATGTAAGTTAAATACAAATGGAAATGAAATGGTAGGGGAAACCATGGTTTGGGAAAGATAGCCCATGGTATTTAAAGAAAAAGGTGTAATCATTGCACTTGATTTGATTTAATAAGAAAAACTGTGAGACCTTGATCTTTATAGACTCATAGCTAGAAGTAGACGCGATATCACGAACTAAGGGTAATTTCATCATTTTCTTATTGAGCCCCTAGAAGTAGACTTTCAAACATTTTTAAAGACTAAGTAGGCCTAAGGAATAAATGAATGAGGGTAAAATAAATGAAGAAGATATAAATATTGATAATTTTCACGCTACGGGTAAAATGGTCATTTTGCACCTCGAGCCTAAATTTTAAAGTTTTCGTTAACTCAAGTACTTTTAGACTATTATGGACTTTGTCTTAGTGTTAAAGGAGTAAAAGAGTGCATAAAGGAAAGGAGGAAGACAAGTGGCCTTGTTAAGGGCATTATTGTAAATTGTAAGAAAATTGGATAAACTTTAACTATAAATATCTAATCTCCGACAGCTTTTCTTCAGTTTTCTAGTAGCTTCTCTTCTTCTTCTTCGTCATATCCTCCTCTCCATTCCATGTTTCTTTGCACCTTTCATGAAACTATCCTTTGAAACCTTTAAAACTTCCTCAAATTAGCTTTATTTCTCATGTTTTTCTACACCCTTTCATAGGGTTTTTCATGCTCTTCCACTTTTACACCTCGACAGCCTTCAAAAGTCTTTCTTAAGTACATTCACTCACTAGTTGGATGTGTAAAGAGAGAGGAAGTGATTTCCCTTATTAGCTTAGAAGAATTTTGAAAAGAAATTCAATTACAAATCCACCAAGATCAAGAGGTAGTCGGTAACTAGGTCAAGGTGTCCTCGTAGATTCATCTCCTGGGTAGGTATCTCGAAATTCAATAGCTGTACTTTAGCCCAGATCTCTCCACTGGAAGTCGAGTATCCCTTTTGTTGTGTATGGACAAACCCGATGTAAATTATTAAGATGTATGTTTTAGACAATATATGTATATTTTGATTGGTAATGCCACTATGAATTGGCAATGATTAGCATTATTTTGAATTGGAATTATGCAATGTGACTTTAGGAACTTTTGATGGAATGATGAATAGGTCATATAAATAGGCTTGCTTGGGCTTAGTGGGCTATGCCCATTGGGCCCAAGTGCCGGTCATGGCCCGAAAACTGGACGTGACAATGTTGGCATCAGAGCCTTAGGTTGTTTAGGTCCTCGAACTTCCTTTTGTTGGTCCAGCGGAGTGTCGGGTCTTTATATGGAAACTTCAGTTGCGAAGTATGAACCGCGGCACATTTTACAACTAAGGGACCGCATAGATTCCTTATCTTAGAAACCACCTTTTTCCTTAGATACGATTACAATTGCAGAATGTGTTTAATAATAAGTGTTTGCTCTTGTCTAGGTAAGAATGCCGCCTAAGACACGAGTCACTTCAAGACGGATGGGGGAGCAAGATACTCCTAATGAGATTACAGATAGGCCACGAGCATCCACCCTTAATAGGTGAGGTAGATGTGGCAGGGCCACTAGGTCGGTGAGGGCGGATACGCCTAAGAGTAGAAGAAATGAGGGACAGTCTTCGAGTGATGCGAATAGACAACCAACTAGGGGCATTACCATGGAAGACTTGGCAGCAGGCCTACAAGGAGTTAATCGGGTTGTAGATATGATGGAAACCCGTATGGACGATATACAGAGGATAGTAAAAGGGAGACTTGTAGTACAAGAATCCCCTAGTTCCTAAGGGTAGGCCGATCGCCAACATCTTGAGGTTGAAAGGGGTCATTTAGAGATTTCCCTTCCTGATTTCTTGAAGCATAAGCCTTTGTCATTTTCAAGGTCTAATGCATAGGAGTAACCCCAAATTTTCTTAGATAAGATGGAGAAAATTTGTGAGGCCCTAGGATGCTCCAGCACTAGATCAGTCGAGCTAGCCGCCTTCCAATTAGGGGACGCGGTACAAGAGTGGTATGGTTCCTTGCGTAGAGGTAGGCCAGCGGATGCAACACTATTGACTTGGAAAGAGTTTAGTATAGCCTTCTTAGATCGATTCTTACCATTTAGTGTATGTAATGCACGAGCTAGGGAGTTTGAGGCATTAGTACAAACCCCACAGTAAATTGATTGTGCTATCTTGGGTATAGTTAGGAAGAATACTAGTTATGAGTTTTGATGTTGTGTGAATGTAATGTTTTGAATAAAGTAAAGGCTAGAAAATTATGCATGTCAAGACTTGAGAATTCTTTGGTAAAGTTGCTGGCTATACATATATATATGTGCAAAAGATTTTGTGAAGGAATGCTAATTATAGCATGAATTGAACTTTTTAGTTAATGGTTAGTACTTATAATGACTCGTTCCTTGATCGCTACCGTTGTTCGAGTTTTGCAAGAGAACCCCCCATTTCACGATCTGGTACTCTCCTCGAGCCCGTAACAACCGTCGCAGTGTCCCGATAGACACTCATTACTCGGAATGTCAACTGAAGCACCGCAAGGCTTAAATATCTATTTCTCATTTCCCCTGTGAGTAATTGTTGCCAATATCATGTTTTGAGAGACTATAAACTATTTCTAAATCAAAACAATAGATAAATAATTTTTTTCTCACAGGGGCATTTTGATCATTTTTCCACAAAAATCTTGAAACTAGTTAAAAATGTATTATGCAAGTGGAAAACACATATTTCATAATCAAAAATAAGTTTAGATATCTAAAACATTCATTTAAAGTGAAATTATAACTATTTGAATATAATAAAAATATTTAATAAAATATTCTATTTTCTTATAAAACAATATTTATAGAGTTCCCGGTAAATAATTTTTGTAGCGTAAAAGCTACATAAATTCATACATACTGTAATGCAGATAACCAAAGTATAAAATTTAATTTACAGTGACATGTGGGCCCACGAACGACTAAAAGTATTAAAAGTAGTAAACCTACAGTTTTTTGAGGATGTAAGTCCAACTGTAGCCTTCAACAAAGTGAGCTATCTACCGACTATCCTGAGCCTGAAATGGGTGGAAAGGAGGGTGATGAGATTATATAATCCTAGTGAGTAAACAAATACCATCTAAAATATCTAAAGCTGAGTGAATGGAGACAGATTAAAATAGATTATCATACTGTAATTCATCACCTTTCAACTCATTTCAACCAAATAAAATCAATTCATATAAATCGAGTAATCAACATGGCTTATCAATTTCTTATAACTTTGGCTCGTGCCAAAATCATTCTCATATTCAGTTATCAGGGATACCTTGGCCGAGGGCTATCCCAACCGAGCCTGCCAAGGCTATTAAAAAGTTATGTACGCATAAATCATGTTTTTATTTTGAAAACATAGTCGTTCCTTGGCGTTGGCTAAGTTCACCCTCACGTGGTGGTTTGGCGTGAAGTGAACTCTAAAGTTGTACCTTGGGAGTTACCTTACACACCTCTCCAACTGAGGTAAGATATAACAAGATTCCGTACCCCTAAAAAGGCTGGTCCACAGAACCCGCCCACTATAGCAAGCTAAACCAACCATACAATAAAATTTGCGATAGCATGACATGGCAATTATTTTATTTTACAGCCTCTCAAGGTAAATCAACAGTTCATACTTTTTCAGCACATTTACCAATTCAACAATTCATGCCAATATTATCGAAAGCTAATCAATTAGAACCATAAATTCACAATACATCAAATGGTCTCCAATTACTTTATTTTCAAAGCCATCATTCAATTTCAAGACAATTTATAAAATCATTTTATTTAAACACATTTTGTTTATAAAACATAAAGATTTACCATTTAAACTCATTTTCCATAAAATCACAAAATCAGATAAAAACCACTTTAGACAATTAAGATGATAGTAAGGTTACTCACTATTTCGAGAGTCGAATTTCGAGTACTCCGATTCTTGATCCTCGGGTACTATCTCTTTACTTTTGTCAAAATGCTCACCACCTAGACATAATGCACAATAAACCATTTACTACATTTGTGCTAAATTGTTATAAAACCAATTTAGGCTTTATACTAATGCATAAAATGAGATGTAAATTGTTTGAATTATCGTCTAAACACAGTGTTCCACACAAATTCAATTGTGCACCTAAATAAAACAGTTTTGGCCTAATTCGATCTATCACTCGATTAATTGGCCAATATGTCCAATTCAACTCCAAATAATTCCATTTTTCTCCCAATACTTCAAATAATATGGCAAAAATCATCCTTACATTTTCTCTTGGAAAATTCGGCCATGGTGGGTGCATCAATACTATGATTTTTCTTACTTGATTCTCACACCATAAATCTCTAATTCCTAACCAAATCACTTGAAATAAAATCAAAATCATCCTCAATATTCCACATGGAGAATTCGGCCAATGATGGGTGATGGAAGAACATGAATTTTTCTTGCTTGATTTTCATGCTACACATCACCAATTAACTAAAAACACTAAAATACATTGAAATCTAACCAAATCAAGCATCAAAACCTCTCTCTAAGTGTTCAGCCAGCAAGATGCCCATCATGAAATCATGTGATTCAACCATGAAAAATGGAAAATAATACATGGGGAAGGTAGATCACAAGTCAAAATCAAGAAATTTTACCTTTGATTGCCTAATTACTTGAAATCCACCAATTTTCTCTTGAATTTTCACCCTAGGGTTCTTGTTCTTTTTTTCTAGCTAGAGGTCCCCCTCGACTAGATTCACACAGCCATGGTAGTCTCGATGATGTTGGCCGACATCAGAGATATCATGTGGTTGCAACCGCGTATATCAACTTATGGCCTTGCCACGTATAACAACCTGTGGCCTTGCCATGTATAATCACAGACCGTGGCCTAGCCATGTTTAACAGCCCGTCAGCAACCCAAAGGTTCTCTAGCTAAAGCTAACTTGTGCTCAAGGGTCACACCACACCAATGTGACATTTAGCCTACTCTCGAAGTGTGAAACCTTGACCTCTATCGACACATAACTAGGAATAGATGCGATAACACAGACTAGGGGTAATTTTATCATTTTCCTTGGTGAGCTCTTAGAAATGGGTTTTTTGATATTATTAAGGCCTAAGTAGGCGTAAGGAATAAATGAGTGATGCATACAATAATGAAATATGTCACGACCCAGTACTCCCATCGAGCCCATGACAACCGCCGCGATGTCTCGATAGACATTCATTACTCGAAATGTCAACCAAAACCTCACAAGGCTCTTGCATCAATTTTACGTCTCCCCTGTGAGCAACAGTTACTAAATATCATGTTTGAAAGGAATATAAACTATTTTTAAATAAAAAACAAAGAAGAGTAATTTCTGCCACACAAGGGTATTTTGGTTATTTTTACCCAAAAAATTTGAAACATGGTGAAAATATATGATCCAAAAATATACATTTCTTATCTAAAAATAATTTTAGTAATCTAAATCATCCATTTAAAATGAAATTTTGGCTAATCAAACTAAATAAAATATTCTATTTTCTTATAAAACAATATTTATAGAACTCAGCGTAAATAATTTTTGTAGTATAAAAGAAAAATAAATTCATACATACAGTGGCACACGCAGCTAGGTATACAAAATATTCGACAATGACATGTGGGCCCCAAAATAACTGTAAATATAGAAGATTGTAGACCTTCGATTTCTAAGGATATAAATCTAAAAGCAACCCTTGACAAAATCGACTGTCTACAGACTGTCCTGAGCTTGAAATGGATAAAAAGAAGGGGTGAGATTTTACAAACCCAGTGAGTAAGCAAAATTCATCTATAACATCTAAAGCCGAGTAAATGGAGACAGTTAAATCATCCCATGATAATATAGTTCATAACATTCAAAACTCATTTCAATTCCTATAACACAATTACATTTCATCAAAATAATCAACAAGGCTTATGATTCTCTTAAAAACTTGGCTTGTGCCACAACTCATACTCGGTGACACCTTGGCCCAACCATCCAACCGAGTCTGTCAAGGATGTTAAAACGACATATACCCATAAAACATGTTTTTACTTTTAAAATATAGCCATTCCTTGGCATTGGCTGAGTTTCATCCTCACGTGGTGGTTCGACGTGAAGTGAACTCTAAACTTACGTTAGGAGATACCCTCCACGCCTCTCGTATTAAGGTAAATATAACAGGGTTTACCGTGCCCCTTCTAATAAGCTGGTCCACGGAAACTCACCCACTGCATAAGCTAAATACATAACCAACCAAATCAATAGAATTTCGGTAGCATAACATGGCTAATATAGTATTATCCAACCTGTTAATGTAAGACAAAACAATTGATATAATTCACAGAACCACAATTTCAGCCATTCATGCTACCACAGTTTCATAAGCCATCAATTCAAATCATGTATATATATATAATATGTCAAGCCCAACTCTATAAAATATTTGCCATGTCATTCATGTGCTTGATAATATGTTTGCATACTTGGAAAGCCCGAAAAATCGTTAAAAGTCGGTAGTGAACCTAGTGGTACAACTAAACTGAATTAAGCCTCCAACTAGTCCCAATAGAGATTTTAAGATGAAATTTAGAATTTTAAAACCGCAGAATGACTTAATATGGTGATTCGGAGTTCAAGGATTGATTTGGAGTCAAATTAGAATTTTCATGACGTAGAGGCAAAATGGTCATTTTGCCACCCAAGGGCAAAATTGGAATTTTACACCACCCAACACTTGTCAAGCCCTTGAATTTTACCTATTATACTTTGGATAATTGAGATATTTTATGTGGTGGTGGGAGAATACTTAATTATTAAGTTTAAAAATGGACCAATGGAATGGTCGCAAGTGGCAAGTTTTCATTTCTTTATAATTTACATTAAAAACCAACACACACTTCTCTTATTCATTCTTCATGTTTGGCCTCACCAAGGAAAAAGGGAAAGAAAGAAAGAACAAAACCCTAGTTAGAAAATTCAAGAGAAAATTAGTGGATTTCAAGGAATTAAGCAAGGTAAAATTTCTTGATTTTAGCTTGTGATCTACCTTTCCTATGCATTCTTTTGCATTTTTCATGGTTGAGAATCAAGTTTGCATAAGGATACCTTTGCTGGTCAGACATGGGGGGAGGAGTTTTGATCTTGGATTTAGCTAGATTTCATGTTATTCTAGTGTTTTTAGTTGGTTGGTGATGTCTAGCATAAAAAGCAAACAAGAAAAATTCATGTTCTTACATCACCCTCATTGGCCGAATCTTCGTTATGGTATGTTGATGGTGGATTTGATTTTATTTCAAGTTATTTGGTTAGGAATTAATGATTTATGGTGTAAAAATCAAGTGTGAAAAACCATAGTGTTTATGCACCCATCATGGCCGAATTTTCCATGGGAAAATGTTGAGGATGATTTTGCTATAATTCATGTTATCTAGCTTATGTTTGATGATTTGGAATATTGGAAGTGAAATGAATTTATTTTGAGTCAATTTGGATGTTTTGGTTAAATCAAAGGTGAAGAGTTCGAATTAGGTTGAAAACTGACCCATTCCGATCACCTTTGAACCAACGTGAATTCCATTTTTAAGTGACTATCCAAACAACCTCATGCATTCATATAGAACTTGAAATAGATTCACAATGATATGACATAATATATTGAATTATTTGTCATATATTGTGTATAGGTGGTGAGTCGTCTAACAAGGGTAAAGACATTGTGGTAGAGGACCAAGAATAAGAGTATTTCGAACTCTCGACATTGTGAGTAACCTTATTATCTTCATAATTATCTAAAGTAGTTTTTATTCATTTTTGTGATTTGATAGAAAAATGAGTTTAAATGGTAAATCTTTATGTTTTATAAGCAAAATGTGATTAAATAAAATGATTTTATAAAATTGTCTTAAAATTGGATGATGGTTTTGAAAATGGAGTAATTGGAGACTACTTACTGTGTTATAAATCATGGTTTGAATTGAATGGCTTATGATAATGTGGGCATGAGTGGCTGGATTGGTAATTCTGCTAAACATATATGAACTGTTGTTTTGCCTTGACATGCTGTGTTGTAAAATAATTGCCATGTCATGCTGTTGGAATTTTATTGATTTGGTGGGATATCGATTAGCTTACTGTAGTGGGTGGTTTTCTGTGGACCAGCCTATTAAAGGGGCACGGTAAACCCCGTTACATTTTTATTTTACCTTGGTACGAGAGGCGCGAAGGGTAACTTTTGAGGTAAAGTTTTTAGTTCACTTCATGCCGAACCACCACGTGAGAGTGAATTCAGCCAACGCCAAGGAACGACTGTGCTTTTAAACTTAAAAAACTGTTTTGTGCATATATGACTTTTTAAACAGCCTTGGTGGTCTGGTTGGATGCCTCTGATCCAAGTATCCCCGAGAATGAGTTTTAGCATGAGCCAAGTTTTTAAGAGATTCATAAGCCTTGTTGTATATTTTGGATGAAATGTAACTGGTTTAGATGATTTGAAATGTGTTTTGATGTTATGAACCATCTTATGATGATTTATTTTAATCGTTTTCGTTTACTCGACTTCAGATGTTTTAGATGGTGTTTGTTTACTCATTGAGTTTATATAAACTCACCACCCTCCTTTCCACTCATTCCAAGCTCAAGATAGTCAGTAGATAGCTGATTTCGTCGAGGGCTATAGTTAGATTTGCATCCTCAAAAACCGTAGGTTCACAACCTTTGTTACTTTTGGTCATTCGAGGGTCCACACGTCATTGTAAATTAAATTACATACTCTGGTTGTCTGTGTTACTATATGTACGAATTTATTTTGCTTTTGCGCTACAAAAATTATTTACGGATATCTCTATAAAAATTATTTTATAAAAAAGTGGCATATTTTATTCAATATTTTTATTTTATTCTAATAGCTATCATTTCACTTTAAATGAATGTTTTACACATCTAAACTTATTTTTGGTTATAAAATATGTATCTTTGACTCATATACTACATTTTTAGATGGTTTTGAAATTTTTGAGGAAAAATGACCAAAATACCTTTGTGAGACGAAAATTATTTTCTTTATTGTTTTGGTTTGGAAATAGCTTATAATCTTTTAAAATATGATATTATCAACTGTTGCTCGCAAGGGAGGTGAGAAAACTCATATGAAGCCTTCCAGGGTTTTCATTGGCATTCCGGGTAATGAATGTTTATCGGAACATCGCGACAGTTATCACGGGCTCGATGAAAGTATCGGGTCGTGACAATTCAGTTGGTATCAGAGGTTTTGGCTTTAAAGTTATTTTAAAAATTACAGTGCCAGTGTGGCCCCAAGTTAAGTTAAGTTAGGTTGAGTCGAATGGATGCATTTGCATATAAAAACCTACCCATTCTTGTGATGCGTAAATAATAAAGAATTTACTGTTTGATTGCGTATAGATTTTACGGTGCGCTAGTTGCACACACCATGTCTAAGAGAGTCGGTACTCTCGATGCCTCTCATAGTATTAGCGAGGGATCGCTAGATTCTACTACTAGGAGCAGATGGCAACCCAAACCAAGTAGTTTAGAAAATGCCTCACCTAGGATTTCTATTAATTGGATTCCACCGGATTTGGAGATGAGGGTTTGTGAAAAAGAAAGCTTCGACCTTTGTAAGACCATTGAAGATGCTGATAGTAATGACATTAATGTAAGCATGAGAAATTCCCTTTTGAAATAGTCTAAGAATTACGCTAAAGAAAGGGGAAAAATAATGATAGCCGAAGGGGATTATCATCCTAGGAAGGTATCTGTATTCGTTGTTCGACACTTTCCTCCAAGTTGTGGGAGTAATGTAAGGGAACAACAAGAAAAGAATAAGGAGAAAGTAACTGTTGTAAATCACTGCCCTAGGAAGGTACTGTTGTACGACATTTTCCTCTCGATTGTGGAAGAAATGCTACACCTGTGAGTTATGAGGAATGTAAGAGAATACAACAGGCTTGGATTGAGGAACAAAGGAGAAAATCTTGGGAGGAGAAGGAGGACTCGGAAGAAGATCTTAAACAGGACTTGGAGTAGAATCTTCCGATAAGTTCAGATTAAGATGATGATCTTAATGACATGTAATATTTTCATGGGATTTTGTACTACTTTAACTCTAGGTAGATGAAATGTAAAGGAGATAATAGTTATCTGTACAAAGAAGTTAATAGTTTGTCTTTTAAAGTGTATGACTAGAATGTATTATAAAGTAGCTGTTTAAGTGACTGGATGTATATCGGAATCTTTCAGTAAGACAGAAGTGGATTAGCATTATGGCTATTAAGGAAAGATATTTATCTTAGTGGCAAGGTTGATCATCTTAGATAATTATTGAAGACTAATGTGGAAAGTCATTAATGATTCAAGCAATTACCCTAATTAATAATGAATATATTTTACAGTACTAAGAAATGGATACTGATTAACGTGATGAACTTTTTGGGTGATAACCATAGATTTTGATGAGGTAGAAAAGGCAATTTGAGTTGATGATGTTTGTTGAAAATTATTACTTATCGTAGTATGTGAGTTTTTTATATGATTCCGAATGCAAAGCTAAATAAAATTCTGGTTTATGGGACAAATTGTATCAGAGAAGATGATTCCCGAGCAAACACATTGAACTAGGGACTATGTATAATAAGCGGGTTTAGTGTGTTGTAATTGCACAGGATATTAGGAGACAGTGTGGTAAGACTAACAATCAATCATGGAGATGTGAAATTGGGAATCTTAATTGTAGTTACAATTCGAAAAGATATGGAAGGGATCAATGAGGCTCTAGACGACACTTTGAGTGATTAATGTGATTAAGTTAAGGATCATAACTTTAAGTATGGAGGGAATTATAAAATGATGCCATAATATTATGAAATGATAATCTGACACAAATATGGTCCATTGGAGGTAAATGATGGAACTTGAGAAAGATAAATTCTTGATGATTAAGGATTGCAAGTGTAAAGTGTGGAGAAAGACAAACTGTTTTCGTAGTTATTATACTGAAAGTCAATAAATTATTGGACTACATGACAAGGAAGATAATTAGATATGGACGATAATAAATTTGAGGAATGTTGTGGACGGTGAACAAATTATGTGTGGGGTGGTATATGTATCTTGAATTTATTACACCATATGGAAAGGATGTTTTAAGGTAGGATTTCATGAATGATGATGAAAGTCAAAATATGACATGAGTTGAAAGTATTAACTTGGCTTAGTGTGTATGACTAGCAAATAGAAGGTACCTATGCTTATGGAATTCATGATATATGCCTAGAAGGGAAACCTAATGATTGAGGATGATTGATTTAGTGACCTTGAATGCAGACAAATAGCTTTGATGAGGGAATTTCTAGTAATGACAGTGCTACTGCACTGACTGTCCAGCGCTGTAATGCTACGAATATCTCATGTCGATGATGCATGAGCAAGATGGGAGTGACATGATAATGAGCTTACAAGTTGAGTTTCGGTCATTGGTCATTGAGTTTTGTTATTTGGGAGTTTTAAATGTTCTAAGGAATGTTAACCTGAATGAATTGAAAAGTTTCTTTATCTCCTTGTATATGGGCATATAATTAAAAGAGAAATTAAAAGATTCTTGAGATGGCTACATTGAGATAAGATACCAAGTGATGGAAGTGTGAATGAAGGATTACAAGGGCGATACAAAAAACGAATTTATATAGAATATTGTTATGAGAATTTACAATTCTTGTCTTGACTCAGTTAAATGAAAAGGGTTAGTAACAACACAAGGCCAATTGTGCGATACCCTAGAAACCTATGAAGATGAGTTGGGGATTGAGTGGATGAGTACGTATTTATATACCTATAAGAATAAATGCATGTCTATAGAACGACATACTCGAGATATTAAGGAGTAAATAAAAGATTAAATGTTTTAGGAATGCACAAACATCTTTGAGAAGAAATTTCTAATCATGTACGACAAGTATGAAATGTGAGATTTTTAAAACTGGTTGAGAAGCCTAACGACTAAGTCACAGGTTACGTGATCACATGCTGTGAGACATAAGTTTAAGATAGGTATCCCCAAGGAAATACTTAAGAGGAGTTTTACTATGGATTTTGTGACAGTAAGTATTAAGTTATGTGGCTGTAAAGAGGAAGCTATAAGCTGGAAGTGAAATTCGTATTGACATTGAAAAGTACTTAAGAAGAACTTTGTTTTAAGTCTTGCAATTCCAAGTACAAACTGCAGATTGGTCCAAGAAGAATGATGTCACATTAGTATGGAAAAATAGAAAAAAAGATGATTGAAGTTGACCTTGATAATGAAAATTTCCTAATATATTATGGGAATTGGAATTCGAAAAATGCTTGAGGCATACATGATTCAAATAAGTCTGAGTCTTAAGTGACAAATCAATATCGGAATGCAATAAGGATACAATATATGTAAGAGGCATGAAAGATAATTGAGGAATAAGGATGACTTTTAGGAATTATGGTATTGCATAACTGCAATGATCAAGTCAAGGAAAAATCTTTGAAGCATCAATGACATTATAAAGCATACATGCATATTAGATTGCAATTCAATGAAAATGACATTGTGATGCAATGATATATAGTACAAGGAAGCTTAAGTATATAATTGGGATTGATAAGAAAAGAGTAAAAATGTGTATATGACGTGAAGCTAAGTATAGACATAAAGAGAGCAATCTGGAATGGACTATACCCAATGTTTGTAAGTTAAATATGAAAATTTTGACATGAATTATGAAGATTATTCTATTGAATCTTGGTTATGGATGGGAATGAACAAAGGGAAATTAGTTTGAAGGCACTTGAGAATAAGGACCCTTATACTTAATGAGGAATATGGACGTCTGAATGTGCGTGTGCATATGTATGTGTGGAGTTAGTAATGTACCCAACTAAAGTGAAGAATGGTTCTTAGTGGTTCGAGACTTGAACTCAATATATTTGATTAGTTGCATAGATAATGTAACAATCAAGAATCCTGTGAGAAGTTGACTTATGGCGACTTAAGGAGTTTTGGGGAAATAATTAAAGAAAATGTACTCTATAGTACGATTAAGCCATATGAGATGGACTAATAGGATTAAGAAGATTGAAATTTCCTAAATTATAGGTAAACATGAAGTATGTGGGAATAATTGAAGCCATTAACCTTTTGTCAAGCCCGGCTCCATAAGATGTTTATTACGCCATTTCTACATAAGAATGCATGTTTGCTTACTTGGGTACCTCGAAAATTGTTAAAGGACAACAATGTACCAAATGGTACAATTAAGTTGAATTAAGCCTCAAACTAGTCCAAATAGAGATTTTAAGATGAAATTGACAATTTTAAAACACCATAATGACTTAAAATGGTGATTCGGAGTTCGAGGAATGATTTGGAGTCAAATTGGAATTTTCATAACGTAGGGGCAAAATGGTCATTTTGCCACCTGAGGTTAAACTTGGAATGTTGGAAGACATTTTTGACCAAGATTGACCATTTAGAACATAATTTGAGTTTGAGAGGTGAAAAATTTTAATTCTGACATTTTTTAGGGCATAAGGAGCAAAATAGTCATTTTGCCGCCCAAGGGCAAAATTGGAATTTTTCACCACCCAACACTTGTCTAGCACATGAATTTCACCCATTATTATTATGGATAATTGAGGAATTTTAAATGGTGGAGAGAGATTGCTTAATGGGTAAGTATGACACATGGGCCAATGGAATGGTGACATGTGTAAAATTTCATCCATTTATTATTTGGCTTTAAAAATCAGCCCATAACCTTCCCAACTCATTTCTCTTGGTTGGTCAAAGGAAGAAAAGGGAAGAAAAGAAGAAGAACGAAACCCTAGCTAAGAAATTCATCAAATTTCAAGGAATAAAGCCATTAAAGGTAAAATTTCTTAATTCTAGCTTGTGATTTACCTTTCTTATGCATTATTTGGCATTTTCCATGGTTGAATCACAAGATATCATGAAGGATAGTGTGCTGATCAAACCTTAGGAGAGAGAATTCGATGATGAATTTAGTTAGAAACTATGTTATTCTAGTGTTTTTAGTTGTTTGGTGATGTGTAGTATGAAAATCAAGCAAGAAAAATTCATGTTCGTACATCACCTTCATTGGCTGAATATTCCATGTGGAATATTGATGATGAATTTGATTGAATTGCAAGTGATTTGATTAGGAATGAATGAGTTATAGTGTGAGAATCAAGCATGAAAAATTATATTATTAGTGCACTCACCATGGCCGAAATTTTCAAGAGAAAATGTGAGGATGATTTTGCCACATTTCAAGTTATTTAAATTGTGTTTAATGATTTGGAGTATTGGGAGAGAAATGGAATTGTTTAGAGATGAATTGGACGTATTGGCCAATTAATCCAGTGATAGATCGAATTAGGCCAATACTATTTTATTTAGGTACATAATTGAATTTATATTGAACACCATATTTAGATAGTTACCCGAGTATTTCACATCTTATTTCATGCATTAGTATAGAGCCTGAATTGGTTTTACAATGGTTTAGCACAAATGTAGCAAATTGCTTATTGTGCATTATGTCTAGGTGGTGAGCATTCTGGCAAGAGTAAAGAGGTAGTATCCGAGGATCAAGAATAAGAGTATCCCGAATTCGATTCCCATTACAGTGAGTAACCATATCATCATCTTGATTATCTGAAGTGGATTTTAATTCGTTTTTGTGATTTTATGGAAAATGAGTTTAAATGGTAAATATTTATGTTTTATAAGCAAAATGTGATTAAATGAAATGATTTTATAAAAATTGTCTTGAAATTGGATGATGGTTTTGAAAATGGAGTAATTGGAGACTACTTGCTGTGTTATAAATCATGGTTTGAATTGAATGGCTTATGATAATGTGGGCATGAGTGGCTAGATTGGTAATTATGCTAAACGTATATGAACTATTGTTTTGCCTTGACATGCTGTGTTGTAAAATAATTGCCACGTCATGCTGTTGAAATTTTATTAATTTGGTGGGATATCGATTAGTTTACTGCAGTGGGCGAGTTTTTGTGGACCAGTCTATTAGAGGGGCATGGTAAATCCCATTACATTTTATTTTACCTTGGTACGAAAGGCACGGAGGGTAACTCTTGAGGTCAAGTTTAGAGTTCACTTCACCCCGAACCACCACGTGAGAGTGAATTCAACCAACGCCAAGGAATGACTGTGCTTTTAAACGTAAAAATGTGTTTTGTGCGTATATGACTTTTTAAATAGCCTTGGCGATCACGGTTGGATTCCTCTGATCCAAGTATCCTCAAGAATGAGTTTTGGCACGAGCCAAGTTTTTAAGAGATTCATAAGCCTTGTTGTATATTTTGGATGAAATGTAACTAGTTTAGATTATTTGAAATGTGTTTTGATGTTATGAACCAACTTATGATGATCTATTTTAATCGTCTCCATTTACTCGACTTTAGATATTTTAGATGGTGTTTGTTTACTCACTGAGTTTATACAAACTCACCACCCTCCTTTCCACTCATTCCAGGCTCAGGATAGTCAGTAGATAGTTGATTTTGTCAAGGGCTACAGTTGGATTTGCATCCTCAAAAATCGTAGGTTCACAACCTTCGTTACTTTTGGTCATTCGGGGGTCCATACATCATTGTAAATTAAATTACATACTCTAGTTATCTGTGTTACTGTATGTACGAATTTATTTTGCTTTTACGCTATAAAATTTATTTACGGATATCTCTATAAAAATTGTTTTAGAAGAAAATGGAATATTTTATTCAATTTTTTTATTTTATTCTAATAGCTATCATTTCACTTTAAATGAATGTTTTACACATCTAAACTTATTTTGGTTATGAAATATGTATCTTTCACTCATATACTACATTTTTAGATGGTTTTGAAATTTTCGAGGAAAAATGACCAAAATACCTTTGTGAGACGAAAATTATTTTCTTTGTTGTTTGGTTTGCAAATAGCTTATAATCTTTTAAAATATGATACTATCAACTGTTGCTTGCAGGGGAGGTGAGAAAACTGATATTAAAGCCTTGCGGGGTTTCGATTGGCATTCCGGATAATGAATGTCTATCGGAACATCGCGATGGTTGTCACGGGCTCGAGGAGAGTATCGGGTCGTGACGTAATACGAATGTATAGCCTTCACTTACTCTTTTTCGAAAATCAACATTTAGTTTCAGAATAATTTATAAATCTCATTCATTTAACCAACATTTAAAATGTAAAACATAATAATTTGCAAATTAAGTGCCATATTTTTTAAAATCTTAAAACAAGTATAAACCACTTTAGATAATTAAGATAAACATATGATTACTCACAATAGCAGGAGTTTAGCGTACTTCTATTCTTGGTCCCTGGGCATAATATCTTTACCCTTATTAGAGGGTTTACCACATATACATAATACACGACGCGTAATTCAATATATTTGTGCCAAACTGTTATAAAACTATTTTAAGCTCTATAAGAATGCATGACATTGAATGAGAATTGTTCGAATAATCACTTAAAGATGGTGTTCTACGTGGATTCAATTATGATCGGAATGAATTGGCATTCTACCTAACTCGCACTATGCCTTATTTAATTAGCCAAAACATCCAATTCAACTCCAAATATCTTCATTACACTTCCAATATTCCAAATACACACCAAAGTACCTCAATGAGCTTAATTGTGACTTAATTCACCGTAACCGAAATTCATTTTGATTTCGATATTCGATACCATAAATCATCAATTCCTAGCTAAATAACATGATGTACAACCAAATCCATCATCAACATGTCTTATAGAAAATTCGGCCAAACAAGGGTGGTTGAAGAACATGTGATTTTCTTGCTTGTTTTTCCTTCCAAATATCACAAAATGACTAAAAACACTAGGATATTATGAAATCTAGCAAAATTCATCATCAAAACTTCTCTCTCTAGATTTAGCCAGCAAAGGTTCCCTCTTGAAAACTTGAATTTCAGCCATGGAGAATGAAAAAGAATGCATAGAAGAGGTAGATCACAAGCTAAAATTAAAAAATCTTACCTTTACTTGCTTGATTCCTTGAAATCCAACAATTTCTCTTGAATTTTTTTCTTCCTCAGGTTTATTCTTCTCTTTTTCTCTTTGTTCCCTTGCGTGGCCGGCCATAAGAGTGTGAATGTGAGGGTTTTAAGTGAGTTTATATAGGCAATTAAAATAACATTAAAGCTTGACACTTGTTACCTTTTCATTGGTGCATGTTTAAAAACTTAACAATTAAGCATTTCATTCCCACCACATATAATCTCTCACTTAAAGAAATAATGGATGAAATTCATGGGTTTGACAAGTGTCATAGTGGTGTAAAATTCAAAAATTTCCAATTTTGTCCTCATGGACACTTAAAATGACTATTTTGCCCCTATGTTTGGAAAAATGTCGAAATTGAAAATTTTCACTTCTCAAATTCAAATGATGCTCTAATTAATCAAATTTAGTCAAAATATCATCCAACATTCCAATTTTACCCTTGGGTGACAAAATGACCATTTTGCCCCTACGTTATGAAAATTCCTAAATTAACTCCAAATCAATCCTCGAATTTCAAATCATCATATTAAGACATTTTAAGATTCAATAACTTTCAAATACATTGTAAAATATTTGTTTGACCCAGTTCGAGGCTTTAATCAACTTAATTTTACCACTATGTACAATACCGACTTTTAACGATTTTTCGATACATTCACTTATGCAAACATTCTATCAAGCACATGAATGACATGACAAGTATATAATAGAGTAGGGCTTGACAAAATAAGTAAAGAAAATAGAAATAACGATAATTTCCATGGTAGGGGCAAAATGGTTATTTTAGGTCTCGGGTCTAAAATCTTAAGTTTTCATGAACCCGAGTACGTTTAATCTATTATGGACTTTTTTTGACTGTCAAAAGAGTAAAAAGTTTGAACTAAGTGGAAGAAGGCAAAGTCAATTATTGAATGGCATTTTTGTAAATAAAAGGAACTTTAGTCAACTATAAGATAAATATAAAAAATTTCCAGCAGCTTATTCTTCTTCTTCCCATCTTTTCTCTCCATTTCACGTTCTTTATCTTCCGTGGAAGCCTCCTTAAAAACCTCCATGACTTTCTCAAGTTAAACCCTAATTTTCTTGCTTTTGTGCACCTTTGCACAAAGTCTTTTGTGCTCTTTTACTGTTTCATCTTAAAACCCTCAAAAGTCTTACCTTAATACTTTCTCTCACTAGCTAGGTGTTTTAGAAAGAGAAGGAGAGACTTTCTATAATAGCTTGAGAAATTTTAAGAAGGAATTTAATTACAAATCTACCAAGGTTCCAACGAGGCCTCCCATCTCCATCTGGAGCATTAGACGCAGTTAAAGTCGATCAAAGCATCAACAAAAACATTGTGAGTGAACCTGCATCTAAATTGTTTTAAGAAAATGTATATGTGTTTGAATTAGTTATTTGAAAAATCTTATTTGTTTTTTTTTCTACTTAAAATTATACTTGGGGAACAAGCCCTTGATGAAATGTTCTTATAATATGAGATGAGCAATGCGATTAGTTAATGTGTTCCCACATTATGTCGATAAGTATGTTATGCATTAAATGTTACTGTGGTGTGATAATGATGACCTAGCTATGTGCAGTGTAGGAGTGCACATGGCCGATGATGACCCAACTTTGTACGGTGTGGGAGTGCACATGAGCTGATGATGACCCAGCCATGTGTGGTGTAAGAGTGCACTTGAGCTGATGATGACCCAATTGTGTGCGGTGTGGGAGTGCACATGAGTTGAGGAGGAGTTGGGGTGACGCCGATGGTCGTATGTATGTTTATATATGTTATATATAGAGAGGTTATGGAGAATATATATTGTGATTGCATTGATTATTGAATGTTAAAATTTGACAAATGTTTTTCAATTGTTTTTCATTGCAGCATAAATGGATTTTCATCGTGACAAGAATTTTTCTAACTTAATTGCCCTATTTCTCTCTACAACTAAATTCATTCTAGCTGTAGCGAGAAACTCTCAGGTGCGGGGAATTTCATGGCTCGAGTTTTCACTGCAGCGAAAATGCATTCTTGTTGCAGCGAGAAACTATCGGGTGGTTGGGTAAAATGCTGTCCCAATTTTTGCTGTAGCGAAAATGCATTTTCCCTGTAGCTAGAAACTCTCAGGTTGTTGGGATAATTTTTGCCCTAAAGTTCACTACAACGAAAAGGCATCCTCGCTCTTTAACTTTTTAACTTGCTATGCTTGCCTTGCTTGAACTCTACTGTACTTTCACTCTTTAACTTCTTTATTGATCATGGATTCTTCAATACTAACGCACTAAATGATCAAGAGTTGAATTAAGGGGTTTTAACAAGAAATTGAGCTAAATTACATCGTTTTCAACATAAGTGCACTATGTTTTCTAAAACTTCCTGTATCAATGCTTGTTCCCTTCCTATGCTCACTCATTGGGTTTATACTCACTTTTTTAAACTTCATGTTTTCAGACTCAAAGGCAGTTGGAACCTAGATTGAGGCGTTCGCGTGTAGTCCCCTTTCGGTAGGTATGTTGGCATTCAGTAGCCGTAGCCTCACCCAAGGTCACTCTGCTAGTCGTCAGGAGTGTTTTGTATGTGTACATATATACTCGATGTAAATCGTTAAGATTTAGGTTACAAACAATAAATGTATATTTGGATTAATGATGCCATTATTAGTGTTGGGATGAGCTCTGCAACCAATTAGGTTTGGTTGAGGCTTGATTCCAATCATGCAACAGTATCATTCATGTTGAATGATTAGAGGTTTTCCTTCATCAATAAGATATTAATTATAATGAGTTATAAGTCTAATTGGATGAAGTCCATGAGATTAATATGCCTTCCAAGGAAACTATAATGGGTTACAGTTATGAGATTCCTATGCATCAAAGCATAATCTCAAAATATTCCTCATCAATGTATCATTGAGATTGGACATCAATGATGCTTAGAGATTGGAATATTCTATGTTCCTTACTTTGGAAGTAAGCAATCGATCTCCTAGATTGAAGTATAAAGATACTTGAAACTAGAATATAGGTACTTGCCTAGGAGAGCAAGTTCACTGAACATGACCGGCCATGAGAAGTGCATTTGGTAATAGACTCTAGTGTCTATGCAACACTTCTCATGTGTTAGTGTGTAAATATTCCTTAAACTTGAGACACCAGGTTGTCTTATGTTGGGAGTGCTATGCTTTGATTTCATCCCTAAAGGTGCGTAACCAAGGATGCCAAAATAAGATGTTTTTGGGTATAGTATGAAGCATGTGAAGGCAAATGAGTGGTCAAGATAAGAATCATCACCTCAAGTGTTTTAGAAGACATATCCTATCAATTCTTGGTTAACATTAGCTTATTGAAGTCTTTGGCCAAGTCGAAATGGAGATTATGAAAAAGGTTTCATAACTCTCTATAAAGCTAGTGCTATAATTGCAGGAACAAATTTAGAGGTCAATAAGAGTAGACACTGTACCAAGCTCTTATCATCTCCGGGATATATAATGAGGGAATGAATTACAATGATAGACTGTACACTGAAAGGTTGTCAAAGAACCCTTTGACTCTCCCAACAATTGGGTGGCCATGATGCATTGCTAGATGCCAATCTTGGTCTATGGAATTGATTATAAATTAATTGATTGAAATTTATATAGATCAATTAAGTCATTAAGCAATTCCATTGCCAACATGTTAGGAACGTAATAGGTCACACACAATGATTACATTTGAATTAAATTGGGAGAGTGACGATTTAAGTTAGACTTAAATCACATGCTAGTTAATTAACTTCTATAAACTTAATTAAAGGAGTTTAAATAAGTTTTTGGCATAATTATAAATAGTTATAAGTATAAGGCCTTGATTGCAAAATATAAATGAAATTCATTTTGATTTTAATTTCCTAGGACTTAATTAAAAGAGTTGAATTAAGTAATGGGCCCAATATTATAATTTGTTATAATGTTGAGGTCTTAATTACAAAATTGAAGTTATTTTAACCTAACTATATAAGTCACCTTTTAATTATTTTCCATATGAGAGTTTTTAACAATTGAAGAAAACGTAGTTTTTATTAGAAAATGAAAAATGTTTTCTTTCATTGCCACCACTCCCTTTGTGTGAAAGAGAAAATTGCTTATTAAGCAATTTCAAGAGAGGTTCGGCTAAGATTGTGAAAAAGAAGAAAAGGACAATTGTTGTCCTCTTTGTTAGCACAAAGTATAGTTAAAAACTTCCTCCTTTGTTGCAGGTTCAAGTGCAATCGTGTGTACTACCATTGAGGCCAAGCACTTGATTGGCTAGGGTTTTTTGCTCCTTGTGGTGTTCGTGAGATTACTTCGGAAAGTGCCCTTGTGATTACAAAGTTACTTGGCAAGGTAACTTTCTAAATAATAATTTATTTTGTCCTTTTATGTGTTAAATATCACCAAGGTAATCAATGGGTGGAGGCATGTTTTTTGTCGTTTAGTTATAAAGTTTTAGTTTTCTTTCCGCTGCGTATTTTGAGCATGCCATCCATAGCCAAACCCATCAATTAGATGGCAATGAATGATTGTATTTTGGGCCCATAAAAATATAAATACTTGGTCACCATGTATATTTCTGAAATATGCATAGTTGATAATTGAAATTCGTGGCTTAGGAATGGTAACGTAATGAAATGATAAACAGGAATTCTTAAAGAGGCTTGCTTGGGCTTAACTAGCTGTGCCCATTGGCCCTAGGCATCAGTCATGGCTCGAAAACTAGGCTGTGACATGAAGCTCTCGATTTGTCGAAACCGTTTTCAAAACCAAATCAAGGTTTTCAAGAGTTTTTCCTTAAATCCATTGAAAACAAGGTTCGGTAACCTTTCAAAATTGCTTTTCACATTAAAATGCATGGTGTAAACTTTTAATAAAGTTTGAACAAAAACTGGCTCACAAGAAATCAAATTTAAGCCATTTATCAAGTGCAATCATCTATGGACACTTCACAAAGATTCAAGGCACGGTTTTGATGCAAGACATTACAAAAAGGCTTGTTTCCCAATTTCTAAAACACTTTACATATATGTGTATATATATATAGTCTGCACAAACAACTTCCAAATCAATTTTCGTCCACAATTGCCTATGGTTTCTACCAACTCATGCTTTCCACAAAAGTAGTGTACAAATCATTGCAAACCATGTATTCAAATCACTTATCATTTTCTAGCAACTCATGCTTTCCACAAAGCCTTTGGATAATACTATATACAAACTTTGATATAGTAAGAATCATTTAAAATTGACACCCCCTACTCCCCTTAAAATGGCAAGATATTACTTCGCCACTAACATTTCCTTAAATGCTTACTTTATGCTTGCAGCAATAATCCTTGCTTTGTCAACTTCCTGACATCATTTCAATTCAATACATTTAATAAGCTTTGCTGCCAATATATTCTACATTTGTTGTTCGCATTTAATTCTATACTTTCATCTCTTATTCATAAGAGATAACCGTTTACACTTAATCCTTAGTGTAAACTTTGAATTACATAAACCCGACAATTTGTTTATGACTTCAAATGCCCATTTCAATCTTCTAATAACATTTGTCATGTTCAAACTATTATTTTCATACTATTAATCACATATATGGTAGCAACTATAAATCCGATTTCATCAAGTAATTTCTAAGCTTATATGCACCATTATTCACATTAAACATGCTGCCACTAAGCACAATATCAAGTTTTCCATTCATGTTGCACCAACATCCTTAACCTTCTTAAATATTTCAAAACAACATATGTCCACAAGTTCTTTTTCAAGCTTTCAACTAACACAATTGTTTCCTAACCTACTAAAGGAATCACACAATCATTTCACATTGCATGCCTTACCTTTGTGAGGGCTTGGATCTTGCATGCAACATCAATATTCTTCCAAAGGTTTTATCAACAAGCTGCCACAAAACATTTCTCATTGTTACTGACCCATTTTCAAAGAATATTCAAGCTAAAAGCACAATCCTTACCTTGTTTCTCTTGTCTCTTGAAACCAAGCTTTTATCTCTCTTCAAGCTCAACAAATTTGTTCCCCTTTTGCATGTTGAAGATCCCTTTCTCGGTGATAAGATGCTAAACTCAACAATGAAGAGCAAAGAACCCACGATTTCCTTGGATCCTCACAACTTGAGCCTTTAGCACTTTGCTCTCTTTTCTTTCTCTAGAATGCCTTGAAACCCACATGACATCTCTTCAAATGTCCTTCATTCACTTTTTAAAACATGTGTGCATGTGTGCTTTTGAGATTCTAAGGTTTGAAGAATGGGTGAGTTGGAAGAAATGGCAAGAAATCTTTTCTTTCTCCACGGTTTCAAAAAAAACTTGTACAAGAATAGGTGTTATCCTTCCTTAGACATGTATCACTGTTTAGCCATCCATTTCCTCTTTATTCTTCTTTATTTGGACACCCCCTTGAACCAATCATAGCACATGCACCAATTCACCTTTTATTTTCATCTGGCCATTTTGCCAACTAATAGGTTTTCATGCACCGATCGCCTTTCATCCACATTGGTTAAAAATCCTCCTTTACTATCCATATCCATTCTTCAATTTATTTCCACTTAATTCAACTTTATTTATGCCCAATGGTCTTTCATGCAACTTTCCCACCTTAATTTCCATTTGGCCTCCCTTTTGGCCAATGACATTACATGCAACTATATTTTCTCTTCTTTTAGTCTAATTGTCACCAAGTGTCCATCATGCATGTACTATCTTATTCATTTTGTCTTATGCCTTTCTTGTTTGTCACATGGTGGGGGTGCCACATGTTCCCCACTACAAGTACATCCCTGCATGCATATCTTTGCATGTAATAGTATTTGTTACATGCATATTCCATCCTCCCACATAATCTAATTTTTTATTGGTTAGTTAATTCGCATTTAACTTCAAATGTTGATAATGCACAAAAGTCCTCAAAATTTTCCTTATTTACCATTTGACACTCAAAACTTTTTATCCTTTACAATTGGGTCCTCCCATCATTCCTTTAATTCCCATTTTCCTTCTATTTTTCTTCCTTTACACTTGTACAAATAAAATATCAAATTTACACTCCACCAAGGTGTCACCATAATTTTTAAATATATACTTACTCGTTCTTGCTTTATTAATAAAGACACGCGGGCCCCACCTATGTCGTTTTTCTTTGAAATTCTTTCTTACTTTTACTCCCCCACTTAGATTAGCTATATAGTCTCCTTCATGACTAATTTCAACAATAGGTAAAATATTAATAATTTAATATTATTTTATTACTAAAATGTTCTTCTATTCTAAAGTTCTCCACTTGTCTCCTAGGGCCCCAAAGTGTCTCACTTTATCCCGGTTCACTTTCAAATCACCTTTTAACTTGTTAATTCATCCTCGATAAAAAAATTATTATTTAATTATTTCAAAATATTCCTTTCATCTGTCACTGCTCTTTGGCACTTAAATTTACATCAATTGACCCTTCATCTTGTTGATAAGGTCTTATTGACTCCTATACGAGGGTACGGGTGTTACAGTACTTGAATGAGAATGGGGAATAAAGAATAGGCTATAAAAGCATAAAGCTAAGTGTGGACAGCAAGTGTGGGATATAATAAATTATAAAGTTGCTAAGTATTTTCAATTTAATTGCTGCTGAAAATTGACAAGTAAAGGATTGTTGTCGTGCGTGTAAGTCAAGAAGGGTAATGGTTTAACGGCGAGTGATATTGATTGATTAAGAATGAAAAGAGTTTAAATTGGGAAAGTAATATCCCGCCAAGAAAGGTGAGTAGGGGTTGTCTACTTCAAAAGACTTTAATTGATTTCTCAAACACAAGGATATTTAGACTTAGATAATCATAACAACACAAATTCTTCAAGTTCTCAATATAGGGAAAATCAAACTTTTCAAGAAATTCAAGATCAACTACCCGACCATGGTAGATAGTCCTTAAAGAAATGAGATTCTTACAGTGATTATAAGCATCAACATCAAAAAATTTTTCATCTTGAAACTTTAAAGCAAAATATCTTATTTAAACCCTTTGAGCAATCATTTTGTAACATTTGGGTGGCACCACGAGGAATTCTTGATGGAATTTTGAAGTGAAAATCAATTAGAAGAAGAGAATAATCGACTATGAAAAGCGTAGATCGAATATGAAACTTGGAGAATCAACTATTCACTATAGAACTAAGTTTCTAGGTTTTGGAATGATTTAAAAATGAGCAAAATTACCCTGCTTATAGTGGATGGAAATTAAGGATTTTAAATGGGCAATTCGGATCTTGAAAAGCAAAAGAGAATGAAACAAAAGTGGGGAATGAATCTTTGAAGGATTAGATGAATTTGGAAAAATGAAAAGTTCAAAAGATTTAAAGAAAACTATGATACCCCATACCCTTGTATAGAAGTCAATAAGGCATTACCTACAAGATGAAGGGCTAATTGACGTGGATTTAAGTGTCAAAGAGTGATGGCGGGTGAAAGAAATATTTTAAAATAAAATATTTTGTACGCGAGGAAATAATAATTAAATAAAAATATTTTTATTGAAGATAACTTAGTGAGATAAAAAGTGATTCGGAAGTGAATCGAGGCATAATAAGACATTTCGGGTTCTAAGGAGATAAATGGAAAATCTTAGAATAAATTAATATTTTATTAATAAAATAATATTAAAATATTAATATTTTATTTGATGTCGAAATTAGTCAAGAAGGAGGAGTGTATGGTCAGTCTAAGTGGGGGAGAAGAAGAAATTACTAAACATACGCGGCAAGTATAATATGTGGGATTTTGAAACTTGCTAAGGAGCCTAACGGCTAAACCATGGGTTAAGCGATCATATGCGGTGAAACATAAGTCTAAGGTAGGTATCCATAAGGAAATACTCAAGAGGAATCCTACTATGAATCTTATGAAAACAAGTATTAAGTTTTATGGTTACAAAAAGGAAGCTGTAAGCTGAAAGTGATATTCGTATTGACATTGAGAAGTATTTGAGAAGAACCTTGTTTGAAGTCTTGCAATATTAAGTACAAATTGTAAATTGGCTAAAGGAGAATGGTGTTATATTAGTATGAAAGAATGGTACAAAAGACGACTAAAGGTAACCTTGATAATGAAGTCGGATAATGAAAAACTCCTAATATATTATGGAAATTGGAATTTGGAAATGCTTGAGGCATGCAAATTCGAATGAATCTAAGTCTTAAGTGACATATTAAAATCAAAATGCAATAAGGATATAATATATATATATATATATGTTAAGGGTATGAAAGATAATCAAGAAATAGGGGTGATTTTTGGGAATTGTGGTATTACATAATATGCAATGATCAAATAAAGATGAATCTTTGAAGGATCAATGAGATTATAAAGCATATACGCATGTTGGATTGTAATTTAATGAAAATGACATTTAGCAAGTTAGATGTGATTAATGACATTGTAATACAAGGATATATTGTCATGACCCGGTACTCTCCTCGAGCCCGTGACAATCGCCACGTTGTTCTGATAGACATTCATTACCTAAAATACCAACCGAAACCCCGTAAGACTTTAATATCAGTTTTCGCACCTCCCCTATGAGCAACAGTTATTAAGTATCATGTTTTGAGAGACTATAAACTATTTTCAAATCAAAACAATAGATAAATAATTTTTTTCTCACAGGGGCATTTTGGTCATTTTTCTCTTAAAATTTCAAAACTAGCTAAAAATGTAGTATGCGAGTATAAAACACATATTTCATAATAAAAAATAAGTTTAGATGTCTAAAACATTCATTTAAAGTGAAACTATAACTATTTGAATATAATAAAAATATTCAATAAAATATTTTATTTTCTTATAAAACAATATTTATAGAGTTCCCGATAAATAATTTTTGTAGCGTAAAAGTTAAATAAATTCATACATACTGTAATACAGATAACCAAAGTATAAAATTTAATTTACAATGACATATGGGCCCACGAACGACCAAAAGTATTAAAAGCAATAAACCTACAATTTTTTAGGATGTAAGTCCAACTGTAGCCTTCAACAAAGTGAGCTATTTACCGACTATCTTGAGCCTGAAATGGGTGGAAAGGAGGGTGGTGAGATTATATAATCCCAGTGAGTAAACAAATATCATTTAAAATATCTAAAGTTGAGTAAATGGAGACAAATAAAATAGTTTAACATACTATAATTCATCACCTTTCAACTCATTTCAACCAAATAAAATCAATTCATATAAATCGAGTAATCAACATGGCTTATGAATTTCTTAAAACTTTGGCTCATGCCAAAATCATTCTCATACTCAGTTATCAGGGATACCTTGGCCGAAGGTTATCCCAACCGAGTCCGCCAAGGCTAATAAAAAGTTATGTACGCAAAAATCATGTTTTTATTTTGAAAACATAGTCGTTCCTTGGCGTTGGCTGAGTTCACCCTCACGTGGTGGTTTGGCATGAAGTGAACTCTAAAGTGTGAACCTCAAGAGTTATCCAACCTCGCCTCTCATACTGAGGTATGAATATAATAAGGTTACCGTGTCCCCTCTAATAAGCTAGTCCGCGGAACCTGTCCACTGCAGTGACTAATCAATAACCCACAAATTCAATAAAATTAAATAGCATGACATGACAATTTTATCATTATCCAGCCTATCAAGGCAAACAACAGTTTATACATTTTCAACACAAATACCAATTCAGCCATTCATGCCAATATTGCCATAAGCCAATCAATTAGAACCATAAATTCACAATACATCAAATGGTCTCCAATTGCTCTATTTTCGAAGGCATCATTCAATTTCAAGACAATTTATAAAATCATTCCATTTAAACACATTTTGTTTATAAAACATAAAGATTTACTATTTAAACACATTTTTCATAAAATCACAAAATCAGATAAAAACCACTTTAGATAATTAAAACGATAGTAAGGTTACTCACTATTTTGGGAGTCGAATTTTGAGTACTCCGATTCTTGATCCTCGGGTACTATCTCTTTACTTTTGCCAAAATGCTCACCACCTAGACATAATACACAATAAGCCATTTACTACATTTGTGCTAAATTGTTATAAAACCAATTCAGGCTTTATACTAATGCATGAAATGGGATGTAAATTGTTCGGATTATCGTCTAAACACAGTGTTCTACACAAATTCAATTGTGCACCTAAATAAAACGATATTGGCCTAATTCGATCTATCACTCGATTAATTGGCCAATATGTCCAATTTAACTCCAAATAATTCCATTTTTCTTCCAATTCTCTAAATCATCAAACACAAATTAAATGACTTGAAATATGACAAAATCATCCTCACATTTTCTTTTGGAAAATTCGGCCTTGGTGGGTGCATCAACACTATAATTTTTCCTACTTGATTCTCACACCATAAATCACTAATTCCTAACCGAATCACTTGAAATAAAATCAAAATCATCCTTAATATTCCACATGGAGAATTCGGCCAATGATGGGTGATGGAAGAACATGAATTTTTCTTGCTTGATTTTCATGCTACACATCACCAATCAACTAAAACCACTAAAATACATTGAAATCTAACTAAATCAAGCATCAAAACCTCTCTCTATGTGTTCAGCCAGCAAGATACCCATCAGGAAATCATGTGATTCAACCATGAAAAATGCAAAAGAATGTATGGGAAAGGTAGATCATAAGCCAAAATCAAGAAATTTTACCTTTGATTGTTTTATTACTTGAAATCCATCAATTTTCTCTTAAATTTTCACCCTAGGGTTCTTGTTCTTTCTTTTCTTCCTTTGTTCTTGCTTTGGCCGGCCATATGAAGAGAAATGGGCTGATTTTGTGCTGATTTTTAAGCCAAATAATAAATGGATGAAAATTTGACACATGTCACCATTCCATTGGTCCATGTGTCAAACTTACCCATTAAGCAATCTCTCTCCACCACTTAAATTTTCTCAATTATCCAAGAAAATATTGGATAAAATCCATGTGCTGGACAAGTGTTGGGTGATGTAAAATTACAATTTTGCCCCTAGGGTGGCAAAATGACTATGTTGCTTTTATGCTAAAAAAAATGCCGAAATTAAATTTTTCACTTTTCAAACTAAAATTATATTCTAAATAGTCAATCTTGATCAAAAACTTCTTCCAACATTCCAATTTTAACCTCGGGTGGCAAAATGACCATTTTACCCCTAGGCCATGTAAATTCTAATTTGACTCCAAATCGGTCCTCGAACTCCGAATCACCATTTTAAGTCATTCTGGAATTTTAAAATTCTCAATTTCATCTTAAAATCTCTATTTGGACTAGTTCGAGGCTTAATTCAACTTAATTGTACCATTTGGTATAATACCATCCTTTAACGATTTCCAAGGTACCCAAATAAGCAAACATGCATTCTTATGTAGGAATGGCATGATAAACATATTGCAGAGCCGGGCTTGACATATATATAGTACAATGAGACTTAACCATATAATTGGAAATGATAAGAAGGGAGTATAAGCATGAAAAGATGTGAAGCAATGCATAGGCATAATGAGAATTCATATGGATTACGTAAGGAATAACTTATGGTAAGACGTAAGTGGAATGATAATGTAAACATCTAAAAAGGGCAATCTAAAATTGATTGTACCCCAATGTTTGTATATAAAATATGAGAATATTGATATGAACTATGAGAATTATTATATTGAATCTTGGTTATGGATGGGAACGAACAAAGAGAAATTAGTCTGACGGCACTTGAACACAAGGATCCCTACACATAATGAGGAATGTGGACATTTAAATGTGCATGTACATATGTATGTGTGGATTTGATAATGTGACCAACTAAAGTGAAGAATGGTTCTTAGTGATTCAAGATTTGAACTCAATATATTTAATGAGTTGTATAGATAGTACAATGATAAGAAATTCCATCAGAAATTGAGCTATGTTAATATAAGATATTTTTGGAGTAACAGTCAAAGAAATGATATCAAGGAAATGTAAACTGCAGCATGGTTAAGCCACACAAGATGGACTAATATAATTAAGAAGATTTAAGTTGCACAAATACATGATAAACATGAAGTATGAGGGGATGGCTGAAGGATTTAACTTCCCTAATGTTAAGAATACGTATAGGAATGAATATGGCATGTTTATATTGTTGTAAGCTAGATAATAGTGTATGGGGATAAAATGAATGAATGAATGTCGAGAAGTTTTACAAGGAATGAAGTAATGAGATGGTGATTAAGTATACATAAGTAAGTATAATATGTGATCTATATGATTGAGATGGAATTATGGTTCAAAGTTAATGATAGAGATTAAGGCATACTTGAGGTCTTAATAATAAGGGATAATGATTGTGAAGGGTACTGTCGATTTGATTCTAAAAGATGACAATAGACATAAGCAAAGTGTACTAGTCGAACTAAAGGTAAACGAGGTAAACAAATCAAAATTCCCTATAAAGGAAGAAATGGAATAAGATCATAGAGTGAGATTAATAACCCAACACTGACGTGAATTCAAGGACGAATGCTTTTTAACTAGAGGAGACTGTGATACCCCATACCTTTGTATAGAAGTCAATAAGGCCTTATCTACAAGATGAAGGGCTAATTGTCGTGGATTTAAGTGTCAAAGAGTGGTGGAAGGTGAAAGGAATATTCTAGAGTAAAATATTCCGTACGTAAGGAAATAACAATTAAATAATAAATTTTTATTGAGAATGAATTAGCGAGATAAAAAGTGACTCGAAAGTGAATCGGGGCATAATGAGACATTTTGGGTTCCAAGGAGATAAGTGAAAAATCTTAGAATAAAATAATATTAAAATATTAATATTTTATTTGATGTTGAAATTAGTCATGAATAAGGAGTATATGGTCATTCTAAGTGGGGGAGAAGAAGAATGAGAGAATTTTGGAGAACAATGATATTAGTGGGGCCCACGTGTCTTTATTAAATAAAGCTAACACGGGTAAGTATATATTTAAATATTATGGTAATATCGCGTTGAAGTGCAAACTTTATATTTTATTTGCACACATGTAAAGGAAGAAAAATAGAACGAAATTGGAATTAAAAGATTGTTAGTAGGACTAAATTAAAAAGGGAGAAACTTGGAAGGCAAGGTAGTAACTTTTCCATGAGCTTGGTCAAAGCTTCCAAATGAAGCTTTGACTCTTTTCTTCCTTATCCATGCCTGATCCTTATCTTCTCCAAAAGACATTTTCTTCTTCATCTTCTTCCTCCCATGCCATTTTCCTTTCTTCACCATAAAAATTAAGTTTTTTTCTTCTCCTTTCTCTTCTTTTCTTACTTCTCCATTCTCCTACCCCTTTATTTACCCAACCCACAACTTTCAACCTCATTTTTCATCCCAACGAAACTCTAGAAGAGAGAAAGGAAGAAACAAGAAAGGAAAGAAAGAAAGGAAAAAGGAAGAAAAAAGCTTAGAGGAGGCTCGACCTTAGAGGAGAAAAGAGAAAACCGAGAGGTTTTTCTCCTTACCCACACACCATCATTGAGGTTGAAAAGATTTTGGTGGTTTGCCTTGTGGATTTCAAGGTAAGGAAGGTAGAAATTGATGTTTTGTTTGAAAGCATGTAGTTTGAACCAATTATGATGTGAGGTTTTGCTTGTGGTAGCAAGGATCAATAAAGATCCTAGGAACTCGAGGCATACATGTGGAAGAATCTTGGAATGTATGGTGATTTTGTGCTAGATTAAGTGGGTGGTAAGCATTTTAACCTCTAAATCACAAGTATAAAAGAAAAATGAGATACGTATTGATTGTTTGTGCTTGTGGCAGCATGTAAAAGTAAATTATGGTGCATGTGGACTTAAAAAATGCTTGATGGAAGTAATTTTATAATTACTGTCATATGCTAGGTTATTGGTGTGGAAATAATGGTTGAACCTGATAAATATCCTTAGAAAAGATTAAAATATGTGCTAAAGTCATAAGTAAGTTTCTGGTATTTATAATCTAAAGAATTACGCAAGCAAAGGATAAAGGCAACTTTGGTAAAAATATGTCAAGATATAAGTTAGTTGAATAAGGATTCACAATTGAATGAAAAAGAGAAGTAGAAATGATATACATAAAGATGTTGAATTTGGATTATTGTTAGAAAGTGCAAAAATAAAGATAGTGTATTGTGGTGGCGTGCCGGAGGAAATAACGAGCGATTGACAAGTAGATATAGCTAGATACGCCTCTGAACTAATAGCGATGTAGTATTCTGCCATCGTAAGGTAAGGGAACTTGCATTTAAAAGGTTTTAAACAAATGCACATGTGTTGAATGAAATGCTAGAACATCCTTGGTTGACTATTTTCAAATTTATGCACGAGAACAAGCTTTTCACCAATGATACTTCTACGCTTTTAAACGTATAATGTGATGAATTATGTATTTGAAATGTTATGTTGAATTGCCAATTGAATTGTGGCATGTGATGTATTGTTATGCTAAGATTCTTGTTACATGTTGTTATGTGTGCCATGCATTCAAATGTAATGTTGAATGATAATATAACCATGCGTGTGCGGTGTGGGAGGGCACACGTCGATGATATATGCCATGTGTGGTGTGGGAGAGCATATGATGATGATATATTCCATGTGCGGTGTGGGATAGCACATGATGATGATGATATATGCCATGTGCTGTGTGGGAGTGCACATGATGATATTAGCTATGTGCGGTGTGGGAGTGCACATGAGCTAAGTTAAGGTTAACAGGTGTATGTGCGGTGCCGCGGTGACTAGTGTGGGGATGACCTTGGTGTATGTTTGAATTATCTATATATTTATATACACATAATGTACACGTGAATTTTTACAAGCATGTGCACCTATCCTATAGAGTAAAGATTTTTGGAAAATGTAATGTGATTGAATTGTATATTTAAAGTTGATATTCTTAAATATTTTCAAAATGAGTTGAAAACAACATGGCATTGAGTTTTGTTTATGATATACAAATTGCATGGTTTCAATACAAGTGCATCGTGTTTTTAAAAAAATCTTCCGTATTGTTTGCTTGTTCCCTTCCTATGTTCACTCACTGGGTTTATACTCACCCTTTTCAACTTCATGTTTTAGTTTTCAGGATCGAAGGTAATTGGATCCTAGGTCGAGGTGCTCCCTCTTATTCATCTTTCAATAGGTTCACTATGACTCTCAATGATAACACCCACTCCAAAGTCACTCCGCTGGTTGTCAAGGGTCTGTTGTATGTTTATAAGTGATGGCTCAATGTAAATTGTGAGATTTGTTATGAACTTTGTATGTACTTGGTTTTCATGATTTAAATTTTGAAGAGGTGGTTATTAGAAATTACGAGTTTTAGATCCTAAAGAAAACAAAGTGATAGATGGACTACTAACGGGTTTACATAGAAAGGCTTGCTTGGGCTTGGTGGGCTATATGCCTATTAGGCTCATGCACTAGTCATGGCCCAGGGTTTTGGGCTATGTCAAAAACCCTGTAAAGATCGACTAGTGGATAGTGAGGATCAATCCTAGCTTTATAAAAGTCATAGGTCTAATTGTTAATTCACTAGGCAGTTGATCCTAGCTTTTTGTACTCCTGTCCATTATTTCATCACTCATTCCCACGGTCACATTTCATAATTCTTAACTATTAGTATTTCAATAATATACTATGACAACCAAATATTTGCATTTGTATTATCTCAAAATAATGTCACCTATTGCCAACTCATAGTGGCACCATAATTCAAAGTACACACATTTTGATTATAATATGCATCTTAGTGATTTACATCATGTGTACGTTTTCACAAGCAAAAGGACTCTTGACTCTCAGTAGAGTGACTTTGGATGAAGGTACAGCTACTGAATGCCACGATACCTACCAAAAGGCGAATAGAAGAGGACACCTCAATCTAGGTCTCAACTACCTCCGTATCTGAAATCATGAAGTTAAAAAGAGTGAGTATAAACCTAGTGAGTGAACGTAAGAAGGGAACAAGCAGCATTACAGAAAGTTTTAGAAAACATGATGCACTTATGTTGAAAACAATGTAATTTAGCTTAATTTCTTGTTAAAAACCCCTCAATTCAACCCTTGATAATTTAGTGCCTTAGTATTGAAAGATCCATGATCTACAATGAAGTTAAAAAGTGAAAACTACGGTAGAGTCCAAGAGTTTCTTGTTGTAACGAGAGTGAAATTTTACTATAGCGAGAAATGGGGCAACAAAATTAAAAGAATTCTTATCACAACGAAAATCCATTTTCATTATAGTGAAAATCAAATTGGAAAGCATTTGTCAAATTTTAACATTCAATATTCAATGCAATCACAATATATTTTCCATAACCTCTCTATATATAACATATATAAACATATATACAACTACCGGTATCACCCCAACTCTCCCCCAGCTCATGTGCACTCCCACACTGTACATGGCATAAATCATCGACGTGTGCACTCCCACACCGCACACTACTAGCACCGCCATGTGCACTCTCACACCGCACACACACGGTTATAATTATCACACAATAGTACCATTCAATGCATAACATACACATCAACATGATGTAAGAACACATGAACTAATCACATTGCACATTTCACAATATAAGAACATTTCATCAAGGGCTTGTTCCCCAGGTACATTTTAAAGCACAAAAACAAATAAAATTTTCAAATGATTCATTCAAACACATATGCATTTCCCAAAACAATTTAAATGCAAGTTCACTCACTTGTCTTTTTTGATTCTTTAATCGACTCCGACTTCCACTAATACTTCAAGTGGAGATGTGGGGTCTCATTGGACCTTATCACACACAATAGCATCACACGAACTCAACATTAATACTATTCCAAAAGTTGTTTCCTAAATCAAGTTTTACTAGTTATTCCTATCTAGCTTCCAATTACCATTTGACTAGTCATTACTTTGCACTACTTTAGCCTCACTAGAAATAAATATTTTAACTTAGTATGAGAGGTGTGGAGGGTATCTCCTAAGGTAGTTTAGAGTTCACTTCACGCCGAACCACCACGTGAGGGTGAAACTCAGCCAACACCAAGGAACGACTGTGTTTTTAAACATAAAAACATGTTTTATGTGTACATGTTATTTTAACAGCCTTGGTGGATTCGGTTGGATGCTCTGTGCAAGGTGTCACCGATTACAAGTTTTGGCACGAGCCAAGTTTTTAAGAGAGTCATAAGCCTTGTTGATTTTTTTAATGAAATGTAACTGTTTTATATGGGTTGAAATGAGTTTTAATGTTATGAATCATATTATGATGAGATGTTTTAAATTGTTTACATTTAGTCGACTTTAGATGTTGTAGATGATCTTTGCTTACTCACTGGGTTTATAAAAACTCACGACCCTTTTTTCACCCATTTTAGGCTCAAGGCAGTTTGTAGATCGCCGATTTTGTCGAGGGTTTGCTTTTGGATTCGCACCCTTAAAAATCGTAGGTTTACAGTCGTGTTTATTTTCGTTATTTTGGGGCTCACATGTCATTGTAAAATATTTTTGTATACCTTGGCACAATGTGCTATTATATATACGAATTTATTTTGTTATTACCTTTCATTAACTATTTACGTAGAATTTTATAAATATTATTTTATATGAAAATGGAATATTTATTCAATATTTTTATTTAGTTTGATTAGCTAAAATTTCACTTTAAATGGATGATTTAGATACCTAATTTTTTTTTAGATATGAAATATATATTTTTCATTTATATATTCTATTTTTAGCATGTTTCGAAATTTTTGAGTAAAATGACCGAAATACCCCTGTGTGGTAGAAATTACTTTTTGATTGTCTTTGATTTGAAAATAGTCTATATTCCTTTAAAATATGATATTTAGTAACTGCTACTCACAGGGGAGGTGGAGAATTGATGCTAGAGCCTTGCGAGGTTTCGGTTGACATTCCGGGTAAGGTATGTCTATCAGGACCTCGCGGCGGTTGTCACGGGCTCAAAGAGAGTACCAGGTCGTGACATCTTTAATCTTTAATCGCTAGATCAAACTCTTAAGGATAAAATTGCTCAAAATTTTCCATTGAAGTTTCTTACCAAGTCTCATCTTGATTACTAACCATCTCTATAATTCCTAAGTCATGGCTAATTTAC
This sequence comes from Theobroma cacao, assembly GCF_000208745.1. Lineage (NCBI taxonomy): Eukaryota > Viridiplantae > Streptophyta > Magnoliopsida > Malvales > Malvaceae > Theobroma > Theobroma cacao. The sequence continues at coordinate 20,320,514 of NC_030854.1, read as the reverse complement.
CAATCATATGCCACATACAAACATATTTAACTTGAGATTCCTCAAAGTTATTTCAAATGTTAAACCTCATGGCCTTATTAGTTCATCAATCCGAAGATGAAATTAGACATTTATCTTTTCTTATGTGCTTTTTAAAATCCAAGAATCATTTACTAAGACTTTTCTGAAACTAACTTATTCTAACCTTTTTATCTTAGGAAATTAAATCCATAATTATTCATTCCCAATCATGGGCTTTATGCCAAACAATGCAGATTTTAAACTCTCCTTGCACAAATTCAAATGCACAACCTTCATGCACAAGCTATAAATTTTTCCTCAAATCTCCATATATCAAACTTTTATTGGAGCTATACTAGGACTAATACATTCTATTCCATTGGCTCTTAGGAAATTAAATCCATGGCGTACTTCTCTATTTTTGTACTTCATAATAGCCTAACAAATTCTAGCTTACAATTTAGCTAGTTCATATGCCAAACCTCTCAAGCTATATCAAAGATGCCAAGCTTGATCGCTTAAAGATAGAACTTTATGAACGAATATCAGAAGTATGAACGCTTAGCTTTAAGTTAACAGCATTACAATTAATCTGCTTGGTGTCAAAATCATCAACGGATTATCTCAGTCATAGTCTAGTGCTGTAGCCACTGACAAAATATCATATCGAACGGAATTATAACCAACTCTATATGAGATTTTGTGCCAAGATGCAACACATATATTCATATATATTTCAAAAATTTCAACTTCAAGTAGTCTTAGGCATAACAAGCTCAATAAGCCATCTGTAATATTGAAATAACCAACAAATCAAGTTTAAGACCATTTCCTTTTACGGTTAATCAGATCACATTCACCATCTTGTGTGGAATACACAAAGCCGATTTCGGTGTTTTATTCTCATACAAGAGTCAATCACTAATTAGCACCATCCCCAAACACCACGTGTCTTGAAAGTCGATTTTACTTAGCCAAAATTCATATTCTAGTATCCTGCCTCTAGGTCATGGTTCATTACCAAAGTCTTTACTCATATATGAGTACTTGAAATCTCAAATCACCATCTTTTTTCTAAGTAGATCTCTACAAATTTCGTAGTGTATTTCTATTCCCTCACCAAGGGTAATATCAATTAACTAGACCATATCACAATTGTTCTCTAAGCATTTGAAGCACAATTCAGCCTTGACCTACCCTTATTAGGCACTTGAACTTAATAATTACTCAAAACGAAATGAAACATGTGAGGGAAGCATTTTTCACAATTTTATGCCTTGCGTCTACAAGCATATTGAAACCACAACCTCATCGAGTCCACAAAATGGCAAGATAATCATTGCCTCACACCAACATTTCCAAGCATTCTTATACTTGCAACATATCTTTATGCTATGTGACATATCAGTCACAAGCCCCAACATCACAATATAGCCATAAGCTCCTTCAGCTTTAATGTTTTCACATTGTAGGAAATCTCTCGAACTATCTCACTAGGGTGTTCACAAAGTGGATACAAGTCCATAACATATAATATAATGCCTAAAGCAGTGAACACAATCTCATTGTTAAAGTTCTGTGCTATATCATGTTACCCAAAGCATAATCTTACAACTACAATAATGTAATTCTAAGGTTCCACCCTTATCTACCAATCATAGCTCATTTTATGAGCATATACTTACAAACTACTTAATTGCTTACAAGCCATTCATGGCCATCCAAATTCGACCTCTTACAGCAAATCAAACTAGTATATTCTCTTATGCTTTTCCATATACTTCTAAAACACTTAAACTCATCCTTTAATAGAATTTTGTTGAGGACATAAACAATTAGAGGCTTATCTTCAAAGCCACTCATAACTTTAACAATTCAATGCATGCTCATTCACATTTTAGCTCATTGGTCCTAATGGACATTATTTTCAAATCTCTCATCATTCACCTTACTATCCTTATTAATGTACATGTGGCTTTTTGGCCTTTCACAATACACTCCACATATATTTTAGGGCTTTCTCAATCTTATGCCAAGCTTATAGTGTCACAACCCAATTTCTGGGCCATGACCGACGCAAAGGCCCAATAAGCATAGCCCACTAGGCCTTAGCAAGCCTTTGTGTGTAAACATATATATTAGCCCATTTATCATCCATATTCCCTTTTAAGATTTATAACTCATAATGTTCAAATAATAACTTCATTGAAATCAATTCATAAAATCCAAGCTTATACTCACAATGGTATTCATAAATCATAATATACATAAATAGTTTACTAAACGATTCTTATCAAATTACATCCAGTTTACATGTACACATTCAAAGACTCTGACCGTCAGCGGAGTGACTTTGGGCGTGGGTGCTAACACTTAGCATCATGGCAAACCTATCGAACAATGGATAGGGAGGATCACCTCATCCTAGGATCCAGTCACCTTTTACTCAGAAACCTAAAACATGAAGTTTCAACGTGAGTGTAAACCCAGTGAGTGAACATAAGAAGGGAACAAGCAAGCAGTACGAAAAGTTTAGAAAACATGATGCACTTATTTTAAAAGTAATGCAATTTAGTTTAATTCTTATTAAAACCCTTCATTTAAATCCTTAGTTGTTTAATCACTTGATGATGAAGGATCCATGAACAACAAAGAATTTCAAGAGTGAAAACTTTAGTAGCATTCAAGCAAGTCAAGCGAAATAGATTGATCCTTGTTGCAGGAAAAAGACATTTTCGTTGAAGCGAATTTTTGCTAGGACTAAATTTGGGCACAAATCATCAGTTGCTCGAGGGTTTCTCATTGCAGCGAGAATGCATTCTCACTACAACTAAATTCTGGCAAGGGTTTGGAATGCAACCACTCGAGGATTTCTTGCTACAGCGAGAATCCATTTATTGCAGCGAGAAGCAGGGCTGGTTCATGCCCAACCACCTGAAAGTTTCTCGCTGCAATTAGAATCCATTTTCGCTGCAATGAGATTCAGGGTAGATGAACATAAAAGGGTTCTCACATGCCACAAAATCCATTCCTGCTATATTGAACATCAAATTGAACACATTGACAATAATCAAGTTTTCTCAACATTCAATGCAATCACACATTATTTTCATAACCTTTTCTATAGCATATAAAAACATATTTATAGTATATATATATATATATATATATATATATACAAA